>NC_086445.1:961265807-961580807 GCF_028390025.1 Pseudophryne corroboree | reverse complement strand
TGCACCGCAAAGTGCAGGCGCATCGTACGGGTACAAAGTGGATCGTTGCTGAGCGATGGGTTTTACGAAGAATCCATTCGCACAGCCGATCGCAAGGAGATTGACAGGATGAAGGTGTTTGTGGGTGTCAACTGACCGTTTTCTGGGAGTGTTTGGAAAAACGTGCGTCGAAACCATTTGCAGGGCGGGTGTCTTGACATAAATTCCGGCCCGGACAGGCTGAAGTGATTGCAAGGGCTGAGTAAGTTCAAAGCTACTCAGAATTGCACAAAATGTTTGTGTACAATTCGGCTGCACATGCGATCACACACTTGCAAGGCTAAAATACACTCCCGTATAGGCGGCGACTATCTGTTCGCAGCGCTGCAAAAATAGCTAGCGAGCGATCAACTCGGAATGACCCCCGAGATCCGGTGTGCGTTCGTTTGTGAATGCGCAAACCCTGAAATATAGATGGTTTAACCATCGATAGTTATACCGATGGTTAAACTGTCAATGGAAGACACTAGTAAGCAGACACGGTGGGTTAATGGAATAGCCTGCGTGATGCAGGTTCGACAAGTTCTCTCAGGCATCAGGCAGATTCTTTGGGAACTCGCCAACACATGCATCACAAGCTGTTACATGTACCCTCTAGTACCAGAACTTTAGCAAGAAAGGATGTAATGTCAGGGCAGGCCTGATGTGACTGGACAAATGTTCTCTGTAAAACGCTGCAGAATGTGCAAATAATTTGCTGCATAAATAACTGTAAAATTCTACAGTTCATGGTGTAAAATGTACTGTGTTGTTGTTAGCTTATAATCAATGTATGTTTGACAAGCAGTACTGTTTATTTTGCACTCATGTGCCTATAGTATTTCTCCATAGAATCTGAAGCAGCCCCACTCTCAGCCTTTGTATAACTGTTAATGATCATAGGCTGAGAGGTGACTGCATATACAGGCAAAAATGGGGGATAAAAATCATTTTTATCCAGTGTGCAAGTAAAAAAAAAATTCTTAGTGGTACTGTGTGCATGCGGCAAAAAAAGTCACAGGCGTGGCCAATGAAAATGGGGGGGAGGGGTGGGGGGGGGGGGGGGGGGGGAGGGCGTGATACACATATGGGGAGCCTGATACACATATGCCCCCAATAGTGTAGTGCCAGATTCACGTATGCCCCCAATAATGCCAGATTCACGTATCCCCCAATAGTGCCAGATACACATATGCCCGCCAGTAGTGCAGTGCCAGATACACATGTGCCACCACAGTGCCAGATATGCCTCCACGGTGCCAGATACACATATGCCCTCACGGTGCCAGATACACATATACCCCCAGTAGTGCCAGATACACATATGCCCCAGTAGTGCAGTGGCAGATACACATATGCCTCCACAGTGCCAGATACACATATGCCCCCAGAGTGCTAGATATGCCTCCACAGTGCCAGATACACATATGCCCTCACAGTGCCAGATACACATATACCCCCAGTAGTGCAGTTCCAGATACACATATGCCCTCACAGTGCCAGTTATACCCCCACAGTGCCAGGTACACACATGTCCCCCCAGTGCTGCTTACCGCTACCGATGCTGCTGTGTGTCTGAGGGAAAGAGAGCGCAGCGTGTGCCTCTCCTGCCCCTCAGTCCAGTCCCTGGCGGTGGTGTGTATCTCAAATCAATCGCTGGTTTGTGAGCCAATCAAAGCTTGTGGTCCGGCAGCCAATCAGGAGCTGCCGCTGGCGGTCCTCGAGCTTTGATTGGCTAACGAACCGGCACCTCATTTGAGATGCACGCTGCCGCCGGAGACTGGAATGAGCACTGAGGGGCAGCAGATGCACACGCTGCGCTCTCCTCCCCTCACACACAGCAGTGGCTGCAAGCAAGGTGGTCAGGCCGGTGGCACTGCATACCGGTTATCAATTTCTTACTGGTACGCAGAACCGCCCCATACCGCCATATTTGCAGCACTGTATTTATCCAAGAATATAACATTTATGTTCTAAATAAGTCATGAGAATAAAACGATACTAGGGGGTAAAAGTAATAGGGTCCGAGTTGCCAGAGGTGCGGGACTTCGGGAGAGAATTTCAGTATTTTTAACGCGGCAATCATTTACAAGGCAAAACCAATCTTGTTTTGCCTTATAAATGATTGCCACTTTAAAAATACAGACATTCTCGCCCAAGGTCCCGCACCTTCGGCAACTCGGACCCTATTACATTTACCCCTGGGACTGCCTTTATTACATGCCTATCGCTTGTATATTTTAATGTATTACATTGGTATATGTACACATATAAATATATCGTTCATACACATTTTCTCTTTTTAGGTATTTTCTGGATTCTCCCGTGCACCGATGATTTTTGTCGTCTTGATTTGAGAACTGTTTCATTTTCAGTCCCTCCCCAAGAAGTGAGTAATAATAAAATATATGTATGCAGCGCTTTCAATGTTGCTACAAATTAAATAGAAAACAGTGAATTTTTGTTAATAGATCATGTGTATTTTCGTACATACAGTGGGCCAGATGTACTAAGCCTGAAAAGTGATAAATATCACAGTGATAAAGTACCAGCCATTCGGCTCCTAACTGTCATTTTTCAAACACAGCCTGTGACATGACAGTTAGGAGCTGATTGGCTGGTGCTTTATCACAGTGATATTTATCACTTTTCAGGCTTAGTACATCTCCCCCAGTATATTTAATTTTTCCCACTAGGGCCCCTGGGCACTGCTTAAGTTACAGATAAACAAAACATAAGTGGAATTTGTATGTGTGATGTCCTAAGACAGAGGACAAGGATTCATATGCGCCCTTTTATTCTTACACCTATACTTTATTTTTTTGTTGCCTTGGCTGTTCTTGCCCTAGTGTATTCATACTTGCCTACTCTCATGGATTCTGCGAGAGGCTTTTGATGTTTTGTGTAGTCCCCCACATTCCTGGAAGAGTAGGTATCTCTCCTGTGGAAGAGGCCAGAATGGGGAGAATAATATGGGGAATCTGCGATCCGTGAGAGGCTGGGCAGGGCCTAGTGACTCGATTCTATGATAATTGCATCATTTGCCCGTCCCCTATTCAAATATATGCAATTCGTGGTATTTTGCCATAAGGGGGACAGGGGCCCACCGTTGTACCCATCCCCACAGTAACAGAAATGTAAATACAGTATATTGCTAGGATTTTATAGGTACAGTATCTGTATAAGAAATTCAGTCAATATTTTGTATTATTTCTAGAGATGTGCGGCGGGCACGTTTTGTGTTTTGGTTTTGGATCTGGATCCTCACTCGTGTTTTGTATCTGGATTGGTTTTGCCAAAACCACCCTTCCGGGTTTTGGTTTTGGTTTTGGATCTGGATGATTTTTGAAAACAAAACACAAAAACAGCTAAAATCACAGAATTTGGGGGTAATTTTGATCCTACAGTATTATTAACCTCAATAATATTCATTTCCACTCATTTCCAGTCTATTCTGAACACCTCACAATATTGTTTATCGGCCAAAAGGTTGCACCAAGGTCGCTGGATGACTTTGCTAAGCGACACAAACGTCTGGCCCATCTAGGAGTGGCACTGCAGTGGCAGACAGGATGGCACTTTTAAAAACTAGGCCCCAAACAGCACATAATGCAAAAAAGAAAAAGAGGTGCAATGAGGTAGTTGAATGGTTAAGCTAAGCGACACAAGTGTGCGGCACAAACACCTGGCCCATCTAGGAGTGGCACTGCAGTGGCAGACAGGATGGCACATTTAAAAACTAGGCCCCAAAGAGCACCTCATGCAAAGAAAAAAAAGAGGTGGAATGAGGTAGCTGGATGACTTTGCTAAGCGACACAAGTGTGTGGCACAAACATCCGGCCCATCTAGGAGTGGCATGCAGTGGCTGAATGTCGAAGGTGGCCCGTAATTTTTCATGCCACCGACAGCATCTCCTGCATGCCCCTGTCATTTAAAAAAAAATCTGCACCACCAAATTAATTGTATGTGCAAAACATGGGACGTGCTGGAATTTGCCCAGATGTAATACACGCACAATATTGGTGGACTTATACGGCAGTACCCCTTAACTTATACGGGTGCACCACTGGACTGGACTTATACGTCAGTATCCCTGGACTTATACGGCAGTACCCCATAACTTATTCGGCTGCACCACTGCACTGGACTCATAAGGCAGTTCCCCCGGACTTATACGGCAGTACCCCTAAACTTATACGGCTGCACCACTGGACTGGACTTATACGGCAGTACCCCTGGACTTATACGGCAGTACCCCTGAACTTATACGGCTGCACCACTGGACTGGACTTATATGGCAGTACCCCTGGATTTATACAGCAGTACCCCTAGACCTATACGGCAGTACCACTGGACTTATACGGATGTACCCCTGAACTTATATTGCTGCCTCACTGCACTGGACTTATACGGCAGTACCACTGGACTTATACGGCAGTACCCCTGAACTTATACGGTTGCACCACTGGACTGGACTTATACGGCAGTTCCCCTAGACTTATATGGCAGTACCCCTGAACTTATACAGCTGCACCACTGGACTGGACTTATACGGCAGTACCCCATGACTTATACAGCAGTACCCCTAGACCTATACGGCAGTACCACTGGACTTATACGGAAGTACCCCTGAACTTATATGGCTGCCTCACTGGACTGGACTTATAAGGCAGTACCACTGGATTTATGCGGCAGTACCCCTGAATTTATATGGCAGTACCCCTGAACTTATATGGCTGCACCACTGGACTGGACATATATGGCAGTACCCCATGACTTATACGGCAGTACCCCTGGACATATACGGCAGTACCCCTGAACTTATACGGCAGTACCCCTGAACTTATACATCTGCACCACTGGACTGGACTCATACGGCAGTACCCCTGGACATATACGGCAGTACCCCTGAACTTATACGGCAGTACCCCTGAACTTATACAGCTGCACCACTGGACTGGACTTATATGGCAGTACCCCTGGACTTATACGGCAGTACCCCTGGACTTATATGGCTGTCTCACTAGACTGGACTTAGAAGGCAGTACCACTGGACTTATGCGGCAGTACCCCTGAAATTATATGGCAGTACCCCTGAACTTATATGGCTGCACCACTGGACTGGACATATATGGCAGTACCCCATGACTTATACGGCAGTAACCCTGGACATATACGGCAGTACCCCTGAACTTATACGGCAGTACCCCTGAACTTATACATCTGCACCACTGGACTGGACTCATACGGCAGTACCCCTGGACATATACGGCAGTACCCCTGAACTTATACGCAGTACCCCTGAACTTATACAGCTGCACCACTGGACTGGACTTATATGGCAGTACCCCTGGACTTATACGGCAGTACCCCTGGACTTATACGGCAGTACCCCTGAACTTATACGGCAGTACCCCTGGACTTATACGGCAGTACCCCTGAACTTAAGCGGCTGCACCACTGGACTGGACATATATACGGCAGTACCACTGGACTTATACAGCAGTACCCCTGAACTTATACGGCTGCACCACTGGACTGGACTTATACGGCAGTACCACTGGACTTATACAGCAGTACCCCTGAACTTATACGGCAGTACCACTGAACTTATACAGCTGCACCACTGGACTGGACTTATATGGCAGTACCCCTGGACTTATACGGCAGTACCCCTGGACTTATACGGCAGTACTCCTGAACTTAAGCGGCTGCACCACTGGACTGGACATATATATACGGCAGTACCACTGGACTTATACAGCAGTACCCCTGAACTTATACGGCTGCACCACTGGACTGGACTTATACGGCAGTACCACTGGACTTATACAGCAGTACCCCTGAACTTATATGACAGTACCCCTGAACTTATACGGCTGCACCACTGGACTGGACTTATATGGCAGTACCCCTGGACTTATACAGCAGCAGCACTGGACTTATGGCAGCACAGGACACCACCACTGGACTTATGGCAGCACAGGACACCACCACTGGACTGGACTTATACAGCAGCACTGGACTTATGACAGCACAGGACACCACCTCTGTGACTGGACTGATGCAGCACAAGACAGCACTGGAATGACACATAAGAGCAGGTCGCCACCCCACGTGCCACACCACTTTCCCGCACAGACATGGCGAAAATGGCGGCGATGCGCGGCTCCTTATATGGAATCCAAAACCTGTGAGAATCCGACAGCGGGATGATGACGTTTTGCCTCGTTCTGGTTTCCGAGTCTGCCTGGCTCGGAACGTGATGTTTGGGTTGGGTTCGGTTCTCAGGGAACCGAACCCGTTCATCCCTAATTATTTCTAGAGATGTGCGTGGACCCCCGTGTTTTGTTTTTGTCAAAACCCCCTCTGTGTTTTGTTTTTGTTTTCCAGTTTTGGCAAAACCGCCCTCGCGTGTTTTGGTTTTGGATCTTCCACACTAGCATCCTTCATTTCTATGTCACCATCTTTACTTGTACTACTCATCCCCACATTTGCAGAGGGTGCAGAAATGGTGAATGCGGTGACTTATCTACGAGTATGGATGTATCAATTATCGCATGCAGGGACAGAGCTTGCGAAAAAAGCTCTGTCCCTGCGATGCCACTCCTTAGCCAAATTAGGGTATGTTTCATGAAAAATACCCCAATTATGTGTTACCACCGCTACCATCCCCTACCCAATGCGGTGACTTCACCCACCGATGATCATGCTCACCAACACCCAGAGATCAGTGGTCGGTGCTACATCAGGGCTCCCTGCTGCTGTGACCTCCGCTGCTGTAAAGTGAGCAGCAGTGAGCCCTGATGACCAGCAGCCTGCACCCATCACCGATCACCGTTTTTTCTCTCGCAGTGATCAGCTTGTGTGTCCAATGGACACACATAGTTGATCACACTCAAAGCTCCCTGCCTAGGGACAGAAAAAGCTGTGCAGAAGTACAAGATCTGCCGTGAGCCCTGTGATGAGTGTCGGACTGGAGCATGAAGGGCCCACCGGGGGTATGCAGTGGTAGGGGCCCATGATTAGAGGTGTGGCCAGCCTCCAAAGGGGGTGTGGCCAGCCACCACCGAGGTTTGGCTAACCATTATAGAGTACCTGGTCTGGACTCCTTGATAATTTATATAGTATATAATGCTTGTGCATGCATGATAATGTGCAAGATTAATGACAGCAATGTACTGTAGAGAATACATCATAATCCTGTGTAGTATAAGGTAACATATGTATAATATATAATTCAAGTGCACAGTCTAGAACCTGAACCCTAGAGGAGGAGGGTCCACCAGGCAGTGGGGCCTACCGGTGGTGTCCCCTGTACCCCTGTGGGCCAGTCCGAGCCTGCCTGTGATTACACCACAAACTCAGGCCTCTGTAGATCCATGATCTTCTACGACTACAAGAGAGAGTTTTGACCGACTGCAATATGCTTTTGGGGAAGAAGCACCATTCCTAACCACTGTGTTTGAGTGGTTTGCAGTATTTTGGTGTGGGAGACAGTCCCTGGAAGACGAGCAGCGCTGCAGATGACCTGTGTCAGCCATCATGGTGGACAACATTGCTGCCATGTGGGACATAGTTGAGGTGGACACCAGGGTGACCATGGCCCAGTTAGAGAAGGAGATAGGCATCTCATCGGGATCCATCCGATTGATAGTCCATGAAAACCTTGCCCAGTAGTGATGACTCCTGGATCTACAGTTTTGACCCTGAGACTAAACAACCAACTGTGATCCGCTACAGAAGGTGAGAAGTGAGAGGAGCATGGCCAAGCAGATGGTGGCTGTTTGTGTCCAAGACTGGTCATGAAGCTACCCTACCACCCGTGCAGCAGCGCACTGTCACTGGGGACGGGTACAATGCCTTGCCTACCGCAAGTCCTAGAAACCATTTCCAGGTGCTGTCCAAGAGCTCTCGCTTGTGGTGCCCTTTTCCACCATGACAATGCACCTGCCTGCAAGTCCAGGAAAGTGGTGGATTTTCTGGCCCATGAACGCATCCAGGAGCTTGGTCATCCCCGTACAGTCCAGACCTTGCCCCCTGCAACTTCTTCGTGTTCTCACAAATCAAGTGCAAAATGTGTGGGTTTTGTTTTGAGTCACCAGAAGCTGCATTGAAGACCTTCATCCAGCTTGTAGAAGACATACCTGCTTCGGACTGGTCCAGCTACTTTTTGTGCATCCAGAAACTTATTGCACACCCCTCATATTTTTCAGTACTGACATACTGGGTAGTTATAATTATCTTTTTCTGCTGGTTGTATGCAGTTATTATAAAGGCTTTGTGTTAAGATTTTATTAAAGATGAAAATGTAACGAGACAGAAAAACTACAGTATATTGGAATCCAATTAATTAAATGTGACTTAGGAATTTATTTATATATAAAAAGAGTTGATAGAAGAGATTTTCTATCGCCGCAGTTTATCAGTGTTGCTAGGGCATACGAGTGCCGCTCAGCTCCCCAGAGATAATGACCCAGCAGTCGCTCGGGCCTACTGAGACGATTCTCTAAAAATGGAATATATAATTAATTTTAAATTTAGCTTAAAAGGAAACAATGTTTTATTTAATTAAATTAAGCACATTGCATTTTGTATTGTATGTATTAAGCATTTTGACAAAAAACTAATAGACTGCGCTAATGATTCACTTAGCCGGTGATTCCCAATTAAAAACAATTTATTATACATATAAATAGTTTGCACAAAAATATATAATTAAGGAATACTGATTCCTCACATTAATGAGAGAACGTACAAATAAAGTGTCCATCTCATGTAAATATCATTCTCTTATTCACAATGTGTCTGAGAGCAGATAGACAGTTGATAAAGCTGAATATTTATCGTATATAAATCACTTTAAGAGGTCTAAGAACACTGTACGCTATCTACGTAAGAAGTACCGTAAGGGTACGCAAGTTGCATAGCGATCGCTCAGCCGTAGTCGAGACGCTCGTGCGTCACGTTCGCTTACGGCCCAGTGATCACAGGCAGGCACGCTATTGGCTGCCGACTAACGTAATGATTCGCTATAGCGTAGCGTACGCTCGGGACCACGAGGAGATCACCAGCGGTGCAGGCGCTTACAACGTTTAAACCTTTATATCTATACCTTTAACAGTGAGATACACAGTATACCTTAGTGTAGAGACAGAGTGTAAGTGCAACCTGGTGTAACCTGATTAACTACAAAGCTGCTTGAGCGTCACCGACGCTCAGAGAATACTTAACACTATAAAGAATACACAGATACCTGGGCTTAGGGTCCGAAACCTATTATATGTATTATGACTATTATACTTGCAAAAAGAATCACAGTACAAAGCATACACTACAATATAACATAAACCAACTAACCAGATAAACTACACAGGAAATACAATACAATACAATTAAAGGAAAATACGAGAGAGATAGAGAGAGAGAGAGAGATAGAGAGAGAGAGAGATGGCTCACAGTAAGACAATATGATTACGGAGAAAACTTACGCACAAGGGGAACGATCGCATGCGCCTCGATATCCAGCTCCCGATTATCAGCAATGAGAACCGTTGAAGAGAGAGACCTGGATACGGTCGGCCTGCCTATTTATGCCCCACACACAATACAATTCAATGGTCCCTACAATCTCATTGTTCATTGGACATAGGAATTCGGCTTCGTATTATAACAAAAGGTCATAGGTTGATTCATACAGGTGGGCTGTGACTATTTCCAACTGCTCAGGTGGGAGGGAAACTGGGTTTCCCGCCGCATGGGTAATAAAGTGCAAATAAAGTAAATGTTCATAAACTTCTTATGTCCATAACTATTCGCACGAGCGATTGATCTGTTTCAAACCAACACTGGAATATTTCTAATTAAATATTCTTCCGATGGATACTAAACACCACTGTATTACTCCTGTCTGACCCTTCGTATCAAACAAAGAGGGATTCCTCTGTTCATAAACATTCTATATTAACCAAACTTTCAGAATCTATCAAAGGGACCATGATCTACAAAATACATTATTAGTGAAAATATGTAATGATTGAGTCGCACGCTACGATCGCATAAACTCTACCGTAAATACGCATACCATGCGCCTGCGGGTGCCCGCGACTGTGAGTATGCGCACGTACGGGAGAGCGTACGCATGCGCAGCACGGACCTGTGTGAGGTGCAAATATGGTAGTGTGCATAGAGATATTTTTCTGACTTTGACAGTCCACCCTTTGGCAGTCAATAATAACTGCCACCTTCTAAAACATTTCAAAAGGAGAAAAATATATGTCAGGGGTTAATTCATTTCCATGGTTGGGTAAGGGAGGAGAGAGGAGTAGGTGTGAAGAGGGTATGACCTAGTGAGATAGCAGAAGCATGTGTGTATGAATCCGTGTTTGGGGGGTCATGTATCATCGTGCCGTACGTGTTGTAAATCAAGCTTCGAGGTATTGCGAAGTATACATTTGAATTCCTTCTTATCCCGTGGTACGGGTCTGTGGATGGGCTGTCAAACTTTACCGAGCTCTTTTCGGATTTTGAACAAAATGGGGAGCACATTTTAGTTGATGATACATGAATGGGGGAATATGTGATTGCTGATATCTGTGCCTGTATTCCCTATACTATGTGTGTCATTACCTGAGGGTTGTAGAAATGAAGAAAAGACATAATTACGGTAAATGCGGTGGTATTCTATGTCAGGTTAATGTACATCTGTCGGTTGAAGTTTTGTTCGGTATCAGTTGAAAGTCGTCTTCTTTGCGCTGTGTTGCCCATTAGGTGTGAGCAAAAAGCTTTGTCAATGCCATTAGATTTACAAAAAATGTTGGGCTAGCGTAAGTTTAAGAATTCTAGGGAAACTGGGGATCCATGGCAAAGTTCATGAAATGTCCATATCTCAAGTGGTCAAAACTTCTTCTTTGGTCTATCCGTTGTCTGTATAGCGTCTCGTCAACTTCCTCGTCCAAGTGGGTCTTTTTATCTTGGAGAAAAACCAGAAAAACAGGTGAAAGAAACGGACCGTAGAAATCGCATTTTCATCACATCATTGTTTCTATCATTGGGTCATAAATCAAATCCAGGTTAATTACAGTTTCCTCACTCCTCAAACTCATTACCTTAGTACGACGATTGCACCTCATTAAAGCCTGACCGCATCTAAATATCAAACCGATCGTTATGATAACACCTAAGATACATAGGAGAAACTTCCCAACATCCATTATGACTCCTTGAGCCCAGTCTCCCAAACCGGAGAACCAATTTCGCGGGTTCAACCATGACACCCAACCAGTCAGCTCATTACCTACAGCAGCAAGAGTGAGATTGTGTTTTCGGCGAAATTCCCACTTCAATTGGAGAATATCGTCCATCTTTTGGTCTATGACCTCGACCGGATCCTCGGTGCTATTCGTGATATACGTGCAACATTTCACGCCGTACTGTGTTGCCAATGTAACACAATATCCACCTGTCACTGCTGTGAGGTAATTAAGAACCATTCTATGCTGCACCAGTTCTGTTTTATAAGCTTGAAGTTCCCTTCCCGTATATCTAAATGTGTCATCATACATTTCAGTGATATTATCTAACAAATTTGCGAGCGCCGATATGTATTTATAATTCAGCACTCCTCTAGCGGTGCGGGTGAAATCTAACGCGATTAAGAATTGAATCCCGGTGGATTCACTTATCAGATCAGAGGCCGGATGCTCTGTCTTCTCTATCAGGTGCCTTTTAACGACGTGCTCGTAATGGGTGTGAGTATAAGGAGCTTGGGCACCACGATGTATGTCTTTCATTTTATCATGTGTTACAGTCATCACTTCAGGCAATACTTTTCCAATATAACACAATCCTTCAGAGTTTGGGGCAAGCCACTTGTACGCCTTTCTCCCGCATATGAAATATGCATCATCGGGGAGAACATATGGGACGGAGAAGGACATAACCATATTACACACCTTCCAGGTGAAATCTCCTAACCCTAATTCTTCCATCTGCTTAATACACGTATCAGGTTGTACGATATGTGCACAGTATCCTGGTGATACTTCTCCAACTCTCGTAATCCTATTTCCTAAGGTGTACCTATACCGGAAAGATTTTCCTCTACTGGCTATGTGGCGTACAAGCTCTGTATCTGTAGGCATTCTATCTGCTCTATGCGAAAAGGTCATGGTGTGGTTACTCCATGACACTTCCCAATTTCCCGGCTTTCTGGGATTGGAGATGTTGAAACATAATAAGGACCTATCCACATGGTATTGGTGGAGCTTCAAACTAGGAGGGCTGGAGATATTAAACCTCCTGTCCACCGGTCTCCCACCATTTAACTCAAGTACCTCCCCTATCGTTAAAGGAAATGGTACTAGCCCTGATTTGCTATGACCTTGAGGTACTTGAGAGCATACCCAACAATCTGTTTTGTTTAACACATTACCCACTAAGGAGTGATAGTCACTCAATGGATGCCGGTCCATATGGATATTAAAACTGGATTGGCATTTCTTAATGCACCCATCTTCAATGACATTGTTACAGAGCCTACAGATACAGTTTTCTTCAGCTAACAATCCGTCACAATTTCTCCTATGGTCAATGCTATCGGATCGTTTTCTGATACTCGCCTTTGCTTGTTGGTTAGGTTGATCCTGGAAAACTACGCCTCCATCTTTATCATCAGAACCCATTCCAGAACCTCTATCGACCTCCATGGTACTCTCGCTGGAACAGACTGCTCTGGTCAACATCATGGTCAACAGGAAAATCCGGATCACAGTCTCTTGGGGCAAGTCCATCTTATAGGAGGAAACGGAGAAGAATGAGAAGGAGGAAAAATAAATTTGAGGGAGAGGGGATGGGAAGTGGAGAAAAACAATAAAAGGGAGTGGGGAGTCGACAACAGCTCTCGGTCTTCAAGGCTCAGGTGCCGCCTCAGTCCTCTTGGAACAGACACTCCAGTGATACAACCTCTACCGTCTGTTCCTTATCACGGGACTTCTCTGGATCAGCAACCTTCTTGCAGTGGGATGAATGGACCCAAGTCTCTCTCTCAGCAACCTTCAATGCCGTAGTGCTAGTCAATAAGACCTGGTATGGTCCTTCCCATCTGTCAATAAGGCAACCTGAGCGTAGAAAATTCCGTATCATTACATAATCCCCAGGTTTAATGTCATGACAATTACTATCAGGTAGATCAGGAATCACCAACTTCAGACTATCATTTTGATTCCTTAACTGTTTACTCATGTTAATCAAGTACTTTACAGTTACTTCATTGTTACATTTCAAATCATCCTGAGGGTTAATCATGGCATGCGGTTGTCGACCAAACAAGATTTCAAAGGGAGACAGATTAAGAGGGGACCTGGGAGTGGTTCTGATACTGTACAATACAATGGGTAAAGCTTCTGGCCATGTCAATCCTGTCTCTGCCATCACTTTACTCAATTTATTTTTAATAGTGCTGTTCACTCTTTCGACCTTCGCACTCGCCTGTGGACGGTACGGAGTGTGCAGCTTGCTATCAATTCCCATCAACTTACACATTCCTTGAAAGACATCACCTGTAAAATGGGTACCCCTATCACTTTCGATTATTCTAGGGATACCATATCTACATACAAATTCCTGCACAATTTTCTTAGCAGTAAACATAGCGGTATTTGTAGCCGCAGGAAATGCTTCGACCCAATTTGAGAAAACATCTATACAAACAAGTACATATTTCAAATTCCGACAAGGGGGTAATTGTATAAAGTCAATTTGTATTACCTGGAAAGGGCCGCCGGCAGGTGGGATATGGGATGGTTCTGTAGGTATTGCCTTTCCAATATTCTTTCTCAAACAGGTAAGGCATGACATTGCTCTTTTACTCGCATGAGAGGAGAATCCTGGGGCGCACCAATAGGCTCTTACCAATTTGCACATCCCTTCCTTGCCTAGATGAGTCAGCCCGTGAGCTGCTTCAGCCAGACATGGAAGATATGCCCTGGGGGCCACTGGTTTACCATGTCCATCCGTCCAGAGTCCTGAAGACTCCTGGCCACATCCCTTTGCCTTCCAGACTGCCTTTTCCTGTGTGGAACACAAATTTTGCATTTCACACAACTTCTGTGTGTTAATGGTATTAAATACCATTAATTGTGTGGTGTCTGTCTGTATGGGGGTAGCAGCTGCTAACTTAGCAGCTTCGTCTGCTCGGCTGTTACCAAGTGATACCGGGTCTTGGCTATATGTGTGTGCTTTACATTTGATAACAGCCACTCTGTTGGGTTCTTGTATCGCTGTTAGAAGCCTTTTTATGTGAGCTGCATGCGCTACCGGTGTACCAGCTGCCGTCATGAAATTTCTGAGGCGCCATAGGGCTCCGAAATCATGGACTACCCCGAATGCGTATCTAGAATCGGTGTAGATATTGGCTGACTTACCCTTAGCCAATTCACATGCTCTGGTTAGGGCGACCAGTTCAGCAACCTGGGCTGAGTGAGGTGGGCCTAGCGGTTCCGCTTCTATGGTGTCTTGGTCATCTACGACTGCGTATCCAGTACACAAGTCTCCCGAGTCTGACTGTCTATGGCAACTACCGTCCGTGTAGAACGTGAGTTCTGCATCTTCCAGTGGGTTGTCACTGATGTCAGGCCTTGCGGTAAAATTTTGGGTCAAATATTCCATACAATCATGTGTATCTTCCTTTGTATTAAATCCTCCTTCCCCATCACTCTCACCTTCCACCCTTTGTGCCTGACCAGGCACACCTGGGAGATACGTTGCAGGATTTAATGCACTGCATCTCCTTATGGTGATGTTTACGGGGGCCATTAGTGCCAATTCCCATCTTGTAAACCTCGCTGATGAGACGTGTCTGGTTTGGGCAGAATTCAATAAGGCTGATACTGCATGTGGCGTATGGATTGTGAGGTTGTGGCCTAGCACGACATCTTCGCTTTTTGTCACTAGCAATGCTATTGCAGCAACGCTTCGCAAGCATGTGGGGAGGGATCGCGCTACCGTGTCTAGCTGAGCGCTGTAGTATGCAACTGGCCTGCTGGCATCACCGTGTTTTTGGGTTAGTACACCTGCCGCGCAACCAGCACTTTCTGTTCCGTATAGTTCAAAGGGTTTCCCATAGTCTGGCATACCTAGTGCTGGTGCCTGCGTTAGGCACTGTTTGAGTCTCTCAAATGCTGTTTCGGACTCGTCTGTATGCGAAATCATATCAGGTTTGTTTGAGGAGACCATTTCCTGCAAAGGTAACGCCAAAATGGAAAGCCCTGGGATCCAATTACGGCAATACCCACACATTCCTAAAAACGTTCTGATCTGTTGCTGGGTTTGTGGCAGAGTCATGTCTCTAATTGCTTGGATTCTATCAGTGGTCAGGTGTCTCAGTCCTTGTGTTAGACAGTGTCCCAAATATTTTACCTTAGTTTGGCATAATTGTAACTTGTCTTTGGACACCTTGTGTCCTGTGTCTGAAAGATGAAACAGGAGCTGTTTCATATCCTTCAGAGATGCTTCCAGTGAATCTGAACACAGTAATAAATCGTCCACATACTGTATCAATACTGATCCACTGTCTGGTTGGAAAGACTGTAAACAATCATGCAAAGCCTGAGAAAATATACTTGGACTATCTATGAAACCTTGGGGTAATCGAGTCCACGTGTATTGGACTCCTCTGTATGTGAATGCAAACAAATATTGGCTGTCAGGGTGCAGAGGTACCGAAAAGAAAGCGGAGCAGAGGTCAATAACAGTGAAAAATTTGGCAGTGGGAGGGATTTGCATTAGGATGACAGCTGGATTTGGCACTACGGGGAACTGACTCTCAACTATTTTGTTAATCCCCCTTAGATCCTGCACTAGTCTGTAACCCCTCCCCCCACTCTTTTTAACAGGGAAGATGGGACTATTGGCAGTGCTGGACGTTCTTACCAGAATGCCCTGTTGTAGCAAGCGCTCTATTACTGGGTAAACTCCTAACTCCACCTCTGGCTTCAGAGGGTACTGTGGGATTTTTGGAGCTATCCTACCATCTTTTACTTGCACCACTACTGGAGCTACGTTTGCCATTAATCCAGTGTCTTGTCCGTCTTTTGTCCAAAGTGACTCTGGTATCTGAGATGTCATCTCTTCTATTTGGGATGGATTCCTATTTGTCATAATGGTATGTGACATTAATTTTGATGGGGAGTCTAACATGTCTCGCACTTCCTGAGCGTGTTTCTCAGGTATGTCCAAGAATACACCTTCAGGAGTACAATAAATGACGCACCCCATTTTACACAGTAAGTCTCTTCCCAGGAGATTGGTTGGTGCCGATGCAGCCAGCAAAAAGGAATGCTTGGTATGCAAAGGCCCTATTGTAATCTCGGCTGGTTTGCTAACAGGGTAGTGCTGGACTACTCCTGTTACTCCCATGGCTGGAATTGTCCTACCAGTGGTTCTCATGCCCACTGTTGAATTTATCACTGACTTGGCCGCCCCTGTGTCTACAAGAAAGTTTAAAGTTTTACCAGCTACATTAATTGCGATCTCGGGTTCACTTCCAAGATTGGCAATTAATTTTACTGGCTGCAGATTACAGGTATGGCCACACCCCTATTGGGTATGGTGACCTCCCTGAATCCCGCTGGCAGCAACTACTTGTGAGGGAGATAGTTGGGAACTACCAGAGGCATGCCAGTCTCTGTTTGGGGGATATCTTTTTGTTTCCCCTGTATGTGGCTCATAACTCCGTTTCTGCGGACCTTGCTCCCAATGTCGTGTGTCGTGTCGTTGTCTAGGGGGTTGGTATGAGTTTCGTGGATTCTTTACTCTACAATCTCGTGCCATGTGTCCCTGTTTGTGACAAGAATAACAAGTAACCATACTTGACTTACCCACAGGATTTGGTGATACAAACAAAGGCTGCCTTGTGGTCAGAGCCTGTATACTTACTGACATTAATTTATCACCTTGTTGTTCCCTGTGTCTGGTGATGTTTCTATCGTGATCAATAGCAGCCTCTCTCAAAGTAGCCACAGACAGACCTCGCCAACATGGTTGTGTGGTCTGTACCCTAGTCTTCAATGACTCTTTTAAACCATCCATCAGTACCGATACTGCTACTTCCCGATGGTTTGTGTCTGTTTTAATGTCCTCTATGCCTGTGTATTTTGCCATTTCTAATAATGCTCTGTGAAAATACTCTGCAGCTGTCTCTGACTCCTTCTGTTTAATGGAGAATATCTTATTCCATTTAGCTACTGCTGGGAAATACTCTTTTAACTGCAAGTTTATTCTTTTCACATTATCTTGGTTGTACACATCTGTAAGAGGTACATCATGATCTAGTCCGCAATCAGCTAAAAATTGAGTTGCGTCGACTTTTGAGGGTAAACATGCCCTCAGCAATATCTGCCAGTCTTTATTGTTGGGCTCTGCAGTGTTACCTAAGTCTCTGATGTATTTTTGACTGGCAACTAAGTCTTTTCTAGGGTCAGGAAATTCAGACACTATGGTCCTTAATTCCATTCGGGAAAATGGAGTGTACATGGCAATGTTCCTAATGGGAGTGGCTCCTGATGCGTCTGTTTTCCCATTTGGCACTGCTATTACTCTAACAGGTGTAATTCTAACAACCTCATTCTGTGTAGATTCTACAGGCTGTGGTGAAATAGTTTCAGCATAATGCATGGTGCCGTACTTACCAGTTGATACGACCTCACCTATCCCTCCGCTAGGGGCCTTTACTAATCTCGTGGGTGGAGCTGTGCCTACTGTGGTCTCTGCTATGGTGGCTGCTAGAGAGAGCGCTGAAATCGTTGCCGATTCGTCCTCTTGATCACACTCCTGAGGAAAGTTCAAAACAGGGTACAACTTGCACGGGTTAATACTTGCATGGGTTAATGGGTTAACGTTATCATTAACATTTACACAGTTACTAAGTGATTTTGTGTTACACCTTAGTGCGTCTTTCTCCGCAATCAACTTCTCTCCTGATATATATGGTGGCGGTGGGGCCGTGGCAATCAGTTTTCTGTTAGAGCCAGATCCCGCCGCCTGAGCCAAACCTCTCTGTATCTCACCTTCCTGTTGCCACAACTGTAAATAATCATAATGCTGGATTCGTCTCTTTGTTGATTTTATGAGACATATCCTCCTCCTTAAATTTTGTAACACTTCTGAGCTGAAGCTCCCTACTCTTGGGAATTTCTCCCCGTCATGTACAGTCATTCTCTCCCATTCATCACATAAAGTTTCTGTGTGACTTCCATATTTCTCACACATTATATACCTGGCCGACCCAATTGGTCGGACCACTGAATCAACCCGAACCGAGGTTGATCGCCCCCTACCTGAACAAGTGGCCCCCATAGTTCGAAAGTGTTGCTTTATTTAGCCAACCCTTACGAAAAACCAAATGTCAACAATAGGCTGACGGTGGCGGTTTACCGAGTACCCCACTCACTCGCCCACGCCGACCAATACGACCTGATCACACCGATATGGTGCTGGCGTACTCGACCTAGGGCCCCTGCGACCTGAACCTCTATTTACTGGAACCTGCGAGGGTTATCCGAAGAACACTTACTCTTTCCAGTAACTATTGGTTGCTGGATAGTTCCTGAGTGAGCAGCGAACTTCCCTTAAAATAAAAAAATTACACAAATCACGTTAGAGTGTACAAATAGCGTTTGTGACCCCTTTACTCTAATGGTATTAGGTCAGATTACTAACTACTGCACACACTTACGTGCGGTCCAGTCGTTCAGTACACAAACAACTAAGCTTATGTACGGAAAGACCAATGGAATCGAAACTTACGACTGCGAATTCCTTCAGCCAGAGCTTATATGGCCTATATGGGTGTTGCACCAACCCTTTTCGGTGTTGTGCCTGTGAACTGTATAGCGGACTTCCTTGTCGGCTGTACCTGGACCTCCTGGTCTGTTATGACCTCCTGGTCTTGTTACAGTATGACCTCCTGGTCTTGTTACAGTATGACCTCCTGGTCTTGTTACAGTATGACCTCCTGGTCTGCTATACTCTAATGCTCAAAATTGTATATTTAACCAGAGATGCCTCCCTAGCCACCGTGCACGTCACTTACACGCATGTACCTCACGAGTACTCGACTTTTCTTTTTTTTTTTTTTTTTTTTCAAACTATTTTTATTGCCATCTCACATCGTACAGGATAAGTAAGCAGTATTTCGAGACATGAAATGTAGTATATAGTTAACAGTGTATAACATAAAATACATCATACAGAGACCTCCTAACAGGAGACAAGGGGTCACATATTATTCAGTCCCATATAATCCCAGGTAGAGATCCAAACATATTTTCAAATTTTTCCTCTTATAATAATAACTTTTATACCCTTCTAACAAAAGGGAACATATATAGAACTAGTGATATCAGGGAATTTATAGTGTGTTTTAATTACCAAAGCGGAGCATATTATAGATGGAACAAGATGTATCGATCATTGATTCTCCACTAGTAAAAACAGGGTAACCAAGAAAAAAAAAAAAAATCCCTAGATTTGTATAAAATACCTAAAACATAAGAAAATAAACCAACATGTAATGCCTACTATGGGACACGGGTCGTCGATCCATCCACAGCACAATCTTCCCATATCGGGGGTCTATATTTCCAAGCAGCCCGGTATACGATTGAATATAGAAGGAAGTGGAGAAGGGTCCAGAGAAGAAGAGAAAGGATAAGTCATATGTTTAAGGGGTTAGGGTGGTCTATAGTGTGGAGGAGGTACCATGAGGTGGATTGAAAGCATTTATCTATGGCTTGTTTAGTATGTAGGGGGAGTGTCAAAATGTAAGGGTTCCAACATTGGAACAAAGCAGGGGTGAGCCTCTCCTTATGAATAGAGGTCTCCAGCCAGTCCATGGTGAATAGAAAAAATAGTCTAGAGGTCACCATCGAAATATTAGGAGGTATGTTGTGAATCCACTGTTGCAGGATTGCCTTTCTGCCAGCTGCTGAAAGTATCATAAGCAGCTTTTTGTTAGTCCTGGGGATGTCCGGCTGATCAGTCAAACATCCGAACAGTGCCCAGGAGGTGGTGCAGCTAAAGGATATGCCTAAGGACGTAGTTCCATAGTGATGTATCTCATGCCAAAACTGTGATACCAGGGCGCACTCCCAGAAGCAATGGAAGAGGTCAGCCCCTTCCATTAGGCATTTGGTGCATTTACTATCTTCTGAGATGCCCATCAGTGATCGGCGTTTAGGTGAAATGTATGCCCTATGGAGCATTTTATAGGCCATTTCTTGATAAGAGCTTGCAGGAATAAGTTTCAAGGTCAACTGAAAATGATTTAGGAGGGATTCAGGGGTGACCGTTGGGATGTGGGAGGACCACTGGGACAGCTCTGGAAGGTCTGTGTCTGGGAGAAGTTCAAGACGGATACGTGAGTAAATGGTTGATATAGAATAGTAGGCCGACTGGGTTAGTGTGTCTAGAGAGTTAAGAAAGTCGATCCCTGTCAGTTTAGATAGTACAGTTTTAAGATAGTGTATTGCTTGGAAGTAGGCAAACTCGTGTTGAGGAAGTAAGCCGTATTTCTCTTGCGCCTCCACGAAAGACAGCGGGGCGCGGGAGGAGTTAAGCAGGTTGCGCAGACTGCGGACGCCAAGAGAGTGCCAGGTAATGAAAGGTTGTAGAGCTTCCCCCTTCTGAAACTCTAAGTTGCCGATAAGGGGCAGTGAAAGTGAGTGTAAATATTGAAGTTTGAGGGATTTCCTTGCCATTTTCCACGCCTGCATTATGGGGAGTAGTAGTAAATTAGTGGTAATATGTAAGGCCAATTTGGAGGGCTTGGCATGTAGAAGATAACTGAGGGATAAGGGAGCGCATAGTTGAGAATCTAGGCTAGAATCTGTGTAGTAATTATTATTTCCAAGCCAATCCATAGCTATGCGTAAGAGGCACGCAAGATTGTATCGTTTAATATCAGGTAGATTGATTCCCCCTCCAGGTACCGTCTGGGTTAATTTTTTCATGCTAATCCTCGGGCGTTTACCAGCCCAGATGTATTTGGAGATAGAAGCATTCAAAGAGGATAGGTCTGATTTAGATAACAATAGGGGGGTCATCTGTAAAACATATAGGAGCTTTGGGAAGCTGGCCATCTTAAATAAATTACATCTCCCTAGCATATTAAGGGGGAGGGATTGCCAGAGGCCAAGTTCGGTTCTAATCTTATGTAGGACTGGGGTAATATTAAGTCTATATAAGTGGCATGGTTGAGCAGGGAGTGCAACGCCTAGAAAGGTAATATGTGTATTTGCCCATTTAAAGGGAAAGGTGGTTCCCCAATCCAGTCTCGCCTGTCCATATATGGCCAACGCTTCTGACTTACTGTAATTGATGGTAAACCCTGCGAAGGAGGAGAAGCGATCAGTCATGGCAATTAACTGCGGGATTGTATGGTGAGGATCTGACATAAAAAGGAGGAGGTCGTCTGCGAATGCCACCGCCCTTAATTCCTGTGTTCCCACAGCAATGCCCTTATAGTTCTTGTGTGACAGAATATGGCGTATAAGGGGTTCCAACGCCAAATCAAAAAGGAGGGGAGATAAGGGGCATCCTTGCCTAGTGCCTCTTTCCAACGTGAAAAATGAAGATGTCACATTATTGACTAAGACCTGCGCCACTGGGTTGGTATATAGGGTTTGTACCAGGTTGCAAAACACTGTGCCAAATCCCTGGTGGGCGAGCACTCGAGATAGGTGAGGCCAGGCAATTTTATCAAATGCCTTCTCTGCGTCTAAATTTATAATGATGTTATTTTTGGCCTGGTTAAGGCGGGTGTAGGATATCGCAGTTAGGGCCGCCCTCACTCCCCGTGTAGATTGTCTACCTTTGACGAATCCCATCTGTGCCGGTGAGATGAGTTGGGGTAAGTATGCTTGCAACCTGTTAGCTATGATTTTAGTCAAGATTTTAAAATCTTGATTGAGGAGTGAGATGGGGCGGTATGACCCAACCTGAGTAGGATCTTTACCAGGTTTTGCTAGCACTATGAGTTTGGCTTCATTGAAACGAAGGGGAGTTTCCCCTGTTGTTAGTATATGGTTATATAATCGTGTTAAGATGGGGAGTATGTCGGCGTTTAGCACCTTGTAAAATTCAGCGCTGAAGCCGTCAGGGCCAGGGCTCTTTCCATTGGGGAGGGACTTAATGGTGGCCCGCACCTCCTCCTCAGTTATGGGAGCATCCAATGATTCCCTCTCCTCTAATTCCAGCTTCGGTAACTGCGCCTCATCTAGGAATAATTGACCATCAGTTGAGTTATCAACGTCGGCAGTATATAGAGACTTATAGAAGCGCATGAAAGCCGAGCAGATGTCAGTGGGATCAGAAAGAACACTTCCAGAGCTGTGCAACGAGTCAACCCATGTTTTGTTTCGGGGTCCCCTAACCAGGTTGGCCAGGAGCTTGCCGGATTTATTCCCCCACCTATGAAACCTATTCCTGCCGTAATCATAGCTGATCTGGGCCTGTTCGGTGAGAAAGGTATCATAGATTTGTTTTGCCATGAGGTACGCCTCCTTGTGAGTAGGGCTATTGCTTTGTTTGTATGTGCGGTATGCAAGTGTGAGAGCCGCGCTGAGTTCTTGTAATTTTATGTTAAATTTCTTGCGCTTAGAATTGACGTAGGAGATGATATGGCCACGGAGGACTGCTTTAGAGGCTCCCCAAAAAAGTGGAGTGTTAGATTCTTGATCTAGGTTGTCAGTAGTATAATTCTGCCAGGTGTGTTTAAGATGTAATAAGAAGTCCTCTGAATGTGTGAGATAAGCTGGGAATCTCCAACATTTAGATATGTTCTGAGGTAGGGACAGATGTAGGGACAGGGTAATGGGGGCATGGTCCGAAATAATGATGTCTTTAATTGAGGTGTGGGTAACTTTAGAAAAGAGGTGTTTGGATAAAAATAGATAGTCAATGCGAGAGTGAGTAGAATGTGGGTGGGAATAGAAAGAATAATCTCGTTGAAGGGGGTTATGTAGACGCCAGGGGTCTAATAAGGTTAGTTGAGAACAAAATGAGGAAAGCAGAGTAGAGGAGGGTCCGGGTTTTTTGGTACTTACCCCCGATCTGTCCATGGATGGATCAACGACCGTGTTGAAGTCACCCCCTAGGATTAAGTTCTGGCAGCCCCAGGATAAAACTCTTTGGAGAATATCTGCAAAAAAGAGATTGTTAGATCCAGTAGGTGCATACACGTTTAGAAAGGTATATATCACATTGTCGATTGAGACATCTAAAAATATAAATCTTCCCTCAGGGTCGATACACTTTTTGAGAATGGAGAATTGGAGATTCTTATGAAAGAGGATGGCCACACCTCTGGTTTTATTGGTGTAAGGAGCAGATATGCATTCCCCAATCCAGGGGGCTCTCAATAACATAGGGGAGTTATGCTCCCAGTGTGTTTCTTGCAGGGACACTACTTGAGGGGACAAGCGAGAGAGATGAGCAACTACTTTCTTGCGCTTAATGGGGCTATTTAGACCCTCCACGTTCCAGGAAACTATATCAAAGTCTAAAAGTGGGGTTGTCACCGGGGTTGAGGTCTGGGAAACAGCATGGTTAGCCATGCTATCCTACCCCCGTAGACGGAGAATAGAATATCAAAATTGTACAGGTAAAACGGTGCCCCCCCCCGTCCCAGTGAGCAAGGAGGGGCCAACCTATGGAGGATCGAGACACATTATCCCAGCAGGCAAAACAAACAGACATATAAACATACAAAAATATCAAACTAACAGATATACAACAATGGGAGGCCAAGCCTCCAGCATGCATGATTAGCATGCCTTGATCATATCCCGAACACTGAGTGACCTATAGATGAAAGTAATCGTGAAGGTATGCAAGCTGTAAGTAAGAGTGGAGAGTCAAGTGTCAGGGTGTGCAAAATGGGTCTTTGCCGCCATCGGATCGTCGAAGAAGCACGGTTTTCCATTGACGAAGACCCGAAGGCGGGCAGGATATAACAATGAAAACTTGACATTTTCTTCAAACAGTCGCTTGCATATCGGTGCGAACTCTCTGCGCTTGTTGGCGACATGAGTGGAGAAGTCCTGGAAGATGAGCAGCCTTTCTCCCTTATAGAGGAGGTTCGCTGACTGCCGGTAGTGGTCTAAGAGCTTAGCTTTATCCGCGTAGTTTAAAATCCGTAGGATAACAGGTCTAGGGCGTCCCGCGGATTCTCTGCGCTCAGGGCCAATCCTGTGTGCCCTTTCAATGGCTAATGGTGAGCCCTGAAGATCCATACCTAATTTGTCGGGTAGCCAGTTGGATAGGAGGTCTAGCAGTGCGTGGCCTCTCACCGACTCCGGGATGCCCACCACCCGCAGGTTGTTTCGACGGCTCCGATTCTCCAGGTCATCAAGTTTTTCAGTGAGGCCTTTGATTTCTGTGGTTTGGGTCTTTATGGTAGACTGTGCGGCATGAAGATCGTCTTCCAATGTTGAGACCCTCTGCTCGACTTCATCTAAACGGTTGCTATGATGCGTCAGCTGGGCTAAGGTGGAGTCAATGGCTTCTTTAATGCCCGCCAGTTTTTCGTCTAGCAGAGGTCCAAGAACCGCAGCGATGTCGGTGGGTTTCATTTTGGGTTGTTTGGTAGTTGAAGCGCCAGTACGTTTTCTTTGGGATCGGGATCGAGTGGTGGAGCAATCGGAGTCAGATGAATTCCTGCGAGACGTGTCTTCGCGTGCGCCTGAAATAGGACCAGTCGAGGACATTGGGGTGGATACCAGGAACTTTTCCATATGAGGTCGCTGGAATTAAGTATGTAGAGTAGAAGCAATGTAGGGCGCAGAGGGTGATTTAATGAGGGTCACATCAGCGTTGGGAGGGTACTGGAGAGTTACATTGCTATAAAGATAGCAGGCATGTCAGGGGGTTGCGGATCAGGGTTGCCGGTAGCAACGTTGCAGAGGCGTCAGAGTGTGGTACCGCAGAGCACCGCAGCGGCGTGATGTGTATGTCAAAAGGCTCTGGGTGAGGTAGCGGGAGCTAGGCATCCACCGCTATGAGTTTGTAATTCCCAGGCGCGGCAGGTGGCGATCGGGCCTGTAAAGTATCACACCTGTTATCATAAGGCGTGATATAATGATACCTCTTTAGCCACCGAATAGGAGATATGAGAATAGGTGAAGCGATGAGATTAGTTGTATAGTGGCTGCAGGTTGTCTAATTTAGAAGTCGCCACAAGAGGGAGCCGTGGTCATGGCTATTACCAGCCATGTAGTGAGGATTGTGCCAATCGCAAGATGGCCGCCGGTCAGTGAACACTGTGCCAGTCGCAAGATGGCCGCCGCCTGGCAATGAGGCCTGGTCCCTCCGGAGGTCCCCCGGCCGTCAGTCCTCATCAGCGAGGGGGAAGGTCCTTCATGTGGGGGGATATGTGAGGCTGGGGTTGTAAGGTAAGCGCCTGGTGGAGCCTAGAATTAGTGAGGCCTGGCTTAGGGTTAGTGCGGCGCCAACCGCAAGATGGCCGCCGGCCACCAGCCACACGCGGCCTGGCCTCCAGCCTCCGCAGGCCGCCTGTTTCCTGGTCTTCTGCGCCGGCCAGCGCTCGATGAGCAGGCTGCCTGATGTCAGGGGGTGTCCCTCAGGTGGGGGAGAGAGCCTGCAGAGCCTCCGTATCGGGTCCGGCGGGCCGGCGGGTCCGCTGTAAAATCGAGGCCCCGGCTTCTGGGACGGAGGTAGGCCGCAATCCGCAGGGGGCAACACAGGGCCCCCCCGATTCCGCAGCTTCGACCCCCGGGTGCAGGGTAGTATTGCAGGGTGAGGGGATGGTATTCCTACAGGTGGGCTCCCAGATTCTGGATAGGAATATGGATATTTAGATTTGGCTGGCTGGAGCTGTATAGAGACCCGACCTTCCCTGATGCCAGCTAGGCCACGCCCCCTACTCGACTTTTCTTGTGGTTCAACCTTTAAAAATTGTAAAAACACTCACTCATCACATGTACACTTTTGTTTCTATTTCTATTTCTGCGCAGAAATTTTTCTTCAGATCGGGTGTGTTACCAATTAGGAGCAGGATCTGTTAATTAAAATTTCGGACACCCAAAAATAGACTTGCGTTATTTCTCGCCTCGCGTTATTTATCGCTTTGCGTAAAAAATCAACTTATCGTGACTTGAGCTACGTGGGCGTAACCGGACGCTCCGTTGCGTAACGTACGCTGCGTGCGTCGGCCTTTGGATTGCGTACGCAAGTCTTTGTTAGAGACACGTATACGCAAAGCAAAGATCCACCGTAACACAATTTATACTTTTATCAATGTAGATGATCCTTGATCATCTACCACACAACACACTGACTTCGCCTTATCTCCCAGGCAAAACTGTGTGTTTGTCTATCTTTTAACTATATTACCTTTACTCTTAAACTATGAAATAACGGCAAATCTTTTTTTAGCACTTCTATCAACTATAAAAACTGGCAGACAGGAGAGTGATATACGAAAATGAAAAAGAAAAAGAAATGCAGATATATATATGTGTGCGTGCGTGTGTACGCAAGACAGAAAAATAAACAGTTTTAAAAGACACTAGCGTTTTGTTCTTACCTCCGGTTCCCGGATTCCTTCAGCACTCTTTACTTAAGCGAAGCAGACGCTTATCCTGTCAGCACTACGAGGGATACAACCTCCCGCCCTTTGCTGAGGGATAATGTCTGCTGATCTACCTAGTGCAGATATGTGAAGGACGGGCGAGCCGCCAATTGATAAAGCTGAATATTTATCGTATATAAATCACTTTAAGAGGTCTAAGAACACTGTACGCTATCTACGTAAGAAGTACCGTAAGGGTACGCAAGTTGCGTAGCGATCGCTCAGCCGTAGTCGAGACGCTCATGCGTCACGTTCGCTTACGGCCCAGTGATCACAGGCAGGCACGCTATTGGCTGCCGACTAACGTAATGATTCGCTATAGCGTAGCGTACGCTCGGGACCACGAGGAGATCACCAGCGGTGCAGGCGCTTACAACGTTTAAACCTTTATATCTATACCTTTAACAGTGAGATACACAGTATACCTTAGTGTAGAGACAGAGTGTAAGTGCAACCTGGTGTAACCTGATTAACTACAAAGCTGCTTGAGCGTCACCGACGCTCAGAGAATACTTAACACTATAAAGAATACACAGATACCTGGGCTTAGGGTCCGAAACCTATTATATGTATTATGACTATTATACTTGCAAAAAGAATCACAGTACAAAGCATACACTACAATATAACATAAACCAACTAACCAGATAAACTACACAGGAAATACAATACAATACAATTAAAGGAAAATACGAGAGAGATAGAGAGAGAGAGAGAGATAGAGAGAGAGAGAGATGGCTCACAGTAAGACAATATGATTACGGAGAAAACTTACGCACAAGGGGAACGATCGCATGCGCCTCGATATCCAGCTCCCGATTATCAGCAATGAGAACCGTTGAAGAGAGAGACCTGGATACGGTCGGCCTGCCTATTTATGCCCCACACACAATACAATTCAATGGTCCCTACAATCTCATTGTTCATTGGACATAGGAATTCGGCTTCGTATTATAACAAAAGGTCATAGGTTGATTCATACAGGTGGGCTGTGACTATTTCCAACTGCTCAGGTGGGAGGGAAACTGGGTTTCCCGCCGCATGGGTAATAAAGTGCAAATAAAGTAAATGTTCATAAACTTCTTATGTCCATAACTATTCGCACGAGCGATTGATCTGTTTCAAACCAACACCGGAATATTTCTAATTAAATATTCTTCCGATGGATACTAAACACCACTGTATTACTCCTGTCTGACCCTTCGTATCAAACAAAGAGGGATTCCTCTGTTCATAAACATTCTATATTAACCAAACTTTCAGAATCTATCAAAGGGACCATGATCTACAAAATACATTATTAGTGAAAATATGTAATGATTGAGTCGCACGCTACGATCGCATAAACTCTACCGTAAATACGCATACCATACCATACTGTGAGTATGCGCACGTACGGGAGAGCGTACGCATGCGCAGCACGGACCTGTGTGAGGTGCAAATATGGTAGTGTGCATAGAGATATTTTTCTGACTTTGACACAGTATACACCAAAAACTGTTAAATTGGTCAGTTTAATATTTGCATCCACCATGTGTTCAGTCTCAGAACAAAACTCTAATAAATTGCAATCCTACTGGTACATCAGCGATATACAGTATGATGACCAAGAGCAGTGATCTTGTGAAAAGGTGAAGTCACCTGTGTCCAAGAATGGTCGGCTAATACTTATTGGTCCAGACAATATTATTCCACAGTGCACCAAAACAGAGATATACTCACTTATAGCCTGGGCTTAATTGATAACCTGACTTATATTTATATGAGATGGACACTTTATTCATACATTCTCTCATTAATGTGACAAATCAGTAGAGATGTGCACCGGAAATTTTTCGGGTTTTGTGTTCTGGTTTTGGATTCGGTTCCGTGGCCGTGTTTTGGATTCGGACGCGTTTTGGCAAAACCTCCCTGAAAATTTTTTGTCGGATTCGGGTGTGTTTTAGATTCGGGTGATTTTTTTCAAAACCCCCTCAAAAAAACAGCTTAAATCATAGAATTTGGGGGTAATTTTGATCCTATAGTATTATTAACCTCAATAACCACAATTTCCACTCATTTCCAGTCTATTCTGAACACCTCACACCTCACAATACTATTTTTAGTCCTAAAATTTGCACCGAGGTCGCTGGATGACTAAGCAAAGCGACCCAAGAGGGCGGCACAAACACCTGGCCCATCTAGGAGTGGCACTGCAGTGTCAGACAGGATGGCACTTCAAAAACTAGGCCCCAAACAGCACATGATGCAAAGAAAAGAGAAAAAGAGGTGCACTGTGGTCGCTGGACGGCTAAGCTAAGCGACACAAACACCTCAATATCACAGGAATTATTCATTCTAATCAATGGTATTATTGGTCCAAATCACTGGAAGAAAATGACAAAATCACTGGAATTATTAGTTCTAATCAATGGTATTATTGGTCCAAATCACTGGAAGAAAATGACAAAATCACTGGAATTATTCGTTCTAATCAATGGTATTATTGGTCCAATTCACTGGAAGAAAATGACAAAATCACTGGAATTATTCGTTCTAATCAATGGTATTATTGGTCAAAATCACTGGAAGAAAATGACAAAATCACTGGAATTATTAGTTCTAATCAATGGTATTGAAGTTATCGATTCTTTCCCCCCCCCCCCCTATTTTTAATTTTCTCCTGCATAGCCCAGTAAAATGTTGCAATGTTAAGTATTGACTTGTGCCTTCTGGGGTCCACTTCTTCACCAAACCCAGCCAAATCTCATCCTAACCCTCTGTTCCACGTTCTCTATGTACCCCATCTGTGTCACCCATGTCTGTCTACCCCTCCCCTTTAGATTGTAAGCTCTCACGAGCAGGGCCCTCTTCCCTCATGTGCTTATCCTTTGTCTTACTTTAATAATCTTCAACTGTACCACATCCAGCAGTCTTCTGCCACCTGATACTTATTCCAGTGTCATCTACTGATGTAACTATGTTTATTTACCCTGTACTTGTCCTATACTGTCATCAACTGTAAGTTGCTGTTTTCCTGTTTGATTATTTGTTTATGTACTCTGTAATTGGGCGCTGCAGAACCCTTGTGGCGCCATATAAATAAAGGATAATAATAATAATAATAATAATAATAATATTATAGGGTGTATAATCCCCAGGTGTATCTCACACATCGCTCAGTACAGATTACAGGATGTATAATCACCAGGTGTATAACACACATCGCACAGTACAGTATACATACTGGTCACAATAATGCAGCACAGAGATAGTATACTTGACACAGAGCTGCAAGATACAGCAATGGCATACTGTACTGTACTATGGCCCTCATTCCGAGTTGATCGCTCGCAAGGCGATTTTAGCAGAGTTACACACGCTAAGCCGCCGCCTACTGGGAGTGAATCTTAGCTTCTTAAAATTGCGACCGATGTATTCGCAATATTGCGATTACAAACTACTTAGCAGTTTCAGAGTAGCTTCAGACTTACTCGGCATCTGCGATCAGTTCAGTGCTTGTCGTTCCGGGTTTGACGTCACAAACACACCCAGCGTTCGCCCAGACACTCCCCCGTTTCTCCGGCCACTCCTGCGTTTTTTCCGGAAACGGTAGCGTTTTTATCCACACGCCCATAAAACGCCGTGTTTCCGCCCAGTAACACCCATTTCCTGTCAATCACACTACGATCGCCGGAGCGAAGAAAAAGCCGTGAGTAAAAATACTATCTTCATTGTTAAATTACTTGGCGCAGTCGCAGTGCGAATATTGCGCATGCGTACTAAGCGGAATTTCACTGCGATGCGATGAAAATTACCGAGCGAACGACTCGGAATGAGGGCCTATATGTGTGTACTGCTGGTCACCAAAATGCTGCACTGTCCTACTATATACTGCTCACAATAATGCAGCACAGAGATAGTATACTTAACTTGACACAGAGCTGCAAGATACAGCAATGGCCTACTGTACTGTACTTTCTCTAACGTCCTAAGTGGATGCTGGGGACTCCGTAAGGACCATGGGGAATAGCGGCTCCGCAGGAGACTGGGCACATCTAAAGAAAGCTTTAGGACTAACTGGTGTGCACTGGCTCCTCCTCCTATGACCCTCCTCCAAGCCTCAGTTAGATTTCTGTGCCCGACGAGAAGGGTGCACACTAGGGGCTCTCCTGAGCTTCTTAGTGAAAGTTTTAGTTTAGGTTTGTTATTTTCAGTGAGACCTGCTGGCAACAGGCTCACTGCATCGAGGGACTAAGGGGAGAAGAAGCGAACTCACCTGAGTGCAGAGTGGATTGGGCTTCTTGGCTACTGGACATTAGCTCCAGAGGGACGATCACAGGCCCAGCCTGGATGGGTCCCGGAGCCGCGCCGCCGGCCCCCTTACAGAGCCAGAAGAGCGAAGAGGTCCGGAAAAATCGGCGGCAGAAGACGTTCCTGTCTTCAATAAGGTAGCGCACAGCACTGCAGCTGTGCGCCATTGCTCTCAGCACACTTCATACTCCGGTCACTGAGGGTGCAGGGCGCTGGGGGGGGCGCCCTGAGACGCAATAAAACATGATGAAAATACCTTACATGGCAAAAAATACATCACATATAGCTCCTGGGCTATATGGATGCATTTAACCCCTGCCAGAATATACAGAAAAACGGGTGATAAGGCCGCCGAAAAGGGGGCGGAGCCTATCTCCTCAGCACACTGGCGCCATTTTCCCTCACAGCTCAGTTGGAGGGAAGCTCCCTGGCTCTTCCCTGCAGTCACTACACTACAGAAAGGGTTAAAAAAAGAGAGGGGGGCACTAATTAGGCGCAGTATTAAAACATACAGCAGCTATAAGGGGAAAAACACTTATATAAGGTTATCCCTATATATATATATAGCGCTCTGGTGTGTGCTGGCATACTCTCCCTCTGTCTCCCCAAAGGGCTAGTGGGGTCCTGTCCTCTATCAGAGCATTCCCTGTGTGTGTGCTGTGTGTCGGTACGTTTGTGTCGACATGTATGAGGAGAAAAATGATGTGGAGACGGAGCAGAGTGTCTGTAACAGTGATGTCACCACCTAGGGGGTCGACACCTGAGTGGATGTACTGTTGAGAATTACGTGACAGTGTCAGCTCTGTATAAAAAAAATAAGAATTTACTTACCGATAATTCTATTTCTCATAGTCCGTAGTGGATGCTGGGGACTCCGTAAGGACCATGGGGAATAGCGGCCCTCCTCCAAGCCTCAGTTAGGATACTGTGCCCGGACGAGCGTACACAATAAGGAAGGATTTTGAATCCCGGGTAAGACTCATACCAGCCACACCAATCACACCGTATAACTTGTGATCTGAACCCAGTTAACAGTATGATAACAGAGGAGCCTCTGAAAAGATGGCTCCCAACAATAATAACCCGATTTTTGTAACAATAACTATGTACAAGTATTGCAGACAATCCGCACTTGGGATGGGCGCCCAGCATCCACTACGGACTATGAGAAATAGAATTATCGGTAAGTAAATTCTTATTTTCTCTAACGTCCTAAGTGGATGCTGGGGACTCCGTAAGGACCATGGGGATTATACCAAAGCTCCCAAACGGGCGGGAGAGTGCGGATGACTCTGCAGCACCGAATGAGAGAACTCCAGGTCCTCCTCAGCCAGGGTATCAAATTTGTAGAATTTAGCAAACGTGTTTGCCCCTGACCAAGTAGCTGCTCGGCAAAGTTGTAAAGCCGAGACCCCTCGGGCAGCCGCCCAAGATGAGCCCACTTTCCTTGTGGAACGGGCTTTTACAGATTTTAGCTGTGGCAGGCCTGCCACAGAATGTGCAAGCTGAATTGTACTACAAATCCAACGAGCAATAGTTTGCTTAGAAGCAGGAGCACCCAGCTTGTTGGGTGCATACAGGATAAACAGCGAGTCAGATTTCCTGACTCCAGCCGTCCTGGAAACATATTTTCAGGGCCCTGACAACATCCAGCAACTTGGATTCCTCCAAGTCCCTAGTAGCCGCAGGCACCACAATAGGTTGGTTCAGGTGAAAACGCTGGAACCACCTTAGGGAGAAACTGAGGACGAGTCCTCAATTCCGCCCTGTCCGAATGGAAAATCAGAAAGGGCTTTTACAGGATAAAGCCGCCAATTCTGACACGCGCCTGGCCCAGGCCAGGGCCAACAGCATGACCACTTTCCATGTGAGATATTTTAACTCCACAGATTTAAGTGGTTCAAACCAATGTGACTTTTGGAACCCAAACTACATTGAGATCCCAAATTGCCACTGGAGGCACAAAAGGAGGCTGTATATGCAGTACCCCTTTTACAAACATCTAAACTTCAGGGACTGAAGCTAGTTCTTTTTTGGAAGAAAATTGACAGGGCCGAAATCTGAACCTTAATGGACCCCAATTTCAGGCCCATAGACACTCCTGTTTGCAGGAAATGTAGGAATCGACCCAGTTGAATTTCCTCCGTCGGGCCTTACTGGCCTCGCACTACGCAACATATTTTCGCCAATTGCGGTGATAATGTTTTTGCGGTTACATCCTTCCTGGCTTTAGATCAGGATATGGATGACTTCATCCGGAATGCCTTTTTTCCTTCAGGATCCGGTGTTCAACCGGCATGCCGTCAAACGCAGCCGCGGTAAGTCTTGGAACAGACAGGGTCCTTGCTGGAGCAGGTCCCTTCTTAGAGGTAGAGGCCACGGATCCTCCGTGAGCATCTCTTGAAGTTCCGGTTACCAAGTCCTTCTTGGCCAATCCGGAGCCACGAATATAGTGCTTTCTCCTCTCCATCTTATCAATCTCAGTACCTTGGGTATGAGAGGCAGAGGAGGGAACACATACACTGACTGGTACACCCACGGTGTTACCAGAGCGTCTACAACTATTGCCTGAGGGTCTCTTGACCTGGCGCAATACCTGTCGAGTTTTTTAATCATGTGGACGACTTCTGGGTGAAGTCCCCACTCTCCCGGGTGGAGGTCGTGCTGAGGAAGTCTGCTTCCCAGTTGTCCACTCCCGGAATGAATACTGTTGACAGTGCTATCACATGATTTTCCGCCCAGCGAAGAATCCCTGCAGCTTCTGCCATTGCCCTCCTGCTTCTTGTGCCACCCTGTCTGTTTACGTGGGTGACTGCCATGATGTTGTCCGACTGGATCAACACCGGCTGACCTTGAAGCAGAGGTCTTGCTAAGCTTAGAGCATTGTAAATGGCCCTTAGCTTAGGATATTTATGTGAAGTGATGTATCCAGGCTTGACCTTAAGCCCTGGATATTCCTTCCCTGTGTGACTGCTCCCCAGCCTCGCAGGCTGGCATCCGTGGTCACCAGGACCCAGTCCTGAATGCCGAATCTGCGGCCCTCTAGAAGATGAGCACTCTGCAACCACCACAGGATGGATACCCTTGTCCTTGGTGACAGGGTTATCCGCTGATGCATCTGAAAATGCGACCCGGACCATTTGTCCAGTAGGTTCCACTGGAAAGTTCTTGCGTGGAATCTAACGAATGGGATTGCTTCGTAGGAAGCCACCATTTTTTACCCAGAACCCTTGTGCATTGATGCACTGAGACTTGGTTCGGTTTTAGGAGGTTCCTGACTAGCTCGGATAACTCCCTGGCTTTCTCTTCCGGGAGAAACACCTTTTTTCTGGACTGTGTCCAGGAACATCCCTAGGAAACAGAAGACAAGTCGTCGGAACCAGCTGCGATTTTGGAATATTGAGAATCCAATCGTGCTGCCGCAACACTACCTGAGATAGTGCTACACCGACTTCCAACTGTTCCCTGGATCTTACCCTTATCAGGGAATCGTCCAAGTAAGGGATAACTAAAATTTCCTTCCTTCGAAGGGATATCATTTCGGCCATTACCTTGGTAAAGACCCGGGGTGCCGTGGACCATCCCTACGGCAGCGTCTGAACTGATAGTGACAGTTCTGTACCATAACCTGAGGTACCATTGGTGAGAAGGGTAAATTTTGACTTGAAGGTAAGCATCCTTGATGTCCCGAGACATCATGTAGTCCCCTTCTTCAAAGGCAATACTTCCAAATGCCGTTTGGAATCCGCATCACCTGACCATTTTACTGGTAGAATTGGACAACGCACTTATACCTGATGCCAGTCGGCAAATATTCCGCTGTACATCATGCATATATAGAAATGCATCTTTTAAATGCTCTATAGGCAATAATATACTATCCTTATCTAGGATATCAATATTTCCAGTCAGGGAATCCGACCATGCCAACCCAGCACTGCACCTCCAGGCTGAGGCGATTGCTGGTCGCAGTATAACACCAGTATGTGTGTGAATACATTTTTGGATACCCTCCTGCTTTCTATCAGCAGGATCCTTAAGGGCGGCCATCTCATGAGAGGGTAGAGCCCGTGTTCTTACAAGCGTGTGAGCGCCTTATCTCCCCTAGGGGGTGTTTCCCAACGCACCCTAACCTCTGGCGGGAAAGGGTATACAGCCAATACTTTTTAAGAAATTATCAATTGTTATCGGGGGGAAACCCACGCATCATCACACACCTCATTTTATTTCTCAGATTCAGGAAAACTACAGGTAGTTTTTCCCTCACCGAACATAATACCCCTTTTTGGTGGTACTCGTATTATCAGAAATGTATAAAACATTTTCCATTGTCTCAATCATGTAACGTGTGGCCCTACTGGAAATCACGGTTGTCTCTTCACCGTCGACACAGGAGTCAGTATCCGTGTCGGCGTCTGTATCTGCCATCTGAGGTAACGGGCGCTTTAGAGCCCCTGACGGCCTATGAGACGTCTGGACAGGCACAAGCTGAGTAGCCGGCTGTCTCATGTCAACCACTGTTTTTTTATACAGAGCTGACACTGTCACGTAATTTTCAACAGTACATCCACTCAGGTGTCGACCCCCTAGGTGGTGACATCACTGTTACAGACACTCTGCTCCGTCTCCACATCATTTTTCTCCTCATACATGTCGACACAAACGTACCGACACACAGCACACACACAGGGAATGCTCTGATAGAGGACAGGACCCCACTAGCCCTTTGGGGAGACAGAGGGAGAGTATGCCAGCACACACCAGAGCGCTATATATATATATATACAGGGATAACCTTATATAAGTGTTTTTCCCCTTATAGCTGCTGTATGTTTTAATACTGCGCCTAATTAGTGCCCCCCTCTCTTTTTTTAACCCTTTCTGTAGTGTAGTGACTGCAGGGAAGAGCCAGGGAGCTTCCCTCCAACTGAGCTGTGAGGGAAAATGGCGCCAGTGTGCTGAGGAGATAGGCTCCGCCCCCTTTTCGGCGGCCTTATCACCCGTTTTTCTGTATATTCTGGCAGGGGTTAAATGCATCCATATAGCCCAGGAGCTATATGTGATGTATTTTTTTGCCATGTAAGGTAATTTTTATTATGTTTTATTGCGTCTCAGGGCGCCCCCCCCAGCGCCCTGCACCCTCAGTGACCGGAGTATGAAGTGTGCTGAGAGCAATGGCGCACAGCTGCAGTGCTGTGCGCTACCTTATTGAAGACAGGAACGTCTTCTGCCGCCGATTTTTCCGGACCTCTTCGCTCTTCTGGCTCTGTAAGGGGGCCGGCGGCGCGGCTCCGGGACCCATCCAGGCTGGGCCTGTGATCGTCCCTCTGGAGCTAATGTCCAGTAGCCAAGAAGCCCAATCCACTCTGCACGCAGGTGAGTTCGCTTCTTCTCCCCTTAGTCCCTCGATGCAGTGAGCCTGTTGCCAGCAGGTCTCACTGAAAATAACAAACCTAAACTAAAACTTTCACTAAGAAGCTCAGGAGAGCCCCTAGTGTGCACCATTCTCGTCGGGCACAGAAATCTAACTGAGGCTTGGAGGAGGGTCATAGGGGGAGGAGCCAGTGCACACCAGTTAGTCCTAAAGCTTTCTTTAGATGTGCCCAGTCTCCTGCGGAGCCGCTATTCCCCATGGTCCTTACGGAGTCCCCAGCATCCACTTAGGACGTTAGAGAAACAGTGGTTGACATGAGACAGCCGGCTACTCAGCTTGTGCCTGTCCAGACGTCTCATAGGCCGTCAGGGGCTCTAAAGCGCCCGTTACCTCAGATGGCAGATACAGACGCCGACACGGATACTGACTCCTGTGTCGACGGTGAAGAGACAACCGTGATTTCCAGTAGGGCCACACGTTACATGATTGAGACAATGGAAAATGTTTTATACATTTCTGATAATACGAGTACCACCAAAAAGGGGTATTATGTTCGGTGAGGGAAAAACTACCTGTAGTTTTCCTGAATCTGAGAAATAAAATGAGGTGTGTGATGATGCGTGGGTTTCCCCCCGATAACAATTGATAATTTCTTAAAAAGTATTGGTGTATACCCTTTCCTGCCAGAGGTTAGGGTGCGTTGGGAAACACCCCCTAGGGGGGATAAGGCGCTCACACGCTTGTAAGAACAAGGGCTCTACCCTTTCATGAGATGGCCGCCCTTAAGGATCCTGCTGATAGAAAGCAGGAGGGTATCCAAAAATGTATTCACACACATACTGGTGTTATACTGCGACCAGAAATCGCCTCAGCCTGGAGGTGCAGTGCTGGGTTGGCATGGTCAGATTCCCTGACTGGAAATATTGATATCCTAGATAAGGATAGTATATTATTGCCTATAGAGCATTTAAAAGATGCATTTCTATATATGCATGAGGCACAGCGGAATATTTGCTGACTGGCATCAAGTATAAGTGCGTTTGTCCAATTCTACCAGTAAAATGGTCAGGTGATGCGGATTCCAAACGGCATTTGGAAGTATTGCCTTTGAAAAGGGACATTTGGGGTCGGTCTTTTAGACCTGGTGGCCACGGCAACAACTGGGAAATCCACGTTTGTACCCCAGGTCGCCTCTCAAAATAAGACGCCGTATTATCAGGCGCAGTCCTTTGTTGGCAAGCGGACAAAAGGTTCCTCTTTTCTGCTAGTGACAGAGGGAGAGGAAAAAGGCTGAAGAGATTAGCCAGTTCCCAGGAACAGAAACCCTTTCCCGCCTCTGCCAAGCCCTCAGTATGACGCTAGGGCCTTACAAGCTCAGGCACGGTGGGGGCCCGTTCTCAATGAATTTCAGTGCGCAGTGGGCTCACTCACAAGTAGACCCCTGGATCCTTCAGGTAATATCTCAAGGGTACATATTGGAATTCGAGACGTCTCCCCCTCGCCATTTCCAAAAGTCGGCTTTACCGACGTCTCCCTCTGACAGGAAGGCAGTTTTGGAAGCCATTCACAAGCTGTATTCCCAGCAGGTGATAATCAAGGTACCCCTCCTGCAACAGGGAACGGGGTATTATTCCACACTATTGTGGTACCGAAGCCAGACGGCTCGGTGAGACCGATTCTAAATCTAAATCTAAAATCTAAAATCTTTGAACACTTACATACAGAGGTTCAAATTCAAGATTGAGTCACTCAGAGCAGTGATTGCGAACCTGGAAGAAGGGGACTACATGATGTCTCGGGACATCAAGGATGCTTACCTTCATGTCAAAATTTACCCTTCTCACCAAGGGTACCTCAGGTTATGGTACAGAACTGTCACTATCAGTTCAGACGCTGCCGTAGGGATGGTCCACGGCACCCCGGGTCTTTACCAAGGTAATGGCCGAAATGATATCCCTTCGAAGGAAGGAAATTTTAGTTATCCCTTACTTGTACGATTCCCTGATAAGGGTAAGATCCAGGGAACAGTTGGAAGTCGGTGTAGCACTATCTCAGGTAGTGTTGCGGCAGCACGATTGGATTCTCAATATTCCAAAATCGCAGCTGGTTCCGACGACTTGTCTTCTGTTTCCTAGGGATGTTCCTGGACACAGTCCAGAAAAAAGGTGTTTCTCCCGGAAGAGAAAGCCAGGGAGTTATCCGAGCTAGTCAGGAACCTCCTAAAACCGAACCAAGTCTCAGTGCATCAATGCACAAGGGTTCTGGGTAAAAATGGTGGCTTCCTACGAAGCAATCCCATTCGTTAGATTCCACGCAAGAACTTTCCAGTGGAACCTACTGGACAAATGGTCCGGGTCGCATTTTCAGATGCATCAGCGGATAACCCTGTCACCAAGGACAAGGGTATCCATCCTGTGGTGGTTGCAGAGTGCTCATCTTCTAGAGGGCCGCAGATTCGGCATTCAGGACTGGGTCCTGGTGACCACGGATGCCAGCCTGCGAGGCTGGGGAGCAGTCACACAGGGAAGGAATATCCAGGGCTTAGGGTCAAGCCTGGATACATCACTTCACATAAATATCCTGAAGCTAAGGGCCATTTACAATGCTCTAAGCTTAGCAAGACCTCTGCTTCAAGGTCAGCCGGTGTTGATCCAGTCGGACAACATCATGGCAGTCACCCACGTAAACAGACAGGGTGGCACAAGAAGCAGGAGGGCAATGGCAGAAGCTGCAGGGATTCTTCGCTGGGCGGAAAATCATGTGATAGCACTGTCAACAGTATTCATTCCGGGAGTGGACAACTGGGAAGCAGACTTCCTCAGCACGACCTCCACCCGGGAGAGTGGGGACTTCACCCAGAAGTCGTCCACATGATTAAAAAACTCGACAGGTATTGCGCCAGGTCAAGAGACCCTCAGGCAATAGTTGTAGACGCTCTGGTAACACCGTGGGTGTACCAGTCAGTGTATGTGTTCCCTCCTCTGCCTCTCATACCCAAGGTACTGAGATTGATAAGATGGAGAGGAGAAAGCACTATATTCGTGGCTCCGGATTGGCCAAGAAGGACTTGGTAACCGGAACTTCAAGAGATGCTCACGGAGGATCCGTGGCCTCTACCTCTAAGAAGGGACCTGCTCCAGCAAGGACCCTGTCTGTTCCAAGACTTACCGCGGCTGCGTTTGACGGCATGCCGGTTGAACACCGGATCCTGAAGAAAAAAAGGCATTCCGGATGAAGTCATCCATATCCTGATCTAAAGCCAGGAAGGATGTAACCGCAAAAACATTATCACCGCAATTGGCGAAAATATGTTGCGTAGTGCGAGGCCAGTAAGGCCCGACGGAGGAAATTCAACTGGGTCGATTCCTACATTTCCTGCAAACAGGAGTGTCTATGGGCCTGAAATTGGGGTCCATTAAGGTTCAGATTTCGGCCCTGTCAATTTTCTTCCAAAAAAGAACTAGCTTCAGTCCCTGAAGTTTAGACGTTTGTAAAAGGGGTACTGCATATACAGCCTCCTTTTGTGCCTCCAGTGGTAATTTGGGATCTCAATGTAGTTTGGGTTCCAAAAGTCACATTGGTTTGAACCACTTAAATCTGTGGAGTTAAAATATCTCACATGGAAAGTGGTCATGCTGTTGGCCCTGGCCTGGGCCAGGCGCGTGTCAGAATTGGCGGCTTTATCCTGTAAAAGCCCTTATCTGATTTTTTATTCGGACAGGGCGGAATTGAGGACTCGTCCTCAGTTTCTCCCTAAGGTGGTTCCAGCGTTTTCACCTGGACCAACCTATTGTGGTGCCTGCGGCTACTAGGGACTTGGAGGAATCCAAGTTGCTGGATGTTGTCAGGCCCCTGAAAATATTTCCAGGACGGCTGGAGTCAGGAAATCTGACTCGCTGTTTATCCTGTATGCACCCAACAAGCTGGGTGCTCCTGCTTCTAAGCAGACTATTGCTCGTTGGATTTGTAGTACAATTCAGCTTGCACATTCTGTGGCAGGCCTGCCACAGCTAAAATCTGTAAAAGCCCGTTCCACAAGGAAAGTGGGCTCATCTTGGGCGGCTGCCCGAGGGGTCTCGGCTTTACAACTTTGCCGAGCAGCTACTTGGTCAGGGGCAAACACGTTTGCTAAATTCTACAAATTTGATACCCTGGCTGAGGAGGACCTGGAGTTCTCTCATTCGGTGCTGCAGAGTCATCCGCACTCTCCCGCCCGTTTGGGAGCTTTGGTATAAAATCCCCATGGTCCTTACGGAGTCCCCAGCATCCACTTAGGACGTTAGAGAAAATAAGAATTTACTTACCGATAATTCTATTTCTCATAGTCCGTAGTGGATGCTGGGCGCCCATCCCAAGTGCGGATTGTCTGCAATACTTGTACATAGTTATTGTTACAAAAATCGGGTTATTATTGTTGGGAGCCATCTGTTCAGAGGCTCCTCTGTTATCATACTGTTAACTGGGTTCAGATCACAAGTTGTACGGTGTGATTGGTGTGGCTGGTGTGAGTCTTACCCGGGATTCAAAATCCTTCCTTATTGTGTACGCTCGTCCGGGCACAGTATCCTAACTGAGGCTTGGAGGAGGGTCATAGGGGGAGGAGCCAGTGCACACCAGTTAGTCCTAAAGCTTTCTTTAGATGTGCCCAGTCTCCTGCGGAGCCGCTATTCCCCATGGTCCTTACGGAGTCCCCAGCATCCACTACGGACTATGAGAAATAGAATTATCGGTAAGTAAATTCTTATTTTATATGTATACTGCTGGTCACCAAAATGCTGCACTGTCCTACTATATACTGCTCACAATAATGCAGCACAGAGATAGTATACTTCACACAGAGCTGCAAGATACAGCAATGGCCTACTGTACTGTACTATATATGTATACTGCTGGTCACCAAAATGCTGCACTGTCCTACTATATACTGCTCACAATAATGCAGCACAGAGATAGTATACTTGACACAGAGCTGCAAGATACAGCAATGGCCTACTGTACTGTACTACTATAATGATATACTGGTGGTCCCCAGTCCCTACAATGCAGCACACTGAGCACAGATATTTGCAGCACAATGAGCACAGATATGGAGCGTTTTCAGGCAGAGAACGTAGATATTTTCAGCACACTGAGCACAGATATTTGCAGCACACTGAGCACAGATATTTGCAGCACACTGAGCACAGATTACGGAGCTTTTCAGGGAGAGAACGCAGCCACGTCCTCTCCGTTCAATCTCCAATGCACGAGTGGAAAATGGCGGCGACGTGCGGCTCTTTATATAGAATACGAATCTCGCGAGAATCCGACAGCGGGATGATGATGTTCGGCCGCGTTCGGGTTAACCGAGCAAGGCTGGAAGATCCGAGGCTGCCTCGGACCCGTGTAAAATAGGTGAAGTTCGGGGGGGTTCGGATCTCAACGAACCGAACCCGCTCATCTCTACAAATCAGTACTCTTTTATTATATATATATATATATATATATATATATATATATACAAGGGGGGGGGGGGGGTTAGCGACCACTGGTGTCTAAAATGATAAAAGCTCACACTATAGGTGAATAAGTAAAAATAAAATACAGTTTATTCACAAATAATTTTAAAACAACAAATCTTTTTCTAAAAAATGGGATAAAAAGTATACACACAAAATATAATACCAGTTAAAATATATAAATAATAAATTATTTCTTAACTTGGTATGCAGTCCCTGCCAGGTTTCCCAACGCGTTTCGTCATTCAGATTTCATCATTATATTAAATAATTGTTCATCACTCTACACATGTCTATAGGGACAGACGCCTAACCAGCCAAGTGTATGGTACTGACCCAGTAATGGTCTCTTATTAATACACATAATACTCTTTTGATTTCCTCTTGGTCCCATCAATACAGAATTTCTGTACTAGTCAGGAGAAACAGGTGTCAGACAATTAAGTGTCTCCCACCTTTCTAATCACTCCCTGTGATTAACAGACCAGAACATTCCAATATTTTTCTATAAAGATTACTTTTTCATTAACTACGGGATCATATATGTGGGTAACTACTGTATTTTTATTCTAGTATAATAAACAGATGTTTTAACTTAATTTTCTGTACATATCCTAGGAATCTTCCTAGATTTAACAAAGAGTGCGCCCACACAAGAGCTTTCTTTTTCTCCCTTTGCCAGTATTGTTACTCCCTAGCTCTGGGCGCACCACCAAATAGGACCAGAATTGAAAGAGGCAATTTTCTCTCTGTCAATCGTCCAGCTTTGGTTTTTTCCTTATCACTTTAAAATATCCTCCGACCAGTGCCCGGTCGCCCCTCTCTCTATCACGGTGTCCTAGACACCCCTGGAGTGAGAATAAATAGTTATGTGCACCACCGAGCCCGCAAGGGGCTCTTTTGCACTCGCCCTGCTGCCGCCATTCCGGCGGTTGGGATGCTGGCGCCGGTATGCTGGACGCCGGGATCCCGAGCGTGGGCCACTCATACTACACCCGTTTAAAACTGCTGCTTATGGGTCACTATTTAATCTTGCACAGAGGCGCTTTACGAACTTTTATTACAAGTATAATTAAAACATCAAACGACTGGCAGCACCTGGTTTTTTGCTAATTTATTAGGCATTGTAGTTTTGTTTGTTAAAAAAGTGAACATTTACTGAAACTATGAGAATTAATAAATTAATATACCTATAATGACTTTAGTGATGTCTACTCACAAGAGTCAGGAAACATTGGTGGTTATGAGTACTGTAAGTTCTGTCACCTCTGGCTGATTCAGTAACATGCTACAGTCCTTGACTGCCATCTTCTGGTCGCAAAGTAAAATACAGTCTTACCAGAATTACGAGTCTGTTCTTACTTCTGCCCTTGCATTAATCTGCTACAGCCGTCCACTGCATAGTGCACAATCAGCTTTGGACCTGCTGCCATTTGGGGGGTCATTCCGAGTTGTTAGCTCGTTATTTTTTTTTTGCAACGGAGCGATTAGTCGCTAATGCGCATGCGCAATGTCCGCAGTGCGACTGCGCCAAGTAAATTTGCTATGCAGTTAGGAATTTTACTCACGGCATTACGAGGTTTTTTCTTCGTTCTGGTGATCGGAGTGTGATTGACAGGAAGTGGGTGTTTCTGGGCGGAAACTGGCCGTTTTATGGGAGTGTGTGAAAAAACGCTACCGTTTCTGGGAAAAACGCGGGAGTGGCTGGAGAAACGGAGGAGTGTCTGGGCGAACGCTGGGTGTGTTTGTTACGTCAAACCAGGAACGACACTGACTGAACTGATCGCAGATGCCGAATAAGTCTGGAGCTACTCAGAAACTGCTAAGAAGTGTCTATTCGCAATTCTGCTAATCTTTCGTTCGCAATTTTGATAAGCTAAGATTCACTCCCAGTAGGCGGCGGCTTAGCGTGTGCAAAGCTGCTAAAAGCAGCTTGCGAGCGAACAACTCGGAATGACCCCCTTCGTGTACATGTTTTCAGAGAATTTCTAAACAGTAGAAGTTTGGGGTGTGTGCAGGTGTTACTAGCATTGTAAGGACTCTCTAATTTATCAGCACCAGTAGCCTTATTAAAATGGCAACATAAATGAATGCTAAACAAGCCTGATTAAGATTTTGGGGGTAATTCAGAGTTGATCGTAGATGTGCTAAATTTAGCACATATACGGTCATTACTCTGACATGTGGTGGGACTCCGTCCTGCATGTCAGGCCCTACCCCCACCGCACAAGTACAAAAGCATCGCACAGCAGAGATGCTTTTGTACTTGACAAGTAGCTCCCTACCTGCGCAGCTCCTGTGCGCTGGCAGGGAGCTACTTGTCGCGTCCCAGGTCGCAGAGGCTGCATGTGATGTCACGCCTGCATTGCCGGACCGCGTCCCCCAAATGGCGGCCAAACGCCGCCAGCTCGCCCCCCCCCCCCCCCCCCCCCCCAGCAAACGCCTCTGCCTGTCAACCTGGCAGAGGCAGTGGTTGGGCTGAGATGCTGATAGCATCTCTGGCATGCACATGCGCACTGCGGCGCATGCGAATGCGTATTTCAGACATGATCGCCCACTGTGGCGACAACGCACAGCAGCGATCAGGTCTGAATTAGCCCCTTAGTTCCTATTGCAGTTTTAAAACTATTGGTCAATGCTGTCAATGTTCAGCAGGTTTCATAGACCGACAATGGGCCTAATTCAGACCTGAACGCTAGGCTGTGTTTTCGTACAGTCTGCGATCAGGTCTGAACTGCGCATGCGTATGCACCGCAATGCGCAGGCACGTCAGTCCGCAGCGGCGGGGATAGCCGAGCAGCGACGGGATGGTGCGAGAAAAGCAATAGCACGGGCGATCGCAAGGTGACTGACAGGAAGAGGCCGTTTGTGGGTGGCATCTGACCGTTTTTAAAGAGTGTCCGGAGAAACGCAGGAGGAACCAGGCGTTTGGAGGTAGGGTTTCTGATGTCAGCTCCGGCCCCAATCATCACACTGGAAGAGTAAGTCCTGGGCTGTGCAGAGACTGCACAAACTTCTGTTTGTGCAGTTCTCCTGCACATGCGATCGCACCCCTGCACAGCGATTTCCCCCTCCCCCTGTGGGCGGCGACTACCTGATCGCAGAGATGCAAAAATGCACCCTAGCGATCAGGTCTGAATTAGGCCCATTGAGTAAATCTACCCCCAAGAGTAGATCAGTTACACTGAGTTACAGCAAATAATCGCTTTTTGCACCTTGTTATGCCTCAGAGTATTTACAGTGCATCCGGAAAGTATTCACAGCGCTTCACTTTTTCCACATTTTGTTATGTTACAGCCTTATTCCAAAATGGAATAAATTAATTTTTCCCCTCAAAATTCTACACACAATACCCCATAATGACAACGTGAAAAAAGTTTTTTTTAAGATTTTTGCGAATAGTATTCACAGCCTTTGTTCAATACTTTGTTGATGCACCTTTGGCAGCAATTATAGTCTCGAGTCTTTTTGAATATGATGCCACAAGCTTAACACACCATCTTTGGGCAATTTCGCAAATTCCTCTCTGCAGCACCTATCAAGCTCTCTCAGATTGGATGGGAAGCGTCGGTGCACAGCCATTTTCAAATCTCTCCAGAGATGTTCAATCGGATTCAAGTCTGGGCTCTGGCTGGGCCACTCAAGGACATTCACAGAGTTGTCCTGAAGACACTCCTTTGATATCTTGGCTGTGTGCTTAGGGTCGTTGTCCTGCTGAAAGATGGACCGTCACCCCGGTCTGAGGTCAAGAGCGCTCTGGAGCAGGTTTTCATCCAGGATGTCTCTGTATATTGCTGCATTCATCTTTCCCTCTATCCTGACTAGTCTCCCAGTTCTTGCCGCTGAAAAACATCCACACAGCATGATGCTGCCACCACCTTGCTTCACTGTAGGGATGGTATTGGCCTGGTGATGAGCAATGCCTGGTTTCCTCCAAACACGACGCCTGGCATTCACGCCAAAGAGTTCAATCCTTGTCTCATCAGACCAGAGAATTTTGTTTCTCATGGTGTGAGAGTCCTTCAGGTGCATTTTGGCAAACTCCAGACGGGCTGCCATGTGCTTTTTACTAAGGAGTGGCTTCCATCTGGCCACTCTGCCATACAGGCCTGATCGGTGGATTGCTGCAGAGATGGTTGTTCTTCTGGAAGGTTCTCCTCTCTCCACAGATGAATGCTGTAGCTCTGACAGCGTGACCATCGGGTTCTTGGTCACCTCCTGACTAGGGCCCTTCTCCCCCGATCGCTCAGTTTAGATGGCCGGCCAGCTCTAGGAAGATTCTTGGTGGTTCCGAACTTCTTCCATTTACGGATGATGGAGGCCACTGTGCTCATTGGAAACTTCAAAGCAGCAGATATATTTCTGTACCCTTCTCTGGATTTGTGCCTCGAGACAATCCTGTCTCGTAGGTCTACAGACAATTCCTTTGACTTCAGGCTTGGTCTGTGCTCAGACATGCGCTGTCAAGTGTGTGACCTTATATAGACAGGTATGTGCCTTTCCAAATCATGTCCAATCAACTGAATTTACCACAGGTGGACTCCAATTAAGCTGTAGGAACATCTCAAGGATGATCAGTGGAAACAGGATGCACCTAAGCTCAATTTGAGCTTCATGGCAAAGGCTGTGAATACTTATGTACATGTGATTTCTTAGTTTTTTATTTTTAATAAATTTGCAAAAATCTCAAAAAAACTTTTTCACGTTGTCATTATGGAGTATTGTGTGTAGAATTTTGAGGTAAAAAATAAATTTATTCCATTTTGTAATAAGGCTGTAACATAACAAAATGGGGAAAAAGTGAAGCGCTGTGAATACTTTCCGGATGCACTATATTTATACACCACATACACAAAGATATTTTCTCCATTAGTTTTAAAAGTAGGCAAGGGAGTAAGCATTATTTCATCAAATGTTGTTATATTTTATTTTTAACATATTAGGGGACATTCATGACAAGTGCGATAATTATAACTGTGAATTAAGATTCTACTGTATAAACAGGAGCGACCAGTCTGGGCTACTTTCCAAAAGAAGGATGGTGCGTTTATTGCAGGTGTTCTGTATTTTTCTTGCAGGTTCTCACCAAAGACTCTGTAACCATCATGGTTGACGCTGTCGTCTTCTACCGTATTTTCAATCCGATTATTACAGTAGTTAAAGTGGACAATGCCAATCAAGCAACCCAAATGCTGGCTCAGACCACACTAAGAAACATGCTGGGGACCAAGAGTCTAACGGATATTCTGATAGACCGCGAGGAGATGGCCGAGCAGATGGGTGTAAGTATTCATAGTACCTATATAACCCTAAAGGACATGAGTTAATGTAAAGAATCATTACCATGTTTGGCTTTACAAGCTTAGAGGGACATTTACTAAACAGTGATAAGAGCGGAGAAGTGAGCCAGTGGAGAAGTTGCCCATGGCAACCAATCAGCACTGAAGTAACATCTATAATTTGCATACTATAAAATGATACAGAGCTGCTGTCCCCCATATTCTCTAATACATCAAAGCTGTCACAGAATGCTTCACAGAAAAGTAAAAAAGTGGCTACCCTGTGACTCTAGCAGTTTATGGTCTGGGTGATCCAGAGGAAATCAGAAGATAAGTCTCATAAATAAAGCTGTTTTTACTTCGTGAACTTTCATTTACCTATCTTGCTTTTATTATATTACAGCATTATATTGAATTGTGCAAAGTATAATGTATATTGGTGGTCATTCCGAGTTGTTCGCTCGTTGACGTTTTTCGCAACGCAGCGATTTGGTGGAAAATGCGCATGCGCATGGTACGCAGCACCCATGTGCTTAGTAATTTAACACAAAACTTAGTAGATTTACACAAGCTCGAGCGACGTTTTTTCAACGCTCGAGTGATCGTTGTGTGATTGACAGGAAGTGGGTGTTTCTGGGCGGAAACTGGCCGTTTTCAGGGAGTGTGCTAAAAAACGCAGGCGTGCCAGGTAAAAACGCAGGAGTGGCTGGAAAAACGGGGGAGTGGCTGGCCGAACGCAGGGCGTGTTTGTGACGTCAAACCAGGAACTAAACGGACCGAGGTGATCGCAGTCTAGGAGTAGGTCTGGAGCTACTCAGAAACTGCAAGGAATTATTTAGTAGCAGTTCTGCTAATCTTTCGTTCACTATTCTGCTTAGCTAAGATACACTCCCAGAGGGCGGCGGCCTAGCGTGTGCAATGCTGCTAAAAGCAGCTAGCGAGCGAACAACTCGGAATGACCACCCTTGTGAGTACATTACACAGCATAGCAAATTGTCAGTACAAAGCCAAGAGATGACAGGAAGAGACAATGGTATTGGAACTCTTGTGGCTGTCAGTGACTGGGCTACAGTAGGGCTTCCCCCTTTTAAATACCAAAGTAGTAGAACTTTGCACTTGCAGTAAGAGCAGGTTGTCAGGCTATTAAATGTAAAGGTTGGGTGGGATTTATACCCATTAGGGGTACTTGGCTAGTGTTGTGGTTGTATTTACCATTCTCACTGGTCATCTTGCTAAAAGAGCTGACAATAATCCCAGAATCCTGACTGAATTGTGCTTCAAATGATCAAGAAATTTAGATTTTTTTTCTATCCCCAGAGATCCTTATATGATGCTACAAAGGAATGGGGAATTAAAGTGGAACGTGTGGAGATAAAGGATGTCAAGTTACCATTATCCCTGCAAAGAGCAATGGCCGCTGAGGCAGAAGCTTCTCGAGAAGCCAGGGCAAAGGTACCATTGAATTATGCTCTCATATATTAAGTGTTATTTTCGGAAAATTATTTATTGTTAGAATTATTTCTTTCTTTTTTGGCCGACATCTGTGCACTGTTTGTCAATTCAAATAATTTAATACCTCTTTCAGATTGGCAGAGCCGGGTCGCACCCGGGAATTTGTACACGGGTGCTTTCCGGGTGCGACCTGGCTTGAGACCCCTTTCAGACTTGCGACCTGACATGGCATATTGCCGGGTTGGTGATGTCACCGCCGCTGCTACAGGAGGCAGCCTATGGAGATGATCAACTCCAAGAGCCGCCTCCTCCTATGCAGAGAACGGGGTGCTGGGTTGCATTGACCCGGCTTACCGTTCACACTGCACCGCAGTCGTTTCCAACTTCAACCCAGGTCGCAACCTGGGATGAAATGCAGGGACGCTCGACCCGGGATATTCCTTTAGGACCCTTTGAGACTAACCAAAATCACGGGATGATGCGCATTCACGTGCAATAACCCGGGATATTAATTAGGTAATTTTCAACCCTACCCTGTCATATCGACATGCTGCATGTCAACAATTTGACCATGCTGACATGCTCATGTTGACCTGATGACTGTAGACCCTATAACTGTAAACAAGTCATACCACACCACCACAAATTGCCGGTCATCATTGTATGCTGACCATAGGTGCACTTTAATAACCTGGTGGGGGCTGCAGCATTATTTGCTCATTAGAGGTGTAATGACCGTTTTCCAGCCCTGCGCCTCAAACTCGCTCAGTGGTCACCAGTGGTGAATTTCCCAGTAGCTGGGGACAGTACAGCAGGCTCCTCTGCGTGAGAGCCCTATTAGGCCCCTCCCACACACCCACAAAAGCCCTCTTCCTGTCAATCTCCTTGCGAAATCCCATATGAATCGATCCTTCGCACAAACCCGTCGCTGAACGACGATCCCCTTTGCAGTTTTCCGTCAGATTGCGGTGCATATGCAAGACCTGTAGGGGGGGGGGCGGGAACGGGGCATCAACGCCACATTTTGTGGGCGTCGATGTTCCGTTTAAAGGGCGCAGTCTAGACAATGGAGGCGTGTCCGGACCATTGCTGCTGTGAGTTGCAGTGGCTGCGTGACGTCACATGCAGCCGCTACGACCCTTAACATGGTGGGTAGCCGTTTGCCTTCGCAGCTAGGTTGCGCAGGCAGAAGGCTACCCGAAACATGGAAAAGTATCACTGCCGTGCGATGCTTTCGCATGTCAGAGGGGGGCAGGGGGGATCCGTCATGCGGGACAGACTTGCATGTCAAAGAATTTGATTGTAGATGTGCGTTTTTTTCCGCACATCTACGATCAGGTCTGAATTAGGCCCAATGATCTAATGATTTGTTGCAGGAAATTCAAACAGAGATTTCATATCCCTCTGCTGCAATTGAAGTGTGTACATAACGTCAATGGTTTAATATTTGTGCAGTGGATCTAGCACTTGCCTTGACGCTGACCTTTTGCTTTGCGGAGTGAGAACAGTGAACTCCTGTTAAGCTGGGTACACACTAGAAAGATAGATCATTGAGTAATTTTCTGGGGGTAGCCAAGTTGGCACGCTGGGTGGTGGTGCATGAAGGGGAGAGGCAGAGGGGGGTTAATATATGGACGGGTAATTCTGAGTTGATCGCAGCAGCAAGTTTGTTAGCAATTGGGCAAAACCATGTGCAGTGCAGGTGGGTCAGATATAACATGTGCAGAGAGAGTTAGATTTGGGTGGGTTATTTTGTTTCTGTGCAGGGTAAATACTGGCTGCTTTATTTTTACACTGCAATTTAGATTTCAGTTTGAATACACCCCACCCAAATCTAACTCTCTCTGCACATGTTATATCTGCCCCCCCTGTAGTGCACATGGTTTTGCACAGCTGCTAACAAAATTCCTGTTGTGATCAACTCAGAATTAGGCCCATTATGCGGCACGAGCGACAGGCTGTAAATGCTGTGCGGGAGGCGTGGCTGCACTGCTGTGTCATTGTGGCCATGCCTGCCACTATACAATGCTGAGATTACTGCCACTATACAGTGGGGGTGTGGCTACGATGACACAATTCATCATGAATTGCATCATCAGGATTCCAGTCCGACCACCTCACTGGCGGCTGGGTGGTGGATAGGGCCGGATTAGGGAGATTTGCCCAATCTTCCAGGGGGCCGGGAGCACCACCTGATTTTTGGGAGCCTCCCAGCCATTCTGGGAGAGTAGGCAAATATGGATTGGCAGATGTGTACACTCGATAAGTGTCTGTGAGCAACGTCGTTCATAGATAAATCACGTAGGCCCTGCAACATATGATTGTGCCCCATGCAGGCACAATCTAGCAGGTCGCTCATTTCACCGCTGGGTGAAATGAGCGCCCCCCTGTCCGCCCTTCACCCCTCGCTCAGCACAACACGCTGTGCTGAGCGGTCTGTGATAGAACGCTCAGCATACATCACCCTCCACATCTCGCCGTCAGTACGGCCCTTTGCTATCTTGGGTGTCTAAGAGCAAACACCCACAATCTCAACTCACTCCTGGGAGGAGGAAGAGGGGGGGGCGGATTTACTAAAGGTCGACTTTTGGTCGAGTTGCCTTTTTTTGAGGAAAAAGGCCGTGATTTTGCGAATCGCAAATTTACTAAGGATTAATTGCATGGAATCTGCATGTCAAATGCGACTTCGCACTCCAAATTGTGACAAATCGCCATCAGTACAAACATCGTCAAAATAACATTGGTATCAGTGGAAATTGCACATTTACTAAGAATCGTCTTGGCAAATGCTTACGAATTTACACCAAAATCACACCTCAATGCATAAATCAATGCACTGTTTTTTATGGGAAAATCATTTATTTCACTAAGTCCCATCAGAAGCCACACCAAAATCCACAACTTCCACAAAGCAAAAGGCGCAAACAATTATAATTAAGACTATACCAATCAGAATGCTAATAACAGCCCACCAAGTTACTGTTACTGCAGCACTCAAATATAGCTGAGGCAGGGATTGCTGTAGCCTGCATCCAATCACTGATTTCATGTGTCCTGCAGCAGCTGATTGATTGGGGATTTTGTTGCATTGCGGCGACTTGTGGTGCAAATTGAGGGGTGAGTTGGTTTGTGCTGTCATGTGACTTGTGAGGCATTCTACTGTGAATTATAGTGCATTCAAATGTGACTTACAGTAGTAAGCAACTTCCCATGCGACAGCCGCAAAATCGACACAAATCGCACACGCCAACAGGCGACAACATACACCATCGGAAGACAAAGACACTTGTTAGTAAATGTGTGATTTTTATTCCAGTGATAAGGAGTGATTAAGGCATACTTGCCTACCTGACCCTCTCCATGAGGGAGAAAATGCTTTGTTCCTGGACTTTCCTGGTAATGTATGATTGCCATCACCTGTGGTGAGCTAGTTAATTGATAAGAAAGGTGTTTCACCACAGGTGATGGCAATCATACATTACCAGGAAAGTCCAGGAACAGAGCATTTTCTCCCTCATGGAGAGGGTCAGGTAGGCAAGTATGGATTAAGGGCGATTTGTAATCTCAGCCAAAATCGATTCTTAATAAATTCCCCCCTCCAGACCCTACAGAGCTTCTCCTCTCACAGTGGGTTCCAGAGACTACCTCATGGAACTTGTACACACTCTGGGGCATATTCATCGTGAAAAAATTGTTAAATGATACATTTTAGTGCTCAATTCTCACCCTCTCATTTCACAATTTTGTCAGTATTGATCATGCCTCCCATATAAAAAAATATCACCTCCGAAAACTGATGTTTTGGTGATGCAGCTTTTTTTCACTCTGTAGGTGAGGCGACCCACTCCTTCCACCGCTAGCCTGGCATAATCACTGCTTTTTCAGAGTTTGATGAATATCAAATTTCTACATCCCCTAGGGAGTGTAGAAATTGTGACATTTAAGGGATAATGAATATGCCCCTCTATCTTATACCAGCTGGGTAAACATAGCTATAGATAATGTAGCAATTCAGATTCACACTTCCCTGAAAATACAACCGCAATCCCCCAAACTTCCGCCAGGGACTACAGTCACCTATTTACTAGAGATGAGCGGGTTCGGTTTCTTTGAATCCGAACCCGCACGAACTTCACTTTTTTTTTCACGGGTCCGAGCGACTCGGATCTTCCCGCCTTGCTCGGTTAACCCGAGCGCGCCCGAACGTCATCATGACGCTGTCGGATTCTCGCGAGACTCGGATTCTATATAAGGAGCCGCGCGTCTCCGCCATTTTCACACGTGCATTGAGATTGATAGGGAGAGGACGTGGCTGGCGTCCTCTCCATTTAGATTAGATTTAGAAGAGAGAGATTGCTGTGATACTGTAGATTAGAAGAGAGTGCAGACAGAGTTTAGTGACTGACGACCACAGTGACCAGTGACCACCAGAGACAGTGCAGTTGTTTGTTTTATTTAATATATCCGTTCTCTGCCTGAAAAAAACGATACACAGTCACACAGTGACTCAGTCTGTGTGCACTGCTCAGCCCAGTGTGCTGCACATCAATGTATTGTATATAAAGCTTATAATTGTGGGGGAGACTGGGGAGCACTGCAGGTTGTTATAGCAGGAGCCAGGAGTACATGATAAATAATATTATATTAAAATTAAACAGTGCACACTTTTGCTGCAGGAGTGCCACTGCCAGTGTGACTAGTGGTGACCAGTGCCTGACCACCAGTATATTAGTAGTATTGTATACTATCTCTTTATCAACCAGTCTATATTAGCAGCAGACACAGTACAGTGCGGTAGTTCACGGCTGTGGCTACCTCTGTGTCGGCACTCGGCAGGCAGTCCGTCCATCCATAATTGTATTATAATATATACCACCTAACCGTGGTTTTTTTTTCATTCTTTATACCGTCGTCATACTAGTTGTTACGAGTATACTACTATCTCTTTATCAACCAGTGTACAGTGCGGTAGTTCACGGCTGTGGCTACCTCTGTGTCGGCACTCGGCAGGCAGTCCGTCCAACCATAATTGTATTATATACCACCTAACCGTGGTTTTTTTTTCATTCTTTATACCGTCGTCATACTAGTTGTTACGAGTATACTACTATCTCTTTATCAACCAGTGTACAGTGCGGTAGTTCACGGCTGTGGCTACCTCTGTGTCGGCACTCGGCAGGCAGTCCGTCCATCCATAATTGTATTATAATATATACCACCTAACCGTGGTTTTTTTTTCATTCTTTATACCGTCGTCATACTAGTTGTTACGAGTATACTACTATCTCTTTATCAACCAGTGTACAGTGCGGTAGTTCACGGCTGTGGCTACCTCTGTGTCGGCACTCGGCAGGCAGTCCGTCCAACCATAATTGTATTATAATATATACCACCTAACCGTGTTTTTTTTTTCATTCTTTATACCGTCGTCATACTAGTTGTTACGAGTATACTACTATCTCTTTATCAACCAGTGTACAGTGCGGTAGTTCACGGCTGTGGCTACCTCTGTGTCGGCACTCGGCAGGCAGTCCGTCCAACCATAATTGTATTATATACCACCTAACCGTGGTTTTTTTTTCATTCTTTATACCGTCGTCATACTAGTTGTTACGAGTATACTACTATCTCTTTATCAACCAGTGTACAGTGCGGTAGTTCACGGCTGTGGCTACCTCTGTGTCGGCACTCGGCAGGCAGTCCGTCCAACCATAATTGTATTATATACCACCTAACCGTGGTTTTTTTTTCATTCTTTATACCGTCGTCATACTAGTTGTTACGAGTATACTACTATCTCTTTATCAACCAGTGTACAGTGCGGTAGTTCACGGCTGTGGCTACCTCTGTGTCGGCACTCGGCAGGCAGTCCGTCCATCCATAATTGTATTATATACCACCTAACCGTGGTTTTTTTATACCACCTAACCGTGGCAGTCCGTCCATAATTGTATACTAGTATCCAATCCATCCATCTCCATTGTTTACCTGAGGTGCCTTTTAGTTCTGCCTATAAAATATGGAGAACAAAAAAGTTGAGGTTCCAAAATTAGGGAAAGATCAAGATCCACTTCCACCTCGTGCTGAAGCTGCTGCCACTAGTCATGGCCGAGACGATGAAATGCCAGCAACGTCGTCTGCCACGGCCGATGCCCAATGTCATAGTACAGAGCATGTCAAATCCAAAACACCAAATATCAGAAAAAAAAGGACTCCAAAACCTAAAATAAAATTGTCGGAGGAGAAGCGTAAACTTGCCAATATGCCATTTACCACACGGAGTGGCAAGGAACGGCTGAGGCCCTGGCCTATGTTCATGGCTAGTGGTTCAGCTTCACATGAGGATGGAAGCACTCAGCCTCTCGCTAGAAAACTGAAAAGACTCAAGCTGGCAAAAGTACCGCAAAGAACTGTGCGTTCTTTGAAATCCCAAATCCACAAGGAGAGTCCAATTGTGTCGGTTGCGATGCCTGACCTTCCCAACACTGGACGTGAAGAGCATGCGCCTTCCACCATTTGCACGCCCCCTGCAAGTGCTGGAAGGAGCACCCGCAGTCCAGTTCCTGATAGTCAGATTGAAGATGTCAGTGTTGAAGTACACCAGGATGAGGAGGATATGGGTGTTGCTGGCGCTGGGGAGGAAATTGACCAGGAGGATTCTGATGGTGAGGTGGTTTGTTTAAGTCAGGCACCCGGGGAGACACCTGTTGTCCGTGGGAGGAATATGGCCGTTGACATGCCAGGTGAAAATACCAAAAAAATCAGCTCTTCGGTGTGGAGGTATTTCACCAGAAATGCGGACAACAGGTGTCAAGCCGTGTGTTCCCTTTGTCAAGCTGTAATAAGTAGGGGTAAGGACGTTAACCACCTCGGAACATCCTCCCTTATACGTCACCTGCAGCGCATTCATAATAAGTCAGTGACAAGTTCAAAAACTTTGGGTGACAGCGGAAGCAGTCCACTGACCAGTAAATCCCTTCCTCTTGTAACCAAGCTCACGCAAACCACCCCACCAACTCCCTCAGTGTCAATTTCCTCCTTCCCCAGGAATGCCAATAGTCCTGCAGGCCATGTCACTGGCAAGTCTGACGAGTCCTCTCCTGCCTGGGATTCCTCCGATGCATCCTTGCGTGTAACGCCTACTGCTGCTGGCGCTGCTGTTGTTGCCGCTGGGAGTCGATGGTCATCCCAGAGGGGAAGTCGTAAGCCCACTTGTACTACTTCCAGTAAGCAATTGACTGTTCAACAGTCCTTTGCGAGGAAGATGAAATATCACAGCAGTCATCCAACTGCAAAGCGGATAACTGAGTCCTTGACAACTATGTTGGTGTTAGACGTGCGTCCGGTATCCGCCGTTAGTTCACAGGGAACTAGACAATTTATTGAGGCAGTGTGCCCCCGTTACCAAATACCATCTAGGTTCCACTTCTCTAGGCAGGCGATACCGAGAATGTACACGGACGTCAGAAAAAGACTCACCAGTCTCCTAAAAAATGCAGTTGTACCCAATGTCCACTTAACCACGGACATGTGGACAAGTGGAGCAGGGCAGGGTCAGAACTATATGACTGTGACAGCCCACTGGGTAGATGTATGGACTCCCGCCGCAAGAACAGCAGCGGCGGCACCAGTAGCAGCATCTCGCAAACGCCAACTCTTTCCTAGGCAGGCTACGCTTTGTATCACCGCTTTCCAGAATACGCACACAGCTGAAAACCTCTTACGGCAACTGAGGAAGATCATCGCGGAATGGCTTACCCCAATTGGACTCTCCTGTGGATTTGTGGCATCGGACAACGCCAGCAATATTGTGTGTGCATTAAATATGGGCAAATTCCAGCACGTCCCATGTTTTGCACATACCTTGAATTTGGTGGTGCAGAATTTTTTTAAAAACGACAGGGGCGTGCAAGAGATGCTGTCGGTGGCCAGAAAAATTGCGGGACACTTTCGGCGTACAGGCACCACGTACAGAAGACTGGAGCACCACCAAAAACTACTGAACCTGCCCTGCCATCATCTGAAGCAAGAAGTGGTAACGAGGTGGAATTCAACCCTCTATATGCTTCAGAGGTTGGAGGAGCAGCAAAAGGCCATTCAAGCCTATACAATTGAGCACGATATAGGAGATGGAATGCACCTGTCTCAAGTGCAGTGGAGAATGATTTCAACGTTGTGCAAGGTTCTGATGCCCTTTGAACTTGCCACACGTGAAGTCAGTTCAGACACTGCCAGCCTGAGTCAGGTCATTCCCCTCATCAGGCTTTTGCAGAAGAAGCTGGAGGCATTGAAGAAGGAGCTAAAAGGGAGCGATTCCGCTAGGCATGTGGGACTTGTGGATGCAGCCCTTAATTCGCTTAACAAGGATTCACGGGTGGTCAATCTGTTGAAATCAGAGCACTACATTTTGGCCACCGTGCTCGATCCTAGATTTAAAGCCTACCTTGGATCTCTCTTTCCGGCAGACACAGGTCTGCTGGGGTTGAAAGACCTGCTGGTGACAAAATTGTCAAGTCAAGCGGAACGCGACCTGTCAACATCTCCTCCTTCACATTCTCCCGCAACTGGGGGTGCGAGGAAAAGGCTCAGAATTCCGAGCCCACCCGCTGGCGGTGATGCAGGGCAGTCTGGAGCGACTGCTGATGCTGACATCTGGTCCGGACTGAAGGACCTGACAACGATTACGGACATGTCGTCTACTGTCACTGCATATGATTCTCTCAACATTGATAGAATGGTGGAGGATTATATGAGTGACCGCATCCAAGTAGGCACGTCACACAGTCCGTACTTATACTGGCAGGAAAAAGAGGCAATTTGGAGGCCCTTGCACAAACTGGCTTTATTCTACCTAAGTTGCCCTCCCACAAGTGTGTACTCCGAAAGAGTGTTTAGTGCCGCCGCTCACCTTGTCAGCAATCGGCGTACGAGGTTACATCCAGAAAATGTGGAGAAGATGATGTTCATTAAAATGAATTATAATCAATTCCTCCGCGGAGACATTGACCAGCAGCAATTGCCTCCACAAAGTACACAGGGAGCTGAGATGGTGGATTCCAGTGGGGACGAATTGATAATCTGTGAGGAGGGGGATGTACACGGTGATATATCGGAGGGTGAAGATGAGGTGGACATCTTGCCTCTGTAGAGCCAGTTTGTGCAAGGAGAGATTAATTGCTTCTTTTTTGGGGGGGGGTCCAAACCAACCCGTCATATCAGTCACAGTCGTGTGGCAGACCCTGTCACTGAAATGATGGGTTGGTTAAAGTGTGCATGTCCTGTTTTGTTTATACAACATAAGGGTGGGTGGGAGGGCCCAAGGATAATTCCATCTTGCACCTCTTTTTTCTTTTCTTTTTCTTTGCATCATGTGCTGATTGGGGAGGGTTTTTTGGAAGGGACATCCTGCGTGACACTGCAGTGCCACTCCTAGATGGGCCCGGTGTTTGTGTCGGCCACTAGGGTCGCTAATCTTACTCACACAGCTACCTCATTGCGCCTCTTTTTTTCTTTGCGTCATGTGCTGTTTGGGGAGGGTTTTTTGGAAGGGACATCCTGCGTGACACTGCAGTGCCACTCCTAGATGTGCCCGGTGTTTGTGTCGGCCACTAGGGTCGCTAATCTTACTCACACAGCTACCTCATTGCGCCTCTTTTTTTCTTTGCGTCATGTGCTGTTTGGGGAGGGTTTTTTGGAAGGGACATCCTGCGTGACACTGCAGTGCCACTCCTAGATGGGCCCGGTGTTTGTGTCGGCCACTAGGGTCGCTAATCTTACTCACACAGTCAGCTACCTCATTGCGCCTCTTTTTTTCTTTGCGTCATGTGCTGTTTGGGGAGGGTTTTTTGGAAGGGCCATCCTGCGTGACACTGCAGTGCCACTCCTAGATGGGCCCGGTGTTTGTGTCGGCCACTAGGGTCGCTAATCTTACTCACACAGCTACCTCATTGCGCCTCTTTTTTTCTTTGCGTCATGTGCTGTTTGGGGAGGGTTTTTTGGAAGGGCCATCCTGCGTGACACTGCAGTGCCACTCCTAGATGGGCCCGGTGTTTGTGTCGGCCACTAGGGTCGCTAATCTTACTCACACAGCTACCTCATTGCGCCTCTTTTTTTCTTTGCGTCATGTGCTGTTTGGGGAGGGTTTTTTGGAAGGGACATCCTGCGTGACACTGCAGTGCCACTCCTAGATGGGCCCGGTGTTTGTGTCGGCCACTAGGGTCGCTTATCTTACTCACACAGCGACCTCGGTGCAAATTTTAGGACTAAAAATAATATTGTGAGGTGTGAGGTATTCAGAATAGACTGAAAATGAGTGTAAATTATGGTTTTTGAGGTTAATAATACTTTGGGATCAAAATGACCCCCAAATTCTATGATTTAAGCTGTTTTTTAGTGTTTTTGGAAAAAAACACCCGAATCCAAAACACACCCGAATCCGACAAAAATAATTCGGTGAGGTTTTGCCAAAACGCGTTCGAACCCAAAACACGGCCGCGGAACCGAACCCAAAACCAAAACACAAAACCCGAAAAATTTCAGGCGCTCATCTCTACTATTTACCCAGTGACTGTGCTCCCCCCCCCCCCCCCCCAACTTTTACCACATGCCAGCATGTGGGACAGTCCCAGAAAAAGGGGATTGTGCCGCTGAATGCTGGACAGTTGGGAGGTATGTGTGTAGACAACATATTTGTCTACTCTCCTGGAATGTCCGGGAGACTCCTGAATTTCTTTGGCTCTCCTGGACTCTGGAAAGGGCAGACAAGTTTCCCGAAATCTGGCGCAGCTGCCCGCTGACCAACCATTTCACTTGTAAATTGGGCTGCCTGGGCACATTGATGAGGCGATTTGCACTGAAATTGTGGCTTTGTGTAGTGGGGACGGGGCCATGATGCAATCAAAAAGTCACACCTCCAAACCGCTGACTGGCTTCCCCTTCCTTTGGTCCTCCTGGCGACCCCTGCTGAGAAGTTGGCAAGTATGGTTACTGAGAAAATGGCGCCCGGAGACTGTTCTGTCACACATGCCAATATGAACCTATGTTTACCTTGTGTTCCATGCAGGTGGTTGCTGCAGAGGGGGAGATGAACGCCTCTCGGGCCCTGAAAGAAGCAGCAGTTATCATGTCTGAATCTCCGGCTGCCCTCCAGCTCCGTTACCTGCAGACCCTCTCTCACATCGCTGCAGAGCAGAATTCCACTATTGTATTCCCCATACCTGTGGAGTTCCTGTCACTGCTATCTCCCAGATAGGCCAGACCAATGACAAGTTACAACACGGTTATGCTCATGATACACATATCTACAGTACTTGCACTGTCATTCCTTAGTCGTGTTATGACATGACCTGAGACTTGGAGAGAATAAATCTATATATGATCTATACACTGCAACTGTGTTTTCTTATCTCTGGCATCTGCAACTATGTTCTGCATGTTCCATCATTTGTTGTATAAAATGCTGCCACCTAGTGACCAAAGAGCCATGAAATTAAACACTTGCTTCATAATCAATAACTTAATAAATAAATTAATTAATTAATGAATGAATAAATGAAGAATTCTTCATGTATTCAATGTGTATTTAAATGGCAAATATCGTGTTTCTTTAACCATCATAAAAGGACATGTATTCAGGATTTCTTGGTGAAATAATTACGGGCAGGGGATATATTCATTCATTTGTGCATTATTAACATGTCCCCTGCTGAGGTGATAGTCCATGCAAGTAATTCCCAACAGGTTGCTGTAGAAGCGTGGGAATCCCATCTGTTGCGGCTCAGGAGTTGCACAACACCACCTGATCCTACAAGCTACAGCGAGTTGCCTTACCATTACCCCTGTCACTCCCTGTGTGTGGTATTTCTATAGTAAAGAATATGATCACACGTGGCGCTACCATAGAGAACCGAGTATCACCCTCAGATGGCATATGATCCATATCCAAATAAGTATATCGGTAAACTGGAAACTTAGAAGGATAAATACATAGTGCAGCACAGCTTCATATATTAAAAAATGTAATAGACAAATGGACACTCACATAGACAACATAATTAAAAAATATATCACCCAATGGATGTATATCACGCTGGCAGTCCAATTGATTGCAGACCTTCTCACGTCCCTGATACGGAGTACAGCGGATCAGTACCTTGTGCTTTAGCGCGCTTTCGGTCAAACGACCTTCCTCAGAAGTATCCACTTTACCTATATACTTATTTGGATATGGATCATATGCCATCTGAGGATGATATGCACCATTCAAGCCTGTTTATGTGAGTGGAACCAATATATCTTCAAACGATTATTCATCTCCAAAATCCAAAAATATACTGGTAGGTTAATTGGCTCCCAACAAAATGAACCCTAGTGTGAATGTGTGCGCATGTACTGGTGGTAGGGAATATAGATTGTAAGCTCCACTGGGGCAGGGACTGATGAGAATGGCCAAATATTCTCTGTAAAACGCTGCGGAATTTGTGTGCGCTATATTAATAACTGGTAATAATAATAAATAAAATAATAATCTCCACTTGTTGCACTATGGCCATTTGTTTTAATTTTTCAGATTGTCATATTCTTTCAAAAAAGAGAATATTACCATTATTTATTGTGAAAGTTATTGGAAGGAAAGTAAGCCTTGGTTTCTTTAGACTCGGTTCTCTATGGTCTATGGTCAGAGTATGCGTACCACAATGCGAGGGGTGTCAAACAATGTCCACCCAATAGCGTTTTTTAGTCAGGTACCTCCCGGGATATCAGCACCCTTACGCCACTGGTCAGGAACCTTTCTCCTCGCATGCGGTCTGCTGCAGTCTGTGCCAAGATACCAGCAACGCGTTTCTGCTCCTCAGAGCCTTTACCAAGGTGCATTGACAGACAGTGTCAGACAGGATGGCACTTAAAAAAAATTGGCCCAAACATCACATGATGCAAAGATAAATTAAAGAAAAAAGAGGTGCACGATGGAATTGTCCTTGGGCCCTCCCACCCACCCTTATGTTGTAATAAACAGGAAATGCACACTTTAACAAACCCATTATTTCAGCGACAGGGTCTGCCACATGACTGTGACTGAAATGACTGGTTGGTTTGGACCCCCACCAAAAAAGAAGCACTCAGTCTCTTCTTGCACAAACTGGCTCTACAGAGGCAAGATGTCCACTTCCTCCTCATCGTCCGATTCCTCACCCCTTTCACTGTGTACATCCCCCTCCTCACAGATTATTAATTCATCCCCACTGAAATCCACCATCTCAGGTCCCTGTGTACTTTCTGGAGGCAATTGCTGGTGAATGTCTCCACGGAGGAATTGATTATAATTCATTTTGATGAACATCATCTTCTCCACATTTTCTGGAAGTAACCTCGTACGCCGATTGCTGACAAGGTGAGCGACTGCACTAAACACTCTTTCGGAGTACACACTGGAGGGGGGGCAACTTAGGTAAAATAAAGCAAGTTTGTGCAAGGGCCTCCAAATTGCCTCTTTTTCCTGCCAGTATACGTACGGACTGTCTGACGTGCCTACTTGGATGCGGTCAGTCATATAATCCTCCACCATTCTTTCAATGGTGACAGAATCATATGCAGTGACAGTAGACGACATGTCAGTAATCGTTGGCAGGTCCTTCAGTCCGGACCAGATGTCAGCACTCGCTCCAGACTGCCCTGCATCACCACCAGCGGGTGGGCTCGGAATTCTTAGCCTTTCCCTCGCAGCCCCAGTTGCGGGAGAATGTGAAGGAGGAGCTGTTGACGGGCCATGTTCCGCTTGACTTGACAATTTTCTCACCAGCAGGTCTTTGCACCTCTGCAGACTTGTGTGGCTTTAAACCTAGGATCGAGCACGGTGGTCAAAATGTAGTGCTCTGATTTCAACAGATTGACCACCCGTGAATCCTGGTTAAGTGAATTAAGGGCTCCATCCACAAGTCCCACATGCCTAGCGGAATCGCTCCATTTTAGCTCCTCCTTCAATCTCTCCAGCTTCTTCTGCAAAAGCCTGATGAGGGGAATGACCTGACTCAGGCTGGCAGTGTCTGAACTGACTTCACGTGTGGCAAGTTCAAAGGGTTTCAGAACTTTGCACAACGTTGAAATCATTCTCCACTGCGCTTGAGTCAGGTGCATTCCCCCTCCTTTGCCTATATCATAGGCAGATGTATAGGCTTGAATGGCCTTTTGCTGCTCCTCCATCCTCTGAAGCATATAGAGGGTTGAATTCCACCTCGTTACCACCTCTTGCTTCAGATGATGACGGGGCAGGTTCAGGAGTGTTTGCTGGTGCTCCAGTCTTCGGCACGCGGTGGCTGAATGCCGAAAGTGGCCCGCAATTCTTCGGGCCACCAACAGCATCTCTTGCACGCCCCTGTCGCTTTTTAAAAAATTCTGCACCACCAAATTCAATGTATGTGCAAAACATGGGACGTATTGGAATTTGCCCACATGTAATGCACGCACAATATTGGTGGCGTGATCTGATGTCACAAATCCCCAGGAGAGTCCAATTGGGGTAAGCCATTCTGCGATGATGTTCCTCAGTTTCCGTAAGAGGTTGTCAGCTGTGTGCCTCTTATGGAAAGCGGTGATACAAAGCGTAGCCTGCCTAGGAACGAGTTGGTGTTTGCGAGATGCTGCTACTGGTGCCGCCGCTGCTGTTCTTGCTGCGGGAGGCAATACATCTACCCAGTGGGCTGTCACAATCATATAGTCCTGAATCTGCCCTGCTCCACTTGTCCACATGTCTGTGGTTAAGTGGACATTGGGTACAACTGCATTTTTTAGGACACTGGTGACTCTTTTTCTGACGTCTGTGTACATTCTCGGTATCGCCTGCCTAGAGAAATGGAACCTAGATTGTATTTGGTACCGGGGACACAGTACCTCAATCAATTCTTTAATTCCCTGTGAATTAACGGTGGATACCGGACACACTTTTAACACCACCGCAGCTGCCAAGACCTGAGTTATTCGCTTTGCAGCAGGATGACTGCTGTGATATTTCATCTTCCTCGCAAAGTACTGTTGGACAGTCAATTGCTTACTGGAAGTAGTACAAGTGGTCTTCCGACTTCCCCTCTGGGATGACGATCGACTCCCAGCAGCAACAACAGCAGCGCCAGCAGCAGTAGGCATTACACTCAAGGATGCATCGGAGGAATCCCAGGCAGGAGAGGACTCGTCAGACTTGCCAGTGACATGGCCTGCAGGACTATTGGCGTTCCTGTCTAAGGAGGAAATTGACACTGAGGGAGTTGGTGGTGTGGTTTGCAGGAGCTTGGTTACAAGAGGAAGGGATTTAGTTGTCAGTGGACTGCTTCCGCTGTCACTCAAAGTTTTTGAACTTGTCAATGACTTCTGATGAATGCGCTACAGGTGACGTATAAGGGAGGATGTTCCTAGGTGGTTAACGTCCTTACCCCTACTTATTACAGCTTGACAAAGGCAACACATGGCTTGACACCTGTTGTCCGCATTTCTGTTAAAATAATTCCACACCGAAGAGGTGATTTTTTTTTGTAATTTGACCAGGCATGTCAATGGCCATATTCGTCCCACGGACAACAGGTTTCTCCCCGGGTGCCTGACTTAAACAAACCACCTCACCATCAGAATCCTCCTTGTCAATTTCCTCCTCAGCGCCAGCAACACCCATATCCTTATCCTGGTGTACTTTAACAGTGACATCTTCAATTTGACTATCAGGAACTGGACTGCGGATGCTCCTTCCAGCACTTGCAGGGGGCGTGCAAATGGTAGAAGGCACAAGCTCTTCCCGTCCAGTGTTGGGAAGGTCAGGCATCGCAACCGACACAATTGGACTCTCCTTGGGGATTTGTGATTTTTGAAGAACGCACAGTTCTTTGCTGTGCTTTTGCCAGCTTAAGTCTTTTCATTTTTCTAGCGGGAGGATGAGTGCTTCCATCCTCATGTGAAGCTGAACCACTAGCCATGAACATAGGCCAGGGCCTCAACCATTCCTTGCCACTCCATGGCGTAAATGGCATATCGGCAAGTTTACGCTTCTCATCAGACGCTTTTAATTTTGATTTTTGGGTAATTTTACTGAACTTTTGTTTTTTGGATTTTACATGCTCTCTACTATGACATTGGGCATCGGCCTTGGCAGACGACGTTGATGGCATTTCATAGTCTCGGCCATGACTAGTGGCAGCAGCTTCAGCACGAGGTGGAAGTGGATCTTGATCTTTCCCTATTTTACCCTCCACATTTTTGTTCTCCATTTTTCAATGTGTGGAATTATATGCCAGTAATATAGCAATAGCAATGGCCTACTGTACCATACTGCTATATATTATTTACTGGTGGTCAGCAATATTCTGCACTGTCCTCCTACTATATACTGCACACAACTACAATGCAGCACAGATATGGATAGTATACTTGACGACACAGAGGTAGAGCAATGGACTACTGTACCGTACTGCTATATATATATATATATATATATATATATATATATATATACTGGTGGTCAGCAAAATTCTGCACTGTCCTCCTACTATATACTGCGCACAACTACAATGCAGCACAGATATGGATAGTATACTTGACGACACAGAGGTAGAGCGATAGACTACTGTACCATACTGCTATATATATACTGGTGGTCAGCAAAATTCTGCACTGTCCTCCTACTATATACTGCGCACAACTACAATGCAGCACAGATATGGAGCGTTTTCAGGCAGAGAACGTAGATATTTGCAGCACACTGAGCACAGATATTTGCAGCACACTGAGCACAGATATTTGCAGCACACTGAACACAGAAACTGATAGAACGCAGCCACGTCCTCTCGCTATCATCTCCAATGCAAGAGTGAAAATGGCGGCGACGCTCTTTATATGCAATACGAATCTCGTGAGAATACGACAGCGGGATGATGACGTTCGGGCGCGATCGTGTTAACCGAGCAAGGCGGGAAGATCCGAGGCTGCCTCAGAACCGTGTAAAATAGGTGAAGTTCGGGGGGTTTCGGATCTCGAGGAACCGAACCCGCTCATCTCTAATAAATATATAATTGTATCTTTATGCGAACCACAAAAAAACGTGTCACACACACACACACACACGCACGCACGCACGCACGCACGCACGCACACACACACACACACACAGTTTCAGGCGCAATAAACACAGAAAATGATATAATCATCCGTAGCCGTGCTGATCACTTAAGATGTTTTTAAAATCTGCAGCTCCCACAAAATAGTCTGAAATAACTCCACCAGTTAGAAGATATACAGAATTGTAAAAGAGAGCGCAATAGCATTAATAAATTTATTACAGATTAAAACAATAATTTGATACAAGCTGCCGCTCATAACAAGGGTTCTGAGCTAACCGCCATTGCCTTGAATATGGAGAAACGCATTAAGGTCATTTGCACCTAAGTCTGGACCTGTCCGCCTATAGGATACAAGCTCCGCCGCTCACAGCACAGAGACGGCGCTCTCCCTCCCTGCCGCAGGCTGAACAATACGGACGCCTAAGTTGCAAACAGCCAGGGACCGTGCAGTAACTACAAGTGCTGACTAAATAATTTCAGTGCCTTGTATTGGAACTGGGGAAGTAATTCAGAGTTGATCGCAGCAGCAAATTTGTTAGCAGTTGGGCAAAACCATGGGGGTAATTCCAAGTTGATCGCAGCAGGAAATTTTTTAGCAGTTGGGCAAAACCATGTGCACTGCAGGAGAGGCAGATATAACATGTGCAGAGAGAGATAGATTTGGGTGTGGTGAGTTCAATCTGCAATCTAAATTGCAGTGTAAAAATAAAGCAGCCAGTATTTACCCTGCACAGAAACAAAATAACCCACCCAAATCTTACTCTCTCTACACATGTTATATCTGCCCCCCCCTGCAGTGCACATGGGCCCTCATTCCGAGTTGTTCGCTCGGTAATTTTCTTCGCATCGCAGCGATTTTCCGCTAATTGCGCATGCGCAATGTTCGCACTGCGACTGCGCCAAGTAAATTTGCTAAGAGGTTTGGTATTTTACTCACGGCATTACGAGGTTTTTTCTTTGTTCTGGTGATCGTAATGTGATTGACAGGAAGTGGGTGTTTCTGGGCGGAAACTGGCCGTTTTATGGAAGTGTGTGAAAAAACGCTGCCGTTTCTGGGAAAAACGCGGGAGTGGCTGGAGAACCGGAGGAGTGTCTGGGCGAACGCTGGGTGTGTTTGTGACGTCAAACCAGGAACGACAAGCACTGAACTGATCGCACTGGAAGAGTAAGTCTCGAGCTACTCAGAAACTGCACAGAGAAATCTTTTCGCAATATTGCAAATCTTTCGTTCGCAATTTTGCTAAGCTAAGATTCACTCCCAGTAGGCGGCGGATTAGCGTGTGCAATGCTGCTAAAAGCAGCTTGCGAGCGAACAACTCGGAATGACCACCATGGTTTTGCCCAACTGCTAAAAAATTTCCTGCTGCGATAAACTTGGAATTACCCCCCATTTGCACTGCAGGTGGGGCAGATGTAAAATGTGCAGAGAGAGTTAGATTTGGGTGGGTTATATTGTTTCTGTGTAGGGTATATACTGGCTGCTTTATTTTTACACTGCAATTTAGATTTCAGTTTGAACATACCCCTAGTGCATATGACTTTAGGTGATACCTGTGTGTTTTCGGACTGTACATACTCTGGAACCAACTTCCAAGGGCATCATTTTACAGATGATGCAGCATCATAAGCAACTACTGGGTAGGTGGAGCCGAGCTGTAACGGGGTATTCTTTCTCACAAAGGTTATGTTCTGAGGAAATTGCGCTCTATGCAGAGTTGTGCATACTCTTAAATTTGTCTATTCTCCGATTGATCATGTGCAGCTGGTATAGGGCTGATGTGAGTGCACACTAATTATGATGACTGGTATCAAACTAAGGGTACGGCCTGAGCAGATCCAACCACAGACATGGCGTACAGGTGTGCATGTGGGTGAATATGTGCATTTAGTACCACATGTGCAATACGGGTGCAATTACAGCCAACTTACTCAGACACACAAATTATGCAATTCAATCCTCACTGGGGGTAAGACAGAATTCTCTTATCCCCAGGACAGTAGGTAGCCTGGCTGGGCCCAGGTCCTTTACAGAGGGTGTGTCCTAATCACAGGAGGTGTGGCCCTGCACCCTTAGAAAAGAATACAGAATAAATTGTATTTCTCTGACGTCCTAAGTGGATGCTGGGACTCCGTAAGGACCATGGGGAATAGCGGCTCCGCAGGAGACTGGGCACAACTAAAAGAAAGCTTTTGGTCTAACTGGTGTGCACTGGCTCCTCCCTCTATGACCCTCCTCCAGACCTCAGTTAGAATCTTGTGCCCGGCTGAGCTGGATGCACACTAGGGGCTCTCCTGAGCTCCTAGAAAAGAAAGTATATTTTAGGTTTTTAATTTTCAGTGAGATCTGCTGGCAACAGACTCACTGCTATGAGGGACTAAGGGGAGAAGAAGCGAACCTACCTGCTTGCAGCTGGCTTGGGCTTCTTAGGCTACTGGACACCATTAGCTCCAGAGGGATCGAACACAGGGCCCGACCTCGATCGTCCGGTCCCGGAGCCGCGCCGCCGTCCCCCTTACAGAGCCAGAAGCATGAAGATGGTCCTGAAAATCGGCGGCAGAAGACTTCGGTCTTCAACAAGGTAGCGCACAGCACTGCAGCTGTGCGCCATTGCTCCTCATGCACACCTCACACTCCGGTCACTGATGGGTGCAGGGCGCTGGGGGGGGGGGGGGGGGGGGGCGCCCTGAGCAGCAATATTAATACCTTGGCTGGCAAATAATCACAATATATAGTCCCAGAGGCTATATATGTGAAAAATACCCCTGCCAGGATCCATAAAAAAGCGGGAGAAAGTCAGCCGAAAAAAGGGGCGGGGCTATCTCCCTCAGAACACTGGCGCCATTTTTCCCTCACAGCTCCGCTGGAAGGATCGCTCCCAGGCTCTCCCCTGCAGTTTCAAACTACAAAGGGTAAAAAAGAGAGAGGGGGCACTAAATTTAGGCGCAGCAGTATATATATTAGCAGCTATAAGGGAAAATCACTCAGTTATAGTGTTCATCCCTGTGTTATATAGCGCTCTGGAGTGTGCTGGCATACTCTCTCTCTGTCTCCCCAAAGGGCTTTGTGGGGTCCTGTCCTCTGTCAGAGCATTCCCTGTGTGTGTGCGGTGTGTTGGTACGGCTGTGTCGACATGTTTGATGAGGAGGCTTATGTGGAGGCGGAGCAGATGCCGATAAATGTAATGTCACCCCCTGCGGGGCGGACACCTGAGTGGATGGTTATGTGGAAGGAATTACGCGACAGTGTCGACTCCTTACATAAAAGGTTTGACGACATACCAAATATGGGACAGCCGGCTTCTCAGCCTGTGCCTGCCCAGGCGTCTCAAAAGCCATCAGGGGCTCTAAAACGCCCGCTACCTCAGATGGCAGACACAGATGTCGACACGGATACTGACTCCAGTGTCGACGACGATGAGACTAATGTAACTTCCAATAGGGCCACACGTTACATGATTGAGGCTATGAAAAATGTGTTGCACATCTCTGATGTTACCCCAGGAACCACAAAAAAGGGTATTATGTTTGGAGAGAAAAAAACTACCAGTAGTTTTTCCTCCATCTGAGGAATTAAATGAAGTGTGTGAAGAAGCGTGGGCTTCCCCCGATAAGAAACTGGTAATTTCTAAAAGGTTACTAATGACGTACCCTTTCCCGCCAGAGGATAGGTCACATTGGGAAACATCCCCTAGGGTGGATAAAGCGCTCACAGGCTTGTCAAAGAAGGTGGCACTACCGTCTCCGGATACGGCCGCCCTAAAGGAGCCTGCTGATAGGAAGCAGGAGGCTATCCTGAAGTCTGTATATACACACACAGCTATTATACTGAGACCAGCTATTGCTTCAGCATGGATGTGCAGTGCTGCAGCTGCGTGGTCAGATTCCCTGTCGGAAAATATTGATACCCTAGACAGGGACACTATATTGCTAACTGTAGAGCATATTCAAGACGCAGTCTTATACATGAGAGATGCACAGAGGGATATTTGCCGGCTGGCATCTAAAATAAGTGCAATGTCCATTTCTGCCAGGAGAGGGTTATGGACTCGGCAGTGGACAGGTGATGCAGATTCTAAAAGGCACATGGAAGTTTTGCCTTATAAGGGTGAGGAGTTGTTCGGGGATGGTCTCTCGGACCTCGTTTCCACAGCAACAGCTGGGAAGTCAGCATTTTTACCCCATGTTCCCTCACAGCCAAAGAAAGCACCGTATAATCAGGTACAGTCCTTTCGGCCCCATAAGGGCAAGCGGGTTAAAGGCGCGTCCTTTCTGCCCAGAGGCAGAGGTAGAGGGAAAAAGCTGCAGCATACAGCCAGTTCCCAGGAGCAAAAGTCCTCCCCCGCTTCCTCCAAGTCCACCGCATGACGCTGGGGCTCCACAGGCGGAGCCAGGTACGGTGGGGGCCCGTCTCAAAAACTTCAGCAATCAGTGGGCTCGCTCACGGGTGGATCCCTGGATCCTTCAAGTAGTATCTCAGGGGTACAAGCTGGAATTCGAGACGTCTCTCCCCCCGCCGTTTCCTCAAATCTGCCTTGCCAACAACTCCCTCAGGCAGGGAGACAGTGCTAGAGGCAATTCACAAGCTGTATTCCCAGCAGGTGATAGTCAAGGTGCCCCTCCTTCAACAAGGACGGGGTTACTATTCCACAATGTTTGTGGTACCGAAACCGGACGGTTCGGTGAGACCCATTTTAAATTTGAAATCCTTGAACACATATATAAAAAAATTCAAGTTCAAGATGGAATCGCTCAGGGCGGTTATTGCAAGCCTGAACGAGGGGGATCACATGGTATCACTGGACATCAAGGATGCTTACCTGCATGTCCCCATTTACCATCCTCACCAGGAGTACCTCAGATTTGTGGTACAGGATTGTCATTACCAATTCCAGACGTTGCCGTTTGGTCTATCCACGGCTCCGAGGGTATTTACCAAGGTAATGGCCGAAATGATGATACTCCTTCGAAAAAAGGGAGTTTTAATTATCCCGTACTTGGACGATATCCTGATAAAGGCGAGGTCCAGGGAGCAGTTGTTGGTCGGGTAGCACTATCTCGGGAGGTGCTACAACAGCACGGCTGGATTCTAAATATTCCAAAGTCACAGCTGGTCCCTACGACACGTCTACTGTTCCTGGGGATGGTTCTGGACACAGAACAGAAAAAAGTGTTTCTCCCGGAGGAGAAGGCCAAGGAGCTGTCATCTCTAGTCAGAGGCCTCCTAAAACCAAAACGGGTGTCAGTGCATCATTGCACGCGAGTCCTGGGAAAAATGGTAGCTTCCTACGAAGCAATTCCATTCGGCAGGTTCCATGCAAGAACTTTTCAGTGGGACCGTTGGACAAGTGGTCCGGATCGCATCTTCAGATGGATCGGCTGATAACCCTGTCTCCAAGGACCAGGGTGTCTCTGCTGTGGTGGCTGCAAAGTGCTCATCTTCAAGAGGGCCGCAGATTCGGCATACAGGACTGGGACCTGGTGACCACGGATGCCAGCTTTCGAGGCTGGGGGGCAGTCACACAGGGAAGAAACTTCCAAGGACTATGGTCAAGTCAGGAGACTTCCCTACACATAAATATTCTGGAACTGAGGGCCATTTTCAATGCCCTAAGTCAGGCAAAACTCCTGCTTCAAAACCAGCCGGTACTGATCCAGTCAGACAACATCACGGCAGTCGCCCATGTAAACCGACAGGGCGGCACAAGAAGCAGGACGGCGATGGCAGAAGCCACAAGGATTCTCCGATGGGCGGAAAATCACGTGTTAGCACTGTCAGCAGTGTTCATTCCGGTAGTGGACAACTGGGAAGCAGACTTCCTCAGCAGGCACGACCTCCACCCGGGAGAGTGGGGACTTCATCCAGAAGTCTTCCAACTGATTGTAAACCATTGGGAAAGGCCACAGGTGGACATGATGGCGTCCTGCCTAAACAAAAAGCTGGAAAGATATTGCGCCAGGTCAAGAGACCCTCAGGCGATAGCTGTGGACGCTCTAGTGACACCGTGGGAGTACCGGTCGGTTTATGTGTTCCCTCCCCTTCCTCTCATACCCAAGGTACTGAGGATAATAAGGAGAAGAGGAGTAAGAACTATACTCATTGTTCCGGATTGGCCAAGAAGAGCTTGGTACCCGGAACTTCAAGAAATGATCTCAGAGGACCCATGGCCTCTGCCGCTCAGACAGGACCTGCTGCAGCAGGGGCCCTGTCTGTACCAAGACTTACCGCGGCTGCGTTTGACGGCATGGCGGTTGAACACCGGATCCTGAAGGAAAAGGGCATTCCGGAGGAAGTCATTTCTACGCTGATTAAAGCTAGGAAAGAAGTGACCGCAAACCATTATCACTGCATTTGGCGAAAATATGTTGCGTGGTGTGAGGCCAGGAAGGCCCCAACGGAGGAATTTCAGCTGGGCCGTTTTCTGCACTTCCTACAGTCAGGGGTGACTATGGGCCTAAAATTGGGTTCCATTAAGGTCCAGATTTCGGCTCTATCGATTTTCTTCCAGAGAGAACTGGCTTCACTACCTGAAGTTCAGACTTTTGTTAAGGGAGTGCTGCATATTCAGCCCCCTTTTGTGCCTCCAGTGGCACCTTGGGATCTCAACGTGGTGTTGGATTTCCTAAAGTCACATTGGTTTGAGCCACTTAAAACCGTGGAATTAAAATATCTCACGTGGAAAGTGGTCATGCTGTTGGCCTTGGCTTCGGCCAGGTGTGTGTCAGAATTGGCGGCTTTGTCATGTAAAAGCCCTTATCTAATTTTCCATATGGATAGGGCAGAATTGAGGACTCGTCCCCAGTTTCTCCCTAAGGTGGTATCAGCCTTTCATTTGAACCAACCTATCGTGGTGCCTGCGGCTACTAAAGACTTGGAGGCTTCCAAGTTGTTGGACGTAGTCAGGGCCCTGAAAATTTATGTTTCCAGGACAGCTAGTGTCAGGAAAACTGACTCGTTGTTTATCCTGTATGCACCCAACAAGCTGGGGGCTCCTGCTTCAAAGCAGACTATTGCTCGCTGGATCTGTAGTACGATTCAGCTTGCACATTCTGCGGCTGGACTGCCGCATCCTAAATCAGTGAAAGCCCATTCCACGAGGAAGGTGGGCTCTTCTTGGGCGGCTGCCCGAGGGGTCTCGGCTCTACAACTTTGCCGAGCAGCTACTTGGTCGGGGTCAAACACATTTGCTAAATTCTACGAGTCATCCGCACTCTCCCGCCCGTTTGGGAGCTTTGGTATAATCCCCATGGTCCTTACGGAGTCCCAGCATCCACTTAGGACGTCAGAGAAAATAAGATTTTACTCACCGGTAAATCTATTTCTCGTAGTCCGTAGTGGATGCTGGGCGCCCATCCCAAGTGCGGATTGTCTGCAATACTTGTATATAGTTATTGTTTAACTAAAGGGTTATTGTTGAGCCATCTGTTGAGAGGCTCAGTTATTGTTCATACTGTTAACTGGGTATAGTATCACGAGTTATACGGTGTGATTGGTGTGGCTGGTATGAGTCTTACCCGGGATTCAAAATCCTTCCTTATTGTGTCAGCTCTTCCGGGCACAGTATCCTAACTGAGGTCTGGAGGAGGGTCATAGAGGGAGGAGCCAGTGCACACCAGTTAGACCAAAAGCTTTCTTTTAGTTGTGCCCAGTCTCCTGCGGAGCCGCTATTCCCCATGGTCCTTACGGAGTCCCAGCATCCACTACGGACTACGAGAAATAGATTTACCGGTGAGTAAAATCTTATTTTTAAGCACCCTCCTGGCCACACTGCAGCCCAGTACACAGCAGTGTGTGCGGGGCTGAGGAGAAATGCTACAGCTGCTGCTGCCAGGTAAGGGTGGGAGGGGGAGGGTTGGACCTGGACCCCCACAGGGCCTCTCCATCAGACCTGGGCTCGGCCCCGGGTAATTAGCACCCCCCCTCTCAGTGCAACTGAGTACCCCTAGTGCATCATTTGTGTGTCTGAGTAAGGATTTTTAGTGTTTCTGTGGGAATTTGTATCCATTCATTCTGTAGCACATTTATGAGGTGAGGCACTGATATTGGACAAATAGGCCTGACTCACAATCTCCGTTCCAGTTCATCCCAAAGGTGCTCGATGGGGTTGAGGTCAGGGTTCTGTGCGGGCCAGTAAAGTTCTTCCACACCGAACTCATCAAACCATGTCTTTATAGTCCTTGCTTTGTGCACTGGGGCACAGTCATGCTGGAATAGAAAAGGGCCTTCCCCAAACTGTTACCACAAAGCTGGAAGCATAGCATTGTCCAAAATGTCTTGGTATGCTGAAGCATTAAGATTGCCCTACACTGGAGATAGCCCAAACCTTGAAAAACAGCCCCATTCCATTATCTCTACTCCACCAGACTTCACAGTGGGCATAATGCAGTCAGGCAGGTAACGTTCTCCCAGTGGGTGGTCTTCAGTTTGCCAGCTGTCGGGGTCCCGGCGCACAGTATACCGGTGCCGGAATCCCGACAGCCAGCATACCGACACCGTTTTTCCCTCTTGGGGGTCCACGACCCCCCTGGAGGGAGAAAATATAGCGTAGTGCGCTACCGTGCCCGCAGCGTGGCGAGCTCAGCGAGCCCACAAGGGGATCATTTGCGCTCGCCACGCTGTAAGTATGCCGGCGGTCGGGATTCCGGCGCCGGTATGCTGTGCGTGCATACTACACCCCTCCCAGCATCCGCAAAACCCAGACTCAGCCATCTGACTGGCCAACAGAGAAGCGTGATTCGTCACCCCACAGAACACGTTTCTACTGCTGCACAGTCCAGTGTCGGTGTGCTTTACACCACTACATCCGACGCTTGGCATTGGACTTGGTAATGTGAGGCTTAAATGTAGCTGCACTGCCATGGGAACCCATTCCATTAAGCTCCCACTACACAGTTTCTGTGCTTACATTAATGCCAGTGGAAGTTCAGAACTCTACAGCTATGGAATCAGAAGAGCTTTGTGACATTTATGCACCATGCGCCTTAGTAGTTGTTGACCCCGCTCTGTGATTTTACGTGCTCTTCCACTTCTTGGCTTGGAGTTGCTGTTGTTCCTAAACGCTTCAACTTTCTAACAATATCACTTACTGTTGACTGTGGAATATCCTCGCAAAGGACTGTTGGACAGTCAATTGCTTACTGGAAGTAGTACAAGTGGTCTTCCGACTTCCCCTCTGGGATGACGATCGACTCCCAGCAGCAACAACAGCAGCGCCAGCAGCAGTAGGCGTTACACTCAAGGATGCATCGGAGGAATCCCAGGCAGGAGAGGACTCGTCAGACTTGCCAGTGACATGGCCTGCAGGACTATTGGCGTTCCTGTCTAAGGAGGAAATTGACACTGAGGGAGTTGGTGGTGTGGTTTGCAGGAGCTTGGTTACAAGAGGAAGGGATTTAGTTGTCAGTGGACTGCTTCCGCTGTCACCCAAAGTTTTTGAACTTGTCAATGACTTCTGATGAATGCGCTACAGGTGACGTATAAGGGAGGATGTTCCTAGGTGGTTAACGTCCTTACCCCTACTTATTACAGCTTGACAAAGGCAACACATGGCTTGACACCTGTTGTCCGCATTTCTGTTAAAATAATTCCACACCGAAGAGGTGATTTTTTTTGTAATTTGACCAGGCAGGTCAATGGCCATATTCGTCCCACGGACAACAGGTGTCTCCCCGGGTGCCTGACTTAAACAAACCACCTCACCATCAGAATCCTCCTTGTCAATTTCCTCCTCAGCACCAGCAACACCCATATCCTTATCCTGGTGTACTTCAACAGTGACATCTTCAATTTGACTATCAGGAACTGGACTGCGGGTGCTCCTTCCAGCACTTGCAGGGGGCGTGCAAATGGTGGAAGGCGCCACCTCTTCCCGTCCAGTGTTGGGAAGGTCAGGCATCGCAACCGACACAATTGGACTCTCCTTGGGGATTTGTGATTTAGAAGAACGTACAGTTCTTTGCTGTGCTTTTGCCAGCTTAAGTCTTTTCATTTTTCTAGCGGGAGGATGAGTGCTTCCATCCTCATGTGAAGCTGAACCACTAGCCATGAACATAGGCCAGGGCCTCAGCCGTTCCTTGCCACTCCATGTCGTAAATGGCATATTGGCAAGTTTACGCTTCTCATCAGACGCTTTTAATTTTGATTTTTGGGTAATTTTACTGAACTTTTGTTTTTTGGATTTTACATGCTCTCTACTATGACATTGGGCATCGGCCTTGGCAGACGACGTTGATGGCATTTCATCATCTCGGCCATGACTAGTGGCAGCAGCTTCAGCACGAGGTGGAAGTGGATCTTGATCTTTCCCTATTTTACCCTCCACATTTTTGTTCTCCATTTTTTAATGTGTGGAATTATATGCCAGTAATATATCAATAGCAATGGCCTACTGTACCATACTGCTATATATTTACTGGTGGTCAGCAACATTCTGCACTGTCCTCCTACTATATACTGCGCACAACTACAATGCAGCACAGATATGGATAGTATACTTGACGACACAGAGGTAGAGCAATGGACTACTGTACCGTACTGATATATATATTGGGGGTGAGCAAAATTCTGCACTGTCCTACTACTATGTACTGCGCACAACTACAATGCAGCACAGATATGGATAGTATACTTGACGACACAGAGGTAGAGCAATGGACTACTGTACCGTACTGATATATATATTGGGGGTCAGCAAAATTCTGCACTGTCCTCCTACTATATACTGCGCACAACTACAATGCAGCACAGATATGGAGCGTTTTCAGGCAGAGAACGTAGATATTTGCAGCACACTGAGCACAGATATTTGCAGCACACTGAGCATAGATATTTGCAGCACACTGAGCACAGATATTTGCAGCACACTGAACACAGAAACTGATAGAACGCAGCCACGTCCTCTCGCTATTATCTCCAATGCACGAGTGAAAATGGCGGCGACGCTCTTTATATGCAGTACGAATCTCGCGAGAATATGACAGCGGGATGATGACGTTCGGGCGCGATCGTGTTAACCGAGCAAGGCGGGAAGATCCGAGGCTGCCTCAGAACCATGTAAAATAGGTGAAGTTCGGGGGGTTTCGGATCTCGAGGAACCGAACCCGCTCATCTCTAATAAATATATAATTGTATCTTTATGCGAACCACAAAAAAACGTGTCACACACACACACACACACACACACACACACACACACGCACGCACGCACACACACACACACACAGTTTCAGGCGCAATAAACACAGAAAATGATATAATCATCCGTAGCCGTGCTGATCACTTAAGATGTTTTTAAAATCTGCAGCTCCCACAAAATAGTCTGAAATAACTCCACCAATTAGAAGATATACAGAACTGTAAAAGAGAGCGCAATAGCATTAATAAATTTATTACAGATGAAAACAATAATTTGATACAAGCTGCCGCTCATAACAAGGGTTCTGAGCTAACCGCCATTGCCTTGAATATGGAGAAACGCATTAAGGTCATTTGCACCTAAGTCTGGACCTGTCCGCCTATAGGATACAAGCTCCGCCGCTCACAGCACAGAGACAGCGCTCTCCCTCCCTGCCGCAGGCTGAACAATACGGACGCCTAAGTTGCAAACAGCCAGGGACCGTGCAGTAACTACAAGTGCTGACTAAATAATTTCAGTGCCTTGTATTGGAACTGGGGAAGTAATTCAGAGTTGATCGCAGCAGCAAATTTGTTAGCAGTTGGGCAAAACCATGGGGGTAATTCCAAGTTGATCGCAGCAGGAATTTTTTTAGCAGTTGGGCAAAACCATGTGCACTGCAGGAGAGGCAGATATAACATGTGCAGAGAGAGATAGATTTGGGTGTGGTGAGTTCAATCTGCAATCTAAATTGCAGTGTAAAAATAAAGCAGCTAGTATTTACCCTGCACAGAAACAAAATAACCCACCCAAATCTTACTCTCTCTACACATGTTATATCTGCCCCCCCCCCCCCCTGCAGTGCACATGGGCCCTCATTCCGAGTTGTTCGCTCGGTAATTTTCTTCGCATCGCAGCGATTTTCCGCTAATTGCGCATGCGCAATGTTCGCACTGCGACTGCGCCAAGTAAATTTGCTAAGAGGTTTGGTATTTTACTCACGGCATTACGAGGTTTTTTCTTCGTTCTGGTGATCGTAATGTGATTGACAGGAAGTGGGTGTTTCTGGGCGGAAACTGGCCGTTTTATGGAAGTGTGTGAAAAAACGCTGCCGTTTCTGGGAAAAACGCAGGAGTGGCTGGAGAACCGGAGGAGTGTCTGGGCGAACGCTGGGTGTGTTTGTGACGTCAAACCAGGAACGACAAGCACTGAACTGATCGCACTGGAAGAGTAAGTCTCGAGCTACTCAGAAACTGCACAGAGAAATGTTTTCGCAATATTGCAAATCTTTCGTTCGCAATTTTGCTAAGCTAAGATTCACTCCCAGTAGGCGGCGGATTAGCGTGTGCAATGCTGCTAAAAGCAGCTTGCGAGCGAACAACTCGGAATGACCACCATGGTTTTGCCCAACTGCTAAAAAATTTCCTGCTGCGATAAACTTGGAATTACCCCCCATTTGCACTGCAGGTGGGGCAGATGTAACATGTGCAGAGAGAGTTAGATTTGGGTGGGTTATATTGTTTCTGTGTAGGGTATATACTGGCTGCTTTATTTTTACACTGCAATTTAGATTTCAGTTTGAACACACCCCTAGTGCATATGACTTTAGGTGATACCTGTGTTTTTTCGGACTGTACATACTCTGGAACCAAGGGCATCATTTTACAGATGATGCAGCATCATAAGCAACTACTGGGTAGGTGGAGCCGAGCTGTAACGGGGTATTCTCACAAAGGTTATGTTCTGAGGAAATTGCGCTCTATGCAGAGTTGTGCATACTCTTAAATTTGTCTATCCTCCGATTGATCATGTGCAGCTGGTATAGGGCTGATGTGAGTGCACACTAATTATGATGACTGGTATCAAACTAAGGGTACGGCCGGCCTGGGCAGATCCAACCACAGACATGGCGTACAGGTGTGCATGTGGGTGAATATGTGCATTTAGTACCACATGTGCAATACGGGTGCAATTACAGCCAACTTACTCAGACACACAAATTATGCAATTCAATCCTCACTGGGGGTAAGACAGAATTCTCTTATCCCCAGGACAGTAGGTAGCCTGGCTGGGCCCAGGTCCTTTACAGAGGGTGTGTCCTAATCACAGGAGGTGTGGCCCTGCACCCTTAGAAAAGAATACAGAATAAATTGTATTTTAAGCACCTTCCTGGCCACACTGCAGCCCAGTACACAGCAGTGTGTGCGGGGCTGAGGAGAAATGCTACAGCTGCTGCTGCCAGGTAAGGGTGGGAGGGGGAGGGTTGGACCTGGACCCCCACAGGGCCTCTCCATCAGACCTGGGCTCGGCCCCGGGTAATTAGCACCCCCCCTCTCAGTACAACTGCTTTCCCCTAGTGCATCATTTGTGTGTCTGAGTAAGGATTTTTAGTGTTTCTGTGGGAATTTGTATCCATTCATTCTGTAGCGCATTTATGAGGTGAGGCACTGATATTGGACAAATAGGCCTGACTCACAATCTCCGTTCCAGTTCATCCCAAAGGTGCTCGATGGGGTTGAGGTCAGGGTTCTGTGCAGGCCAGTAAAGTTCTTCCACACCGAACTCATCAAACCATGTCTTTATAGTCCTTGCTTTGTGCACTGGGGCACAGTCATGCTGGAATAGAAAAGGGCCTTCCCCAAACTGTTACCACAAAGCTGGAAGCATAGCATTGTCCAAAATGTCTTGGTATGCTGAAGCATTAAGATTGCCCTATACTGGAGATAGCCCAAACCTTGAAAAACAGCCCCATACCATTATCTCTACTCCACCAGACTTCACAGTGGGCATAATGCAGTCAGGCAGGTAACGTTCTCCCAGTGGGTGGTCTTCAGTTTGCCAGCTGTCGGGGTCCCGGCGCACAGTATACCGGTGCCGGAATCCCGACAGCCAGCATACCGACACCGTTTTTCCCTCTTGGGGGTCCACGACCCCCCTGGAGGGAGAAAATATAGCGTAGTGCGCTACCGTGCCCGCAGCGTGGCGAGCTCAGCGAGCCCACAAGGGGATCATTTGCGCTCGCCACGCTGTAAGTATGCCGGCGGTCGGGATTCCGGCGCCGGTATGCTGTGCGTGCATACTACACCCCTCCCAGCATCCGCAAAACCCAGACTCAGCCATCTGACTGGCCAACAGAGAAGCGTGATTCGTCACCCCACAGAACACGTTTCTACTGCTGCACAGTCCAGTGTTGGTGTGCTTTACACCACTCCATCCGACGCTTGGCATTGGACTTGGTAATGTGAGGCTTGCATGTAGCTGCTCTGCCATGGAAACCCATTCCATTAAGCTCCCACTACACAGTTTCTGTGCTTACATTAATGCCAGTGGAAGTTCAGAACTCTACAGCTATGGAATCAGAAGAGCTTTGGGACTTTTATGCACCATGCGCCTTAGTAGTTGTTGACCCTGCTCTGTGATTTTACATGCTCTTCCACTTCTTGGCTTGGAGTTGCTGTTGTTCCTAAACACTTCAACTTTCTAATAATATCACTTACTGTTGACTGTGGAATATCCAGCAGGGATGACATTTCACAAACTGTCTTATTACAAAGGTGGCATCCTATCACGGCAGCAGCGTCTCTAGAGAGGAGGGGACCCGTGTGCAGACTCCGTGTGTGGATCCCTTCCTCTCCTGTAGCTGTCACCGCCGCTGCTAGCGCTCTCAGCGCTGAGACTCTGGCACAGTGCCAGAGTCTACAGCGCATGCGCAGGACTCCGAAAAATGGCAGCCGTGCCATTTTTCCAGAGTCCTGTGCATGCGCTGTAGACTCTGGCACTGTGCCAGAGTCTCTAGAGCTCAGTGCACTAGCAGTGGCGGTGGTGACAGCTACAGGAGAGGAGAGGGCCCACACACAGTCGCCGATGGACACCCGGAAAGGTAAGTATAGAAGAAATGGGTGCAGTGTGTGCGGTGTGGGCCCCCTCTGGACCCAGGGGCCCGTGTGCACCGCACACACTGCACCCATTATAGATACGCCAGTGTATCACGGTACTTAAAGTCACTGAGCTCTTCAGAATGACCCATTTTGTATCAGAAATGTTTGCAAATGGAGACTGCATGGCTGGGTGCCTGATTTTTTATACACCTGTGGCAATCGGTCTGAATGAAACACCTGATTAATTAACAGGTGTGGCCAAATACTTTTTTCATATAATACAATATTCCATTCAGCGGCACTCGGAGACTTATGCAAAATCGTAAAAAGTGCTTTTAATATGTCATGATAACAATTTGCATTCCAACGTTTCGGGGCATAAACCACCCCTTTGTCAAGGTGTTTGCTCACCTTGACAAAGGGGTGGTTTATGCCCCGAAACGTTGGAATGCAAATTGTTATCATGACATAGTAAAAGCACTTTTTACGATTTTGCATAAGTCTCCGAGTACCGCTGAATGGAATATTGTCGTTTATAGAAATGGATCTCCAGAGGGCACCGGAGCATTATACCATTATACCATTATATCCAGGGAGATGGCCACATCTAAATAATGGATGCTTTCAAAACTACATTCGTAGGTAAACTTAATAGCCGAATCCTTTGAATTGACCTCGTCCATCATGGATTTAAATTCCTGCTCAGTGCCGGCCCAGATCATCAAAATATCGTCGATATAACGACAAAACAGTTTGATGTTACTTGCTGCATCCCTGGTGTCAAAAAATAAACTTCGGCTATTAAGGATTCGGCTATTAAGTTTACCTACGAATGTAGTTTTGAAAGCATCCATTATTTAGATGTGGCCATCTCCCTGGACATGGCTCACAATATCAATACTAGCATCTACTACAAACCGACTGATCGGAACATGGTTCTAAGAGCGAATAGCCATCATCCTGAATCACTAAAGTGGAGTCTACCATACTCGCAGTTCCTCAGAATTATACGGATTTGCAACAATGAAGTGGATGCCAAACTACAGATCCAGAACAAGCGCGTGGATATTCAGCGGAATCTTTACAGAAAGCTAGATCAAAAGCACTGTCTACTCCACGACAGACAGCATTAACGAAGAAGGGAGAGAAGTCTATCAAAGATAGGATGATTTGGACGCAGGATTTCACTACGGCAAGTAAACATCTTGTTACCAAGGCTAAAAACATCTGGCCGGTTATCACCAGGGGCAAAGACTTGCGAGTATTGAAGGACAGTTCGTTGATGGCCTCATACAAGAGGGGCCGGAACATCAAGGACATTGTAGTCCATAATGACATTTCAGAGATGGGCCCAGATAGACCAGCCCATTTCCTTACACGGAAACCCGGCAACTACAGGTGCACAGGGTGCACCACCTGTAGTTGCCTGAAGATAGGAGATGAATTCCAACATCCCAGATCTGGAAAGTCCTTGCGGCCAGTTATACGTAGGCAAGAGTATACGACAGTTTAAGGAACGTATTGCTTTGCATAGATCAAGTATTCGTGCAGCCTTAGAAGATAAGGGGAGCGATTTACCAGTAGCCAGACACTTTAAAAACTTCGGTCATTCATTGGTCAATATACGTTACCGTATGATTGACCATGTTCCACCCAATAGGAGGGGAGGTGACAGAGGAAGGACTCTCCTCCAGAAAGAGGCATGGTGGATCCACAAACTTCAAACAGTTCAACCATATGGATTGAATGAAGCCTTAAGTTTCAACTGCTTTTTATAAATTTTCTCTCTCTGTTCTGGTTTAAATTATCATGCAGTTTATTTTGGTATTGTTACATTACTAGTATCTGCACTACTTGGTCGGATTGAGCATATTTTTCGATCTGGCCTGGGTAATGCATGTACTATGTGTTTAAGTCAGGATATTGTCCTTTTCTTACTGACTAATTTAAATATCTAGACATTGCTAGCCTGATTCACTAGTGTTTATGTCTATATGCAATTATAGAATGGGACGGGCTTGGAGCTTTGTGCTACGGATGTCTTATATTCATAGTATGGGGACTTTAGGTTCACAGACATATCCATGTTCTCAGTTTATCATTCGTATTGTGTTTATGTTTTGTTTTTTCACTTGTGTCTACACTAGATCACGCCATTTGTTCGGTGTTGTGCGGTTGCCTAGCAACCTATTCCAGTGGGTGATCCGGGGCCTCTCCCCGCCCTCGGCTACGGAGCGCCTGACGTCGGGCCGCAGGAGCGGAAGTGAGCGTCAGCTAGGCCCCCTTGGGATCGTTGCGAGGCACCCGGTGTACACTGCACCGCAGGACCGCGCGCCTCACACAGCTGACGGTGATTCCTCACACGGGATCGTGTGGGTGATGTATACTGTAGTATATATCAACAGCCAATGATAATTTACTTCTCATATCGGAGTCGATAGCCTCATACTGTTACCATGGCAATACACTACACAATGGGGGTCATTCCGAGTTGTTCGCTCGGTAAAAATCTTCGCATCGCAGCGATTTTCCGCTTAATGCGCAATGTCCGCACTGCGACTGCGCCAAGTAAATTTGCTATGCACTTAGGAATTTTACTCACGGCATTTTCATCGTTCTGGCGATCGTAATGTGATTGACAGGAAATGGGTGTTACTGGGCGGAAACAGGCCGTTTTATGGGCGTGTGGGAAAAAACGCTACCGTTTCCGGAAAAAACGCAGGAGTGGCTGGAGAAACGGAGGAGTGTCTGGGCGAACGCTGGGTGTGTTTGTGACGTCAAACCAGGAACGACAAGCACTGAAATGATCGCAGATGCCGAGTAAGTCTGAAGCTACTCAGAAACTGCTACGAGGTGTGTAATCGCAATATTGCGAATACATCGTTCGCAATTTTAAGATGCTAAGATTCACTCCCAGTAGGCGGCGGCTTAGCATGAGCAAATCTGCTAAAATTCACTTGCGAGCGAACAACTCGGAATGACCCCCACTGTCTCTGACATTAATCAGCAGGCAATACAGATATTAAATACAGATACTTAATATTGAAAACAAATCAAATCACATATATCACTAAAATCCTATATACCTAGTTCATAGAAAACTACTGAGACCCAAATGTTCATTAAGCAGTCGGTATACTAAACAAGTTGTCAGATTGTGTTTGGTCTGTGTCCCCGGAGGGGGCGCTAGTGGGTCAGTGGAGGTAGGAGGAAAGAGACGAGGAGGTTGTAACACGTTCTTGCGCATGAGCGCAATGGTATTTATTCAGCAGATAATTATAACAGAAATGCAGCAGAAATAATAGCAGATGAAAAAGTCAATACTTGAAATGATAACAAAGTCTATGGCAATGGGTGATAGGTGAATTGAGAAATCATATCCAGAATTATAAACAACGGAATGAAAGTCAATGGAATGATTCTGGTGTGGGAACCAGAGCAGGGTTTAAAACGGAGAACTAAGGCAGATGATAAGTATTGCAAACCTGAGCATTAGCAGGAGACCAACTCACAGTGCAGGTGATGGGGCACTGGCAGCAGCAAGCTGTGTCACAGGTGAAGGAAATGAACACACCTGGAGTTTAGTCTTCAACCGCAGGCTGAAGCACACAGGGTGGTGATGAGTGTGAAGCCCAATGCAGGTTGCTGGTATTGCTGAGCCTTGAAGTTCCACGGGAGTAAGCAGAATCACCAGGAGTATAAGTTCTAGCAGGAACTCAGGAGAGACAGGAGCTGATCCTTTCATGCAGGTTGTCAGAATGACACAAAGTCCAGGATGCCTGTGAGGTGAAACTGTGCCTCCTATATACCCCATGGTGTGCAGGGATTGGATGGAGAAAAGGAAAGTGGGTGCGGCCACGCACCGGATTGGCCGCAGCATACTAGCTGTTTGGAGACTGTCATGGCGGCGCCCACGCCGCGGCCTAGCGGGGACGCGGCGCGCACACGCCCGCTGGTTCAGGAGTGCCCCCAGGATCCAGATGATGTCCCATGGCAGGGGCATAGGTGACAGGTGACCGCAGGGAGCCAGGACGGAGTCCGCAGCGGCGGACGGATGCCAGTCTGGTAAGACGATTCCTGACAGTACCCCCTCCTTTAGGGGTGGACACCGAACACCCACGTGGTTTGGAGGGATGAGTGCTGTGGAAAACACGGACCAACCTAGGAGCATGGACATCAGATGAATTCACCCAGCTTCTCTCCTCTGGACCATAACCGAACCAATCGACCAGGTACTGGAGACGTCCATACCGGCAACGAGAGTCCAGAATCTTGTTGATCTCAAATTCCACGCCCCGCTGAGTTCGAACCTTGGGACCTGCTGGAAGAGTATTCTGAAAGCGGTTTAGGACTAGAGGTCTGAGGAGAGAGATGTGAAAGGCATTAGGAATACGAAGTGTAGGTGGTAACTTTAACTTGTAAGCCACTGGGTTGATGACACTCTCAATAGGGTAAGGACCAATGAAGCGTGGTGCGAACTTCATGGATGGAACCCTGAGACGAAGGTTGCGAGTTGATAACCAAACCCTGTCCCCCGGTTTCAAATGGGGAACCGCACGTCTCTTACGGTCGGCATAGACCTTGTAACGACTGGAGGCTTTTTTGAGGGAAACGTGGATTCTTTTCCAAATGGAGGAAAACTGGGTCAGAGCAGTAGTGGCAGCAGGAACATCTACGTGAGGAAGTTCTTGAAACTCAGGTACTCGGGGATGTTGCCCATAGACTGCAAAGAAGGGTGTCGTGTCTGTAGCAGTGTGGTAACGAAAGTTATGGGCAAACTCGGCCCATGGGAGCAGATTAAACCAATCATCCTGGGAGGATGTCACATATAGCCGTAGGAAAGTCTCAAGTTCCTGATTGACTCTCTCTGTCTGCCCATTCGTCTGAGGATGGTATGAAGACGAGAATTTCAATTTTATCTGCATGGCAGAACAGAGGGCCCTCCAAAACCTAGCAACAAACTGTACCCCCCGATCAGATATTATTTCGGAGGGTAACCCGTGTAAACGGAAGATCTCCTGTAGGAAGATCTGGGCTAGTTTCGGGGCAGAAGGGAGACCTTGGAGAGGAACGAAATGAGCCATCTTGGAAAATCTGTCCACTACAACCCAAATAGTGTTATGTCCCTGAGAAGGTGGAAGATCAGTGATAAAGTCCATTGATAGATGAGACCAAGGACGACTGGGGACTGATAAGGGTTGTAACTGACCTGCTGGAGACTGACGAGGAGTCTTGTGCTGCACACATTTTGGACAGGATGCCACGAAATCCTGGATGTCCACTTTCATCTTTGGCCACCAATATGACGCAGAAAGGAACTTGAATGTCTTCAGGACACCAGGATGACCAGTAAACTTGGATTGGTGGGCCCAAGCTAGCAACTTGGGACGGAGTTCTGGGGAAACAAAAGTCTTACCCGGAGGTGGAGCTGGAGAGACTTGAGAGGTAGCGAAAACCACGGGACTCAGGATGGAATGTGGCACAGAGTCAGATGTTCCCTCTTCTGATTCCATGGACCGGGATAATGCATCGGCTTTCACATTCTGTGAACCTGGGCGGAAATGAAGCCTGAAATTAAAACGTGAGAAAAACATAGCCCACCTGGACTGGCGGGGGTTAAGGCACTGAGCTGCTTTTAGGTATAGCAGGTTCTTATGATCCGTGAAGATGTTAAACGGATGTTTGGCCCCTTCTAGGAGATATCTCCATTCCTCGAGAGCCAGTTTGATTGCCAATAACTCTTGATCTCCCACGGAGTAGTTAGCTTCTGCAGGTAGAAACTTGCGAGAATAGAATCCACAAGGGTGGACTTTCCCATCAGATCCCTTCTGGGAGAGAACAGCTCCAACCCCAACATTAGAGGCATCTACCTCCAACTCGAACGGCCTGTTGACATCTGGCTGTGACAGCACTGGAGCAGACATAAAGGCTAGCTTGATCTTCCGGAAGGCTGCCAAGGCTTCTTCTGACCAGTTGGAATGATCTGCCCCTTTCCGAGTCAGGTTGGTAATAGGAGCGATGAGAGTGGAGAATCCTCGAATAAATTTTCTATAATAGTTGGCAAAACCCAGGAATCGCTGGATAGACTTGAGGGAGTTTGGAATGGACCAATTGGCAATGGCTTCCAATTTTGCCGGGTCCATCTGAAGATCCGATCCGGAAATTATATACCCCAGGAAGGGTATAGAGGGAACTTCGAAGGTGCATTTGGATAACTTCCCGTAGAGACGGTTCTCACGAAGACGTCGGAGAACTTCACAGACTTGTAGGCGATGAGATGGAAGGTCTTGAGAAAAGATAAGAATATCATCTAAGTAAACAACGAGGTACTTATACAGGACATCACGAAAAATCTCGTTCACGAAGTGTTGGAATACCGCTGGAGCATTACTCAACCCAAATGGCATTACCAGGTATTCATAATGGCCATCTCGAGTGTTGAAGGCTGTCTTCCACTCGTCACCACTCCGGATTCTGATGAGGTTATAGGCACCGCGGAGATCTAACTTGGTGAAGATGCGAGCCCCCTTAACTCTATCAAACAGTTCGGTAATGAGTGGTAAGGGATAACTATTCTTGACAGTAATGTCGTTGAGACCCCGATAATCAATGCATGGACGCAGTCCTCCATCCTTCTTTTTGACAAAGAAGAAACCTGCGCCAGCGGGTGACGATGACGGACGGATGAATCCTTTCTGAAGATTCTCTTTAATGTAGTTACTCATCGCCTCTGTTTCAGGAACAGACAAAGGATAGGTGCGCCCCCTGGGTGGCTTCTTGCCAGGAAGGAGATCAATGGGACAATCCCATTCCCTATGGGGCGGCAGGATATCAGCAGCTTTTTCGCAGAAGACGTCTGCGAAGTCTTGATAGACTGCTGGGAGACTTGGCTGTGACTTCACTTCGGTGGACTTAAGAGGACACACTTGGGCTAAGCAGGATTGATGACAGTGTGAACCCCAAGAGGTAAGCTGCAACGTTGTCCAGTCGAACTGTGGGTTATGTAGCTGGAGCCAAGGCATACCCAAGACAATCTCCTGGGTGGCTTGAGGAATGACCAGGAACTTGATAATTTCTGAATGGAGAAATCCAACTCCCAGAACCACTGGGGTAGTTTGATGTGAAATGTTCCCTTTGGTGATTCTACTACCATCCACAGCAGTAATGTAAACAGGACAAGAAAGTTCACAGGTAGACAAGCAGAATTTGTTTACCGCAGCTTGGGAGATAAAATTTCCTGCAGCACCGCAGTCCACTAATGCTGACGCAGACTGGAGCCCAGCAGAAGTTTCTAGCGTCACTGGAAGAATGAGATCCTGTTGAGAAGGAGCTTGACAGAATGATCCCAACTTGACTCCTTCCATACAAGTCAGGACCTGGCGTTTCCCGAACGCATTGTGCAGGAGTTAATTTGATGACCCGCAGCAGCACAGTATAGGCAGAGCCTCTCTCGTATTCTTCTTGCCCGTTCCTCAGGGGTTAGGCGGGACCTATTTACCTGCATAGGCTCGTCAGAAGAAGAAGGAGGCTGAAACTGTACAGGAGGTATGAACCTTACTCTGCGAGACTCACTCCGAGCGCGTTCATTATTGCGTTCGCGGATGCGAGAGTCCAGCTTTATACACAGGGAGATCAAGTCAGACAGTTGAACAGGAATGTCACGGGTTGCCAGTTCGTCCTTGATCCGATCCGAAAGTCCGTGCCAGAAGGTTGCTACCAGAGCTTGGTTGTTCCATTGGACCTCTGCAGCCAACGTCTGGAACTGGATGACATATTGTCCCATGCTTCGATTACCTTGACGAATTTGGATTAGGTCTGCCGAAGCTGATGTTGCACGACCGGGCTCATCAAAGATCCGTCTAAAGGTTGACACGAAGTCAGAGTAGTTACTGATCAGGGGATCAGCACGTTCCCACAGGGGAGACACCCAATTCAGAGCAGATCCAGAGAGTAAGGAAATGATGTAGGCAACCTTGGACCTTGGTGTAGGAAAGTTATGTGGCAATAACTCAAACTGTATTTCGCACTGGTTTAGGAACCCGCGACATGATTTAGGACTGCCATCATATTTGCTCGGCACGGGCAGGTGCAGACGTGACACTGGAGCTGATGCAGCCGACACAGAAGAACTTACAGCACTGGCAGGTGCTGGGGTAACAGTAGGTGAGAGTACACTTGGCAGAGACTGCTGCAGTGTATCCAATCGGGAGGACATCCCTTGTAGAAAGTGAAGCATCTGCTGCTGCGCAACCTCTTGACCATCCAGACGGGAGACCAGATTTTGCAAGGCCTCTGACCCCACACTCCGTCCACCATCCGAGTCCATCGATCCTGGACTTACTGTCAGATTGTGTTTGGTCTGTGTCCCCGGAGGGGGCGCTAGTGGGTCAGTGGAGGTAGGAGGAAAGAGACGAGGAGGTTGTAACACGTTCTTGCGCATGAGCGCAATGGTATTTATTCAGCAGATAATTATAACAGAAATGCAGCAGAAATAATAGCAGATGAAAAAGTCAATACTTGAAATGATAACAAAGTCTATGGCAATGGGTGATAGGTGAATTGAGAAATCATATCCAGAATTATAAACAACGGAATGAAAGTCAATGGAATGATTCTGGTGTGGGAACCAGAGCAGGGTTTAAAACGGAGAACTAAGGCAGATGATAAGTATTGCAAACCTGAGCATTAGCAGGAGACCAACTCACAGTGCAGGTGATGGGGCACTGGCAGCAGCAAGCTGTGTCACAGGTGAAGGAAATGAACACACCTGGAGTTTAGTCTTCAACCGCAGGCTGAAGCACACAGGGTGGTGATGAGTGTGAAGCCCAATGCAGGTTGCTGGTATTGCTGAGCCTTGAAGTTCCACGGGAGTAAGCAGAATCACCAGGAGTATAAGTTCTAGCAGGAACTCAGGAGAGACAGGAGCTGATCCTTTCATGCAGGTTGTCAGAATGACACAAAGTCCAGGATGCCTGTGAGGTGAAACTGTGCCTCCTATATACCCCATGGTGTGCAGGGATTGGATGGAGAAAAGGAAAGTGGGTGCGGCCACGCACCGGATTGGCCGCAGCATACTAGCTGTTTGGAGACTGTCATGGCGGCGCCCACGCCGCGGCCTAGCGGGGACGCGGCGCGCACACGCCCGCTGGTTCAGGAGTGCCCCCAGGATCCAGATGATGTCCCATGGCAGGGGCATAGGTGACAGGTGACCGCAGGGAGCCAGGACGGAGTCCGCAGCGGCGGACGGATGCCAGTCTGGTAAGACGATTCCTGACACAAGTGTTCTATGAACCTTATGCTCCTCATCATTGAACAATCAACCAAAGAAATGAACACCTTGAAGTCCAAAGTGGCCAAGTTTGAAATGCTACATAAATCTAGTCTTGAAGCAGATAGCACTATAGATTGGTATGAAAAATTGAATGGACAGATTCAACTCTATAAACGTAATTTAATCAAATTCAAAGCCAATAAACGGAATAGAGTCGATGCGGACTCTGAAAACCATAACGTGTACAAATGGACTGAGCCATCTTCTAAACAAGAATCTAGACGACCATTTTTTCGCCGTCGATTTAGAAGGAATAGAGACTTTGCACAACTACGGGCAGTGACTCTGAACCACGTAATTCACAATCCCAAGGTGTTCTCCCTTTAGGGGTAACAACAAGAACCAAGGGCCCCAAAATCAGAGGACGAGGTGCCGTCAGTACACCAGACGAGGCCAGCAGTGGAAGAGGCAGGTCCAGAGTGGGACATCCACCAAAGAATCAGAGACCTTGATAGTCAACCTTTCTGACAATGAACTTAGTAAAACAGAAACAAAAGTTCTTTCATACGGTTTATCCTTTATACCCACCTGTAATTTAGATCCGTTACAATGGAAAGTGGACAAATACAGGCTGCATAGACAGCTGAAATTAAAGGAACAGTTTTCTAAAAATTCGGCAGTGGAACAAGCAGTGACTCAAATTCCACCTAAACTGAAGAAAATCCTGCCTAGATCTACCTTTGAACCTTTAACTTCGAATGCTTCTATACGTACCTTTATGAGACTTCTTGAAGAGGAAACAGATCGATATATTACTCAGCTTCCTGCAATCAGACCTAACCTTAATCAGTCTGAACAAATTCATCCAGAATATACAAGATTATAAAACTGAGATTGAGGGACAAATGAATGATCAGGTGACATATAGTTAATTACCTAGAGAGCCGACTAACAAATTTAAGGACAAACTGGCGACATTCATGGATACAGCTGCTAATGATGGAATCATCACTAGGAAAATCATGGAAGCATTAATACCTGCATATCCGGTTATGCCTGTATTGTATACAACTACCAAGATCCACAAATCATTAACTCATCCGCCAGGACGTCATATCATATCAGCCGTTAAATCTCTATTTCAGCCGTCAGCATTATATTTGGACTCACTTTTTCAACCATGCATACAAAATCACCCTCGATTCCTACTGGACACTTCAACATTATTGAGGAGATTGGCCGAGTTACCAACTTTTAGTCACGATGTTTTGATGTGTAGTATAGACGTTCAAAGTCTCTATATGGTTATCCCGCACAAATCGGGGATTTTAGCTGTAAGGGAGTATCTGTCTGCACATCCTTTATATCAAGGCCCCAACCTTGATTTTTGCATACAATTGTTACATATGATCTTGACAAAAAATGTTTTTCTTTATGATGGTGAGGTGTACCTCCAACGCACTGGTTGCGCTATGGGGTCACTGGTTGCCCCTTCATACTTCAACATTTTTATGTTTGGAAATTGAGCAAAAATATTTTTCAGTAATCCAGATGTAGCGCGTAGGATTTTATTTTACTGTCACTACATCGACGATTTACTGTTGTTCTGGAAAGGTCCTTTAGACATGCTTACTAAAATAATATATGATCATAATTTACATCAAACTCACTTACAATACCAGTAATACCCTTATTAACTATCTTGATGTGGAGATTGTCCTTAGGTATTGTAACATCCAAATGTCACTTTTTTCCAAGCCCGTCAGTTTGATTATTCATTATGACCTTCTGAATCATTCACATTATATGTTGCTGAAGCACTGTTAGTGCCAGAATTATCACATATGTTTTGTATTTTTATGTTGAGCCACCACCGGACATGTGATTTTTATGAATACCCTACCTGGGTGAGAATAAAATGAAAATACTTTCTTTATTTGATTATATTGATTGAGTGCCTCTTTCTCCATATATATATATTTTTTCTGGACTATATCGGAACAGACTTAAGGGAGCACCTTTTTTAACAAGTGATTTGAAGTGTGCAGATGTTGACATGAATATATATATATATATATACACTGCTCAAAAAAAATAAAGGGAACACTAAAATAACACATCCTAGATCTGAATGATTGAAATCAAATTTATTAACCCATGAAGGTCTGGATTTGGAGTCACACTCAAAATTAAAGTGGAAAAACACACTACAGGCTGATCCAACTTTGATGTAATGTCCTTAAAACAAGTCAAAATGAGGCTCAGTAGTGTGTGTGGCCTCCATGTGTCTGTATGACCTCCCTACAACCCACACAAGTGGCTCAGGTAGTGCAGCTCATCCAGGGTGGCACATCAATGCGAGCTGTGGCAAGAAAGTTTGCTGTGTCTGTCAGCGTAGTGTCCAGAGCATGGAGGCGCTACCAGGAGACAGGCCAGTACATCAGGAGACGTGGAGGAGGCCGTATGAGGGCAACAACCCAGCAGCAGGACCGCTACGACCGCTACCTCCATTGTGCAAGTAGGAACAGGAGGAGCACTGCCAGAGCCCTGCATAATGACCTCCAGCAAGCCACAAATGTGACTGTGTCTACTCAAATGATCAGAAACAGACTCCATGAGGGTGGTATGAGGGCCCGACGTCCACAGGTGGGGGTTGTGCTTATAGCCCAACACCGTGCAGGACGTTTGGCATTTGACAGAGAACACCAAGATTGGCAAATTCGCCACTGGCGCCCTGTGCTCAGGGCCGTTTCTAGCCAATTTGGCTCCCAGTGCGAGATTTAAAAATGCGCCCCCCTCCTCCCATTCACATAAGAAAAATGCGCCCCCCCATAGATATAAAGAGGAAAAGGATGCGCGCACCGCAGGCGTGCACACTCCCGGCAAGGGGGCGTGACATCGTTAAAATGGGCGTGGCTTTGTTAAGATGGGCATGGCCTCATCTGATCTCATCATCACGGCCACCACAGGATAAAAAAAAAAAAAGTCCTCATTTTACACAGCACGGTAGGCAAGTGTCCCCATTTTACACAGCACGGTAGGCAAGTGTCCCCATTTTACACATTGCGGCAGGCATGTGCCCCCATTTTACACATTGCGGCAGGCACGTGCCCCCATTTTACACAGTACAACAGGCAAGTGTCCCCATTTTACACATTGCGGCTGGCAAGTGCCCCCATTTTACACAGTACGGCAGGCAAGTGTCCCCATTTTACACATTGCGGCAGGAAAGTGTCCCCATTTTACACATTGCGGCAGGAAAGTGTCCCCATTTTACACATTGCGGCAGGCACCTGCCCCCATTTTACACAGCATGGCAGGCAAGTGACCCCATTTTACACATTGCGGCAGGAAAGTGTCCCCATTTTGCACATTGCGGCAGGAAAGTGTCCCCATTTTACACATTGTGGCAGGCACGTGCCCCCATTTTACACATTGCGGCAGGCACGTACCCCCATTTTACACAGCATGGCAGGCACGTGCCCCCATTTTACACATTCCGGCAGGCAAGTGTCCCCATTTTACACATTCCGGCAGGCAAGTGTCCCCATTTTACACATTGCGGCAGGCAGGCAGGCACGTGCCCCCATTTTACATAGTACAACAGGCAAGTGTCCCCATTTTACACATTCCGGCAGGCAAGTGTCCCCATTTTACACATTCCGGCAGACAAGAGTCCCCATTTTACATATTACGGCAGGCAGGTGTCCCCATTTTACACATTCCGGCAGGCCAGCGTCCCCATTTTACACATTCCGGCAGACAAGTGTCCCCATTTTACACAGTACGGCAGGCAAGCGTCCCCATTTTACACATTCCGGCAGACAAGTGTCCCCATTTTACACAGTACGGCAGATGGTGGTGGTGGTGGGGGGGGGGGGAGGGAGAGAGAGAGAGGGAGAGGGGCTGACTTACATTTGAAGCGGTTCTTCCCGCTCTTCAGCCGCCTCTCCCTCGTCTGCGCAGCGCTGGCCGGCTTGGCTCCCCCTTCTCCCTCCTCCCGAGTGCCCAGCTCGGGGGGCGGGGTTTCGCGGAATGACGCAATTGCGTCGTGACGTCACAACGCAAACGCGTCATTCTGCGAAACCCCGCCCCCCATGCTGGGCACTCGGGAGGAGAGGGGAGGAGGGTTTGAAAGTGCTCAGAAAGTGCCGCGGCGGGTGCCCCGTGCGGTTGCACGGCTCGCCCGCCGCAAGAAACGGCACTGCCTGTGCTCTTCACAGATGAAAGCAGGTTCTCACTGAGCACATGTGACAGACGTGACAGAGTCTGGAGAGGCCAAGGAGAATGTTCTGCTGCCTGCAACATCCTCCAGCATGACCGGTTTGGCAGTGGGTCAGTAAGGATGTGGGATGGCATTTCTTTGGGGGGCCGCACAGCCCTCCATGTACTCGCCAGAGGTAGCCTGACTGCCATTAGGTACCGAGATGAGATCCTCAGACCCCTTGTGAGACCATATGCTGGTGCGGTTGGCCCTGGGTTCCTCCTAATGCAAGACAATGCTAGACCTCATGTGGCTGGAGTGTGTCAGCAGTTCCTGCAAGACGAAGGCATTGATGCTATGGACTGGCACGCCTCATTTTGACTTGTTTTAAAGAGATTACATCAAAGTTGGATCAGCCTGTAGTGTGTTTTTCCACTTTAATTTTGAGGGTGACTCCAAATCCAGACCTCCATGGGTTAATAAATTTGATTTCCATTGATAATTTTTTTGTGATTTTGTTGTCAGCACATTCAACTATGTAAAGAACAAAGTATTTAATAAGGATATTTCATTCATTCAGATCTAGGATGTGTTATTTTAGTGTTCCCTTTATTTTTTTGAGCAGTGTGTATATATGTATATATATATATATATATATATATATATATATATATATATATATATATATATATATTAGTGATGTGCACTGGACATTTTTCGGGTTTTGTGTTTTGGTTTTGGATTCGGTTCCGCGTAGTGATGAGCGGGTTCGGTTTCTCGGAATCCGAACCCGCCGAACTTCAGCTTTTTTTACACGGGGCCGAGCAGGCTCGGATCCTCCCGCCTTGCTCGGTTAACCCGAGCGCGCCCGAACGTCATCATCCCGCTGTCGGATTCTCGCGAGGCTCGGATTCTATCGCGAGACTCGGATTCTATATAAGGAGCCGCGCGTCGCCGCCATTTTCACACGTGCATTGAGATTGATAGGGAGAGGACGTGGCTGGCGTCCTCTCCGTTTATAGAGAAGAGAGTAGAGAGTTAGAGACACTATTTACTAATTTTGGGGAGCATATTAGGACTGGAGTACTACTACTTGCTGATAGTGTGACCATTGACCACCAGTTTAATTAATCCGTTCTCTGCCTGAAAAAAAACGATACACAGTGTGACACAGTCACATACCATATCTGTGCTAAGCCTCAGTGTGCTGCATCATCATATGTAATACTGTATATCTGACTGTGCTGAGTGCTCACTGCTCACACAGCTTAATTGTGGGGGAGACTGGGGAGCAGTTAGAGCAGGAGTACATAAATAATATATTTTAAGTACAGTGCACACTTTTGCTGCCAGAGTGCCACACTGCCAGTGTGACTGACCAGTGACCACACTGACCACCAGTATATTGTGATTGTCTGCTTAGGACGGAGTACTACTTGCTGATAGTGTGACCAGTGACCAGTGACCACCACCAGTTTAATTAATCCGTTCTCTGCCTGAAAAAAAACGATACACAGTGTGACACAGTCACATACCATATCTGTGCTCAGCCCAGTGTGCTGCATCATATGTAATACTGTATATCATTATCTGACTGTGCTGAGTGCTCACTGCTCACACAGCTTAATTGTGGGGGAGACTGGGGAGCAGTTATAGCAGGAGTACATATTTTAAGTACAGTGCACACTTTTGCTGCCAGAGTGCCACTGCCAGTGTGACTGACCAGTGACCACTGACCACCAGTATATTGTGATTGTCTGCTGACCACCAGTATATTGTGATTGTCTGCCTGAAAAAGTTAAACACTCGTCGTGTGGTGTTTTTATAAACTCATTCTGCAGACAGTGTCCAGCAGGTCCGTCATTACATAATATATACCTGTCCGGCTGCAGTACTAGTGTGATATATATATATATTTTAATTTTATCTCATTATCATCCAGTCTATATTAGCAGCAGACACAGTACGGTAGTCCACGGCTGTAGCTACCTCTGTGTCGGCAGTCGCTCGTCCATCCATAATTGTATACCACCTACCCGTGGTTTTTTTTTTCTATCTTCTTGATACTAGTAGCTTACTTTAGGAGTCTGCAGTGCTGACAGACAGTGTCCAGCAGGTCCATCATTACATAATATATACCTGTCCGGCTGCAGTACTAGTGTGATATATATATACATTTTAATTTTATCTCATTATCATCCAGTCTATATTAGCAGCAGACACAGTACGGTAGTCCACGGCTGTAGCTACCTCTGTGTCGGCAGTCGCTCGTCCATCCATAATTGTATACCACCTACCCGTGTTTTTTTTTTTTTTTCTATCTTCTTGATACTAGTAGCTTACTTTAGGAGTCTGCAGTGCTGACAGACAGTGTCCAGCAGGTCCGTCATTACATAATATATACCTGTCCGGCTGCAGTACTAGTGTGATATATATATATATTTTAATTTTATCTCATTATCATCCAGTCTATATTAGCAGCAGACACAGTACGGTAGTCCACGGCTGTAGCTACCTCTGTGTCGGCAGTCGCTCGTCCATCCATAATTGTATACCACCTACCCGTGTTTTTTTTTTTTTTCTATCTTCTTGATACTAGTAGCTTACTTTAGGAGTCTGCAGTGCTGACAGACAGTGTCCAGCAGGTCCGTCATTACATAATATATACCTGTCCGGCTGCAGTACTAGTGTGATATATATATATATATATATATTTTAATTTTATCTCATTATCATCCAGTCTATATTAGCAGCAGACACAGTACGGTAGTCCACGGCTGTAGCTACCTCTGTGTCGGCAGTCGCTCGTCATCCATAAGTATACTAGTATCCATCCATCTCCATTGTTTACCTGAGGTGCCTTTTAGTTGTGCCTATTAAAATATGGAGAACAAAAATGTTGAGGTTCCAAAAATAGGGAAAGATCAAGATCCACTTCCACCTCGTGCTGAAGCTGCTGCCACTAGTCATGGCCGAGACGATGAAATTCCATCAACGTCGTCTGCCAAGGCCGATGCCCAATGTCATAGTACAGAGCATGTAAAATTCAAAACACAAAATATCAGTAAAAAAAGGACTCAAAAATCTAAAATAAAATCGTCGGAGGAGAAGCGTAAACTTGCCAATATGCCATTTACCACACGGAGTGGCAAGGAACGGCTGAGGCCCTGGCCTATGTTCATGGCTAGTGGTTCAGCTTCACATGAGGATGGAAGCACTCAGCCTCTCGCTAGAAAAATGAAAAGACTTAAGCTGGCAAAAGCACAGCAAAGAACTGTGCGTTCTTCGAAATCCCAAATCCACAAGGAGAGTCCAATTGTGTCGGTTGCGATGCCTGACCTTCCCAACACTGGACGTGAAGAGCATGCGCCTTCCACCATTTGCATGCCCCCTGCAAGTGCTGGAAGGAGCACCCGCAGTCCAGTTCCTGATAGTCAGATTGAAGATGTCAGTGTTGAAGTACACCAGGATGAGGAGGATATGGGTGTTGCTGGCGCTGGGGAGGAAATTGACAAGGAGGATTCTGATGGTGAGGTGGTTTGTTTAAGTCAGGCACCCGGGGAGACACCTGTTGTCCGTGGGAGGAATATGGCCATTGACATGCCTGGTGAAAATACCAAAAAAATCAGATCTTCGGTGTGGAAGTATTTCAACAGAAATGCGGACAACATTTGTCAAGCCGTGTGTTGCCTTTGTCAAGCTGTAATAAGTAGGGGTAAGGACGTTAACCACCTCGGAACATCCTCCCTTATACGTCACCTGCAGCGCATTCATCAGAAGTCAGTGACAAGTTCAAAAACTTTGGGCGACAGCGGAAGCAGTCCACTGACAACTAAATCCCTTCCTCTTGTAACCAAGCTCCTGCAAACCACACCACCAACTCCCTCAGTGTCAATTTCCTCCTTAGACAGGAACGCCAATAGTCCTGCAGGCCATGTCACTGGCAAGTCTGACGAGTCCTCTCCTGCCTGGGATTCCTCCTATGCATCCTTGCGTGTAACGCCTACTGCTGCTGGCGCTGCTGTTGTTGCTGCTGGGAGTCGATGGTCATCCCAGAGGGGAAGTCGTAAGCCCACTTTTACTACTTCCACCAAGCAATTGACTGTCCAACAGTCCTTTGCGAGGAAGATGAAATATCACAGCAGTCATCCTGCTGCAAAGCGGATAACTGAGGCCTTGGCATCCTGGGCGGTGAGAAACGTGGTTCCGGTATCCATCATTACTGCAGAGGCAACTAGAGACTTGTTGGAGGTACTGTGTCCCCGGTACCAAATACCATCTAGGTTCCATTTCTCTAGGCAGGCGATACCGAAAATGTACACAGACCTCAGAAAAAGACTCACCAGTGTCCTAAAAAATGCAGTTGTACCCAATGTCCACTTAACCACGGACATGTGGACAAGTGGAGCAGGGAAGGCTCAGGACTATATGACTGTGACAGCCCACTGGGTAGATGTATGGACTCCCGCCGCAAGAACAGCAGCGGCGGCACCAGTAGCAGCATCTCGCAAACGCCAACTCTTTCCTAGGCAGGCTACGCTTTGTATCACCGGTTTCCAGAATACGCACACAGCTGAAAACCTCTTACGGCAACTGAGGAAGATCATCGCGGAATGGCTTACCCCAATTGGACTCTCCTGTGGATTTGTGGCATCGGACAACGCCAGCAATATTGTGTGTGCATTAAATATGGGCAAATTCCAGCACGTCCCATGTTTTGCACATACCTTGAATTTGGTGGTGCAGAATTATTTAAGAAACGAGAGGGGCGTGCAAGAGATGCTGTCGGTGGCCAGAAGAATTGCGGGACACTTTCGGCGTACAGGCACCACGTACAGAAGACTGGTTTTTGAGGTTAATAATACTTTGGGATCAAAATGACCCCCAAATTCTATGATTTAAGCTGTTTTTAGGGTTTTTTAAAAAAAACACCCGAATCCAAAACACACCCGAATCCGACAAAAAAAATTCGGTGAGGTTTTGCCAAAACGCGTTCGAACCCAAAACACGGCCGCGGAACCGAACCCAAAACCAAAACACAAAACCCGAAAAATTTCCGGTGCACATCTCTACCGCGGCCGTGTTTTGGATTCGGACACGTTTTGGCAAAACCTCCCTGAAAATTTTTGGTCGGATTCGGGTGTGTTTTGGATTCAGGTGTTTTTTTTCAAAAAACCCTCAAAAACAGCTTAAATCATAGAATTTGGGGGTCATTTTGATCCCATAGTATTATTAACCTCAATAACCATCATTTCCACTCATTTCCAGTCTATTCTGAACACCTCACACCTCACAATATTATTTTTAGTCCTAAAATTTGCACCGAGGTCACTGGATGACTAAGCTAAGCGACCCAAGTGGCCAGCACAAACACCTGGCCCATCTAGGAGTGGCACTGCAGTGTCAGACAGGATGGCACTTAAAAAAATTGGCCCCAAACATCACATGATGCAAAGATAAATTAAAGAAAAAAAAGGTGCAAGATGGAATTGTCCTTAGGCCCTCCCACCCACCGTTATGTTGTATATACAGGACATGGACACTTTAACAAACCCATCATTTCAGCGACAGGGTCTGCCACACGACTATGACTGAAATGACTGGTTGGTTTGGGCCCCCACCAAAAAAAGAAGCAATCAATCTCTCCTTGCACAAACTGGCTCTACAGAGGCAAGATGTCCACCTCCTCCTCATCCTCCGATTCCTCACCCCTTTCACTGTGTACATCCCCCTCCTCACAGATTATTAATTCGTCCCCACTGGAATCCACCATCTCAGGTCCCTGTGTACTTTCTGGAGGCAATTGCTGGTGAATGTCTCCATGGAGGAATTGATTATAATTCATTTTGATGAACATCATCTTCTCCACATTTTCTGGAAGTAACCTCGTACGCCGATTGCTGACAAGGTGAGCGGCTGCACTAAACACTCTTTCGGAGTACACACTGGAGGGGGGGCAACTTAGGTAAAATAAAGCAAGTTTGTGCAAGGGCCTCCAAATTGCCTCTTTTTCCTGCCAGTATACGTACGGACTGTCTGACGTGCCTACTTGGATGCGGTCACTCATATAATCCTCCACCATTCTTTCAATGGTGACAGAATCATATGCAGTGACAGTAGACGACATGTCAGTAATCGTTGGCAGGTCCTTCAGTCCGGACCAGATGTTAGCACTCGCTCCAGACTGCCCTGCATCACCGCCAGCGGGTGGGCTCGGAATTCTTAGCCTTTTCCTCGCAGCCCCAGTTGCGGGAAAATGTGAAGGAGGAGCTGTTGACAGGTCACGTTCCGCTTGACTTGACAAGTGTCTCACCAGCAGATCTTTGCACCTCTGCAGACTTGTGTCTGCCGGAAAGAGAGATACAACGTAGGCTTTAAACCTAGGATCAAGCACGGTGGCCAAAATGTAGTGCTCTGATTTCAACAGATTTACCACCCGTGAATCCTGGTTAAGCGAATTAAGGGCTCCATCCACAAGTCCCACATGCCTAGTGGAATTTCTCCATTTTAGCTCCTCCTTCAATCTCTCCAGCTTCTTCTGCAAAAGCCTGATGAGGGGAATGACCTGACTCAGGCTGGCAGTGTCTGAACTGACTTCACGTGTGGCAAGTTCAAAGGGTTGCAGAACCTTGCACAACGTTGAAATCATTCTCCACTGCGTTTGAGTCAGGTGCATTCCCCCTCCTTTGCCTATATCGTAGGCAGATGTATAGGCTTGAATGGCCTTTTGCTGCTCCTCCATCCTCTGAAGCATATAGAGGGTAAAATTCCACCTCGTTACCACCTCTTGCTTCAGATGATGGCGGGGCAGGTTCAGGAGTGTTTGCTGGTGTTCTAGTCTTCGGCACACGGTGGCTGAATGCCGAAAGTCGCCCGCAATTCTTCGGGCCACCGACAGCATCTCTTGCACGCCCCTGTCGTTTTTTTTAAAATTCTGCACCACCAAATTCAATGTATGTGCAAAACATGGGACGTGCTGGAATTTGCCCACATGTAATGCACGCACAATATTGCTGGCATTGTCCGATGTCACAAATCCCCAGGAGAGTACAATTGGGGTAAGCCATTTTGCGATGATGTTCCTCAGTTTCCGTAAGAGGTTGTCAGCTGTGTGCCTCTTATGGAAAGCAGTGATACAAAGCGTAGCCTGCCTAGGAACGAGTTGGCGTTTGCGAGATGCTGCTACTGGTGCCGCCGCTGCTGTTCTTGCTGCGGGAGGCAATACATCTACCCAGTGGGCTGTCACAGTCATATAGTCCTGAGTCTGCCCTGCTCCACTTGTCCACATGTCCGTGGTTAAGTGGACATTGGGTACAACTGCATTTTTTAGGACACTGGTGACTCTTTTTCTGACGTCTGTGTACATTCTCGGTATCGCCTGCCTAGAGAAATGGAACCTAGATGGTATTTGGTACCGGGGACACAGTACCTCAATCAATTCTCTAATTCCCTGTGAATTAACGGTGGATACCGGACACACTTTTAACACCACCGCAGCTGCCAAGACCTGAGTTATCCGCTTTGCAGCAGGATGACTGCTGTGATATTTCATCTTCCTCGCAAAGGACTGTTGGACAGTCAATTGCTTACTGGAAGTAGTACAAGTGGTCTTCCGACTTCCCCTCTGGGATGACGATCAACTCCCAGCAGCAACAACAGCAGCGCCAGCAGCAGTAGGCGTTACACTCAAGGATGCATAGGAGGAATCCCAGGCAGGAGAGGACTCATCAGACTTGACAGTGACATGGCCTGCAGGACTATTGGCGTTCCTGTCTAAGGAGGAAATTGACACTGAGGGAGTTGGTGGTGTGGTTTGCAGGAGCTTGGTTACAAGAGGAAGGGATTTAGTTGTCAGTGGACTGCTTCCGCTGTCACCCAAAGTTTTTGAACTTGTCAATGACTTCTGATGAATGCGCTCCAGGTGACGTATAAGGGAGGATGTTCCTAGGTGGTTAACGTCCTTACCCCTACTTATTACAGCTTGACAAAGGCAACACACGGCTTGACACCTGTTGTCCGCATTTCTGTTAAAATAATTCCAAATCGAAGAGGTGATTTTTTTTTTAATTTGACCAGGCATGTCAATGGCCATATTCGTCCCACGGACAACAGGTGTCTCCCCGGGTGCTTGACTTAAACAAACCACCTTACCATCAGAATCCTCCTTGTCAATTTCCTCCTCAGCGCCAGCAACACCCATATCCTCATCCTGGTGTACTTCAACAGTGACATCTTCAATTTGACTATCAGGAACTGTACTGCGGGTGCTCCTTCCAGCACTTGCAGGGTCGTGCAAATGGTGGAAGGCGCCACCTCTTCCCGTCCAGTGTTGGGAAGGTCAGGCATCGCAACCGACACAATTGGACTCTCCTTGGGGATTTGTGATTTAGAAGAACGCACAGGTCTTTGCTGTGCTTTTGCCAGCTTAAGTCTTTTCATTTTTCTAGCGAGAGGATGAGTGCTTCCATCCTCAAGTGAAGCTGAACCACTAGCCATGAACATAGGCCAGGGCCTCAGCCGTTCCTTGCCACTCCGTGTCGTAAATGGCATATTGGCAAGTTTACACTTCTCATCAGACGCTTTTTAGATTTTTGGGTCATTTTACTGAACTTTTGTTCTCTACTATGACATTGGGCATCGGCCTTGGCAGACGACGTTGATGGCATTTCATCGTCTCGGCCATGACTAGTGGCAGCAGCTTCAGCACGAGGTGGAAGTGGATCTTGATCTTTCCCTATTTTACCCTCCACATTTTTGTCCTCCATTTTTTAATGTGTGGAATTATATGGCAGTAATATATCAATAGCAATGGCCTACTGTACCGTACTGCTATCTATATATATATATATATATATATATATATATATACTGGTGGTCAGCAAAATTCTGCACTGTCCTCCTACTATATACTGCGCACAACTACAATGCAGCACAGGTATGGATTGTATACTTGACAACACAGAGGTAGAGCAATGGACTACTGTACCGTACTGCTATATATATACTGGTGGTCAGCAAAATTCTGCACTGTCCTCCTACTATATACTGCGCAAAACTACAATGCAGCACAGGTATGGATTGTATACTTGACGACACAGAGGTAGAGCAATGGAGTACTGTACCGTACTGATATATATATACTGGTGGTCAGCAAAATTCTACACTGTCCTCCTACTATATACTGCGCACAACTACAATGCAGCACAGGTATGGATTGTATACTTGACGACACAGAGGTAGAGCAATGGACTACTGTACCGTACTGCTATATATATATACTGGTTGTCAGCAAAATTCTGCACTGTCCTCCTACTATATACTGCGCACAACTACAATGCAGCACAGGTATGGATAGTATACTTGACGACACAGAGGTAGAGCAATGGACTACTGTACCGTACTGCTATATATATACTCGTGGTCAGCAAAATTCTGCACTGTCCTCCTACTATATACTGCGCACAACTAAAATGCAGCACAGATATGGATTGTGTACTTGACGACACAGAGGTAGAGCAATGGACTACTGTACCGTACTGCTATATATATATATATATACTGGTGGTCAGCAAATTTCTGCACTATCATCTTACTATATACTGCGCACAACTACAATGCAGCACAGGTATGGATTGTATACTTGACGACACAGACGTAGAGCAATGGACTACTGTACCGTACTGCTATATATATACTGGTGGTTAGCAAAATTCTGCACTGTCCTCCTACTATATACTGCGCACAACTACAATGCAGCACAGGTGTGGATTGTATACTTGACGACACAGAGGTAGAGCAATGGACTACTGTACCGTACTGATATATATATACTGGTGGTCAGCAAAATTCTGCACTGTCCTCCTACTATATACTGCGCATGTTGGCGGTTCTGGAATTTAATAAGCTTGCCTGAAGAAGTGAGTTTCAGAGACCGCTTGAAGACTAGAGGAGAGTCTTATTGTGTGCAGAGGTGTAGCTAGGTGCCATGGGGCCCGGAGCAAGGGTATGTTTTGGGCGCCCCCATCCCCTGTACTGAATTGGGGGCCTGGCCAACATGTGGTGGCAAGTTACATTTGAAAATAAATTTTTTTTTTACAATCCTAAACTGGTAACAGGGTCAGTTCTAGACCTTGTGAAGCTCATTAATGCGAAAGTTTCCTTTGGGTGCCTCGATGTTTAAAATATACATTGCATGCCAAAGGCGTACAATGAAAATATAGGGGTGCGGCTTCATAGGAAGGGGTGTGGTCACATAGTAGTATCAATTCACATTACACCGCACAGTAGTGTCTGTTATTCACATTACACAACACAGTAGTACCCCTTATACATGTTACACCACAGTAAAGTCGTTTATATACGTTACACTACAGTAGAGCTGCTTATACATGTTACACCACAGTAGAGCCACTTATACACATTATGCCACAGTAGAGCCACTTATAAATGTTACACCATGGTAGAGCACCTTATACATGTTATGCCATGGTAGAGCCCCTTATAAACATTACACCACAGTAGAGTCGCTATGGAAGTAGCTGTTTTTGACTATTTACTTGTTTAATTCAAATTAATTATTATTAATAATAGTTTTATTTATATAGCGCTTTTTCTCCAATAGTACTCAAGGCACTTAATTAAAAACAGTATATATGCCCCGACAGACCTGACCTCACAACCTCCCAATCCCGTAATGAAAATAATGCCCCAAATGTAACCTCCCACAGACTTGATAATCCCCCAATGCCTCAGTGAAAATAATACCTATGCCTCAATGAAAACAATGTCCCAGAATTGCCTGAGGGACAGAGATTGCTGCTCCGCAGCAGTTTGAGAGGCAGAGAGAGATGCTGCAGCTGCTTGAGAGGCAGAGTGAGGTGCTACAGCAGCAGCCCTCTAACTTTTCTGCCGCTTGGAGCTTGCGCTCCAACGGAGCCACCCTCGCTACACCCCTGATTGTGTGTGGGAGGGCAGTCCACAGTAGGTACAGCCCGAAGAAAGTCCTGCAAATGTGAATGGGAACGAATAATGAGTGTGGATGAGAGACGTAGATCTTGTAAAGAGCAAAGAAATCTGGGGGATCATACAGACCTGATCGCACGCTGCCATTTTTCACAGCGGTGCGATCAGGTCTGAAGTGCGCCTGCGCATGGGTCTCAAAGGGCAGGCGCGTCGCTCCCTGGCGACGGCCGTCTCCAGGGAGCGACGGATCTAACGAAGAAAGTGATCGCACCGAAGATTAACAGGAAGAGGCCGTTGGTGGGCGTCAACTGACCGTTTTCAAGGAGTGCCCATGCGAACGCAGGCGTGCCCAGCCGTTTCCTGGGAGGGATCCTGACGTCAGCTCCGTCCTGGTTCATCGCAGCGGGTGAGTAAGTCCTGAGCTGTGCAGAGACTGCACAAGCGTTTGCAGCCCTGCACAGCGAATCCCCCCTCTCCTGTGGGCGGCGATTACCTGGTCGCAGCAGTGCAAAAAATAGCCAGGTCTGAATTAAGCCCTTGGTTGGGAGATATTTTGAGATAAGCAAAGGTATGTATGTTGGTGAAGTTTGGTTAATGGCCTTGTGTGTGAGTAAAAGTATTTTATATTGAATACGGTAAAATACAGGTAACCAATGGAGGGACTGACAGAGCGGATCCGCAGATGATGAATATATATACATAATAGCCTAAAAATGCACTATATCATTACAGTCCAATGTAACGTACTTAGGGGGTCATTCCGAGTTGTTCGCTCTGTATTTTTTTCTCGCAACGGAGCGATTAGTCGCTAATGCGCATGCGCAATGCCCACAGTGCGACTGCGCCAAGTAAATTTGCTATGCAGTTAGGTATTTTACTCACGGCATTACAAGGTTTTTTCTTCGTTCTGGTGATCATAATGTGATTGACAGGAAGTGGGTGTTTCTGGGCGGAAACAGGCCGTTTTATGGGTGTGTGCGAAAAAACACTACCGTTTCTGGGAAAAACGCGGGAGTGGCTGGAGAAACGGAGGAGTGTCTGGGCGAACGCTGATTGTGTTTGTGACGTCAAACCAGGAACGACAAGCACTGAACTGATCGCAGATGCCGAGTAAGTCTGGAGCTACTCAGAAACTGCTAAGAAGTGTCTATTTGCAATTCTGCTAATCTTTCGTTCGCAATTTTAATAAGCTAAGATTCACTCCCAGTAGGCGGCGGCTTAGCGTGTGCAAAGCTGCTAAAAGCAGCTTGCGAGCGAACAACTCGGAATGACCCCCTAAGAGTTTAAATAAATCATTAGAAGCACACATTTTTCTTCTGTGAAGTCACCCCTGAAGCTGGCCACTGCTTTCTTCTTAGCTTGCACCTATTTTACATCAGTTTGTGGCCGTATTTTAGAATTTATTTTTTTGCTACTTTCCTTTGTATGTGAAGATTAAACAAATGTTTTCCTGTGCTTATGGCCCGATAGTGTGTATAAGTGTATGTGGGTGTAAGTATTGCCTGACGTCAGCCTATTGCACCTACAGATGTCTCTGACTCAGCATATGGGTGTAAATACATTATTGTGACATAGGCCTTTTCAGAGCTTACTTTCGTGTGCATATTTGTCAGTCTCCAGCCCAACATTTTTCCACAGTGTGTTGTTGTGAGACGGTTAACAAAAACTACAAGTCATATCTAAGCTTTCCACCTTGTAGATTAAGTGCGTGAACCCTTGTACAGGAACTTGTTTCCAATTCCTTGAAATAGCTACAAAATGTGGTTAAACTTAGAATGTGTTATGTTTTAAAATCAGTTTTGGGCGGCAACCTGTGGCTTTCCATGATGATCGATGTTTGGTTGATCGTTTTTTTTATCGATTTTGTGTTTCATGGTCTAAATCACACATTTAATAACAGAAGGTTTTTATCCTTTTACAAAAAAAATATGTCAAAAATCATCTGTTAGTAAATGTGGGATTTAAGGGTATATTTACTAAAAATCGATCTGGGTCAAATGTATCGATGTTTGACCGATTCTGTATTTCAGGGTCTAAATTCCACATTTACTAACGCAGGGGTGGCCAAACAGACTGGGCGATCGCGGACATGCGACCAGTCGATCGCTATGCGCCGCCCCTTCCACACAAGGCGAGGAGAGCGCAGTGCGCGCCTCTCCTGCCTGCCGCTCTGCCCCTCAGTCTGGTCTCCGGCAGTGACGCCGGAGTATATAGCTCAAATTAGGTGCCGGTTCATTAGCCAATCAGAGCGGACCGGCGCCTGATTTGAGATATACATGCTGTCGTCACCGACGGAGACCATACTGAGAGGCAGGGCGGCAGGCAGGAGAAGTGCGCGCTGCCCTCTCCACACACAGCAAAACGGTGAGCAGCACTGTGGGGGCATATCTGGCACTGTGGGGGCATATCTGTATCTGGCACTGTGGGGTCATAGGTGGCACTGTGGGGGCATATCTAGCACTGTGGGCACATGGCACTGTGGGATCATATCTGTATATGGCACTGTGGGGTCATATGTGGCACTGTGGGGGCATATCTGGCACTGTGGGGGCATATCTGGCACCGTGGGCACATGGCACTGGGGGCCCTGGGGGGGGGTATATATGTATCTGCCACTGTGGGGGCATATCTAGCACTGTGGGCACATGGCACTGTGGGGGCATATCTGTATCTGGCACTGTGGGGTCATATGTGGCACTGTGGGGGCATATCTGGCACTGTAGGGGCATATCTGGCACTGTGGGCACATGGCACTGTGGGGGCATATGTGGCACTGTGGGGGCATAACTGGCACTGTGGGGCATATGTGTATATGGCACTGTGGGGGCATATGTGTTTGAGGTTTTTACCTGTGGGGGCCAATGTGTTATTTCGTGCGAGACAGTCATTACACTCTGTGCAACAAGGCTACGTCCCTTTTTTGTTATACCACGCCCACTTTTTGTTATGCCGCGCCCCTTTTGTGCGCTATTATCCCGCCTAGGTAGATCACAAAAGCTTCAGCTTTCAAAGTAGATCACCGACTTCAAAAGTCTGGCCACGCCTGCTAACAGATGATTTTTGACATTTTTTAAACAATGTCAAAAATCATCTGTTGGTAAATGTGTGATTTAGACCCTTAAACAGTCACAAAATCAATAAAAAATCGACCAAACATCTACCAAAACTGACTTTTAGTAAATATACCCCAATGTCCCATCATGCCCTGCAGCCGTGACATGTTCCACAAATACCAGGACTCCACAGGTCTCCAACTATGTAAATTGTGCATGTCTATGGGGGTCATTCCGACCCGATCGCTCGCTGCAGTTTGTCGCAGAGCAGTGATCGGGTCGGAACTGCGCATGCGCCGGCGCCACAGTGCGTCGGTGCACGGCAGCCGTCGTTGCCTAGCGATCGCCTCTGAAACAGAGGCGGTCGCTGGGCGGGAGGGGGCTGGACGGCGGCGTTAAGCCGCCATTTAGGGGGCGCGGTACGGCCAACGCAGGCGTGGCCGGACCATTTGGGGGGCGGGCCGCTGCGGCTGCGTGACATCTCATGCAGCCGCTGTGGCCAGTGGCAGCGACAATCAACTCTCGGCCAGCTGCAGGAGCTGCGCTGTCCGGAAGTGACTCCACAAATACAAAAGCATCACCGCTGTGCGATGCTTTTGTATTTGTGCGGGAAGATGATCGTAGCTGTGCTAAAATTAGCACAGCTACGATCGACTCAGAAAGACCCCCCATGTCTCCATTCACCTACAAGCACCATAACAATACAAATGCTAATGAAACTAATTATAAGATGTTATAAAAATAAATCAATCAATTTAAAGAGACGTCAGTCTGTGTAGAATTATTACTATGAAGAGTAAAAAGGTTTTAGGTTTTGGTTCTGGAATGTGGATGGCAAAAGAATACAGTCCAATAGTTAATGAATAATGGTACGTAATGTCATGCTTGATCCCCTGATCATCTATACGCCCTGCATTGCTGCATTTGTCTTTGGCTCCTGTGGAGTGTGCAATAATATGCATGTGAAACCCCACGGAGAAAAAAAAAAATTAATGTACAGTGGAAATACTGGTTACGCAAGTTACTAGCTGAGCAGTAACTCAGTGATTCCAGTAAGTTTATAGTTAATTGGAAAAAAAAAATGAAATCAGCTGTCTAGAAACTGCCTATCCCTAGTAGGGAGGAGACCCAGCGGCCAGGAGAAAGGTGTCACTGGTAGCTGAGAGCTTCCTGCCTGCTGTCACTGAGGCAGGAGAGCAGGGAAGATAACCGGGAGCTGCCCTTGTGTGGTGGGTACCAACTGTTTCATGAACTCTGACAGCATAATCTGCACCTATGCAGCTGAAGATGTACCTGCTCCTGCATTGGATTCTCTTATGTCTGATGTACTCGGTGAAACCTGGTAAGTTAAGTAACTATGGGGTCTATTCATGAAGCAGTAAAAAGGGTGGAGAAGAGTGAGCCAGTGGAGAAGTTGCCCATGGCAACCAATCAGCACTGAAGTAACATTTATAATTTGCATACTATACAATTGTACGGAGCAGCTGGTTGGTTCCCATGGGCAACTTCTCCACAGGCTCACTTCTCCACTCTTTTCACTGCTTCATGAATAGACCCCATGTCATTTTTCACTTTAACTCAATGCTCTGCTGTGAATGATTAATGCAAAAAGTTTTTTTTTGCTTTTATTTGTATTCATTTTCAGTGTAGAATATGGTAAATTGTATTTGATGTCTTATGTGTTTGTTTTAGTGTGCGGCGCAATGAATTGTCATGTAGTGTGAATGGTGGACTTTGTTCTGCTTATCATCGAGAGATATTACCATGTTGGTTAATAACTCACTTACAGTGTATGCCACACATTCTGTAGTCTGTGACGTAGCGGAATAATTGTACGGAATACAGTCTTTTCCAAGAGTGGCCGGGCTGAGCTCCAAATCACATATATTACAAATGCTTTCCCTAATATAGAACTGGAGATGATTGAGTTCTGTGTGGAAGGGCTGGAAGGGTTTCCAGCAACTGTACATTTTACTAACATAAAAATGGACGTATGTGTGTACGTATGTTCCAGCATAACTCTGGGGTGACATGTAAAAATCCATCGTTTTCGGGGTTGCTGAGATGAATAGTGACACTCCTGATGCCGTTTCAGTCCAAGTTCAGCCCCCATCAGCATGCAGGGTGAGAAGGGGTGAAAAATTACTTTATAATTTTTATACTGTACTTATAGTTTTAATTACCTGTAAATAAAATTACTTCAATTTTACACTTTAGATAGAATTCATTCCTTTTCCTGTCTAATAGAAGATTGGGATAAATAAATACCCGGGCAACGCCGGGTAAGGAACGTTTGCTTTTTGTACGAGTTAATCTCCGGAACTGATGAACGCATTTAGAAAATTGATATGTTCCTTAGACTGTCCGTTAACATATAGCCTATGTATTTTCACGCTAATTCTTTTAGGGGTTGGGTGGTGGACTTAAACTTGAAGATGGAAGCAATGAAAGTAGTCTTATTGCATTAAGATTACCACACGGGCGAAGCCGCGGGCAAAAAGCTAGTATAGAAATAAAGAATGAAATGAGAAAACAATATTACATCATAGTACACTTAATTATACTTCTCATTCTCCGCATACCAACGGTTTGTGTCTGTTTGGGGTCATTAACCTTTATGAATCCCAGATCTCTTTTAGATTTTGCTTATACATTTTTTTTACGTCATAGCAACTAAATAATAATGTGAAAGAAGATATGATGGTTTCTGAAACTTCCATAAAGAATTCTCAAGGAAGAAAAAAATATTTTTTTAAGGCTTGTGAGATGTGTAACTTTCTATTGCCAACCGCAGTTACCATAGTCATCTGCTAGACCGTGGGCAGCAATCTGACACGAGAACCATAAAATGTACAGTAGTTAGAGGATATTTGGAGAAGTGCTGTTTCCTGTTTGCACCGTCTTCTCATCACTGGACTACAGACAAGTTCTACTTATGTAATATATTAGGCTCTGCTATTCAGCATCTTTATTGTGCTACTGGTTTGGACGTGGGAGCTGTAGTACAAGTGGAGACTGAAAGTCTGAAGGTAGTCTTGGACTGGAATCACTAGGAAATGTCAGCGCTGGGGATCCTGGCGGTCAGAAGACCGACGCCGGGATCCAGAAGTTTGGAAAGCCGTCAGGGGTGAGTTGGGGCTGTCCTCCCCTCTCCCCTAACCCTCCTTTCCCACAACCTAACCCTAACCAAACCTTCCCCTATAGTGTTTAAACCTAACCTCCCTTTGGTAGTGCCTAAACCTACCCCCCCTCTCTGCAGTCACTGTAAACCTAATTCTTTCTCCCCGTAGCCTAACCCTAACCCTAACCCTCCCCGTGGGTGCGTAACCCTAACCCCCCTCTCCGCACCCTAACCCTCCTCGTGTGTGCATAATCCTAACCCCCCTCCCCACACCCTATCCCTCCTCGTGGGTGCATAACCCTAGCCCCTTTCCCCACACCCTATCCCTCCCCGTGGGTGCCTAACCCTAACCCCCTCCCCGCACTCTAACACTAATCCTCCCCATGGGTGCCTAACCCTAACCTCCCCTGCCCCCGCAGCCTACCCCTAACCTCCCCGGGGGACAACTAAACTACCTCCCTCCCCCACAGATCTAAACCTAACGATTGTGCTATACTTACAAAGATCGGGATTCCGACGTCGGTGTCCTGACCATTTTTGGGAATCCGGTGCCGGCATTGTGACGGCTGTCAGGATTCCGGCAGACGGGCTCCCGACAGCTGGTAATTTATCCCCACCCCATAGGACCAAACCACATGGTGTTCAACATCTGAGTAGGTTACAGCCAGGGCCATCTTAATGTACAGTATTGGCTCAATGGGCAGCTGCCCAGGGCCCCAGATTCTAGGGGTGATTGGGCAGGAACAAGGTTGGTACCTCTGGAGCTTCTTGGGAAACAGATAGAAAATGCTGCTTTGTTGATTGTGAGTTACAGCAGCATTCTCCACCTGTCTTCTGCAGCCATATAGTGAATGTCTGTCAGTGACAACCATTTATCGTATGGAAGAATGTGGAGAGGCAGTGCGTGGCTTCAGGAGGAAGACGTTATGATTTTTTAAGAATGTATTCCTGTGAATGGGTGGGTTGGGGCAGTGTGTTTTTCTAGTGGGTTTTTCTGGGGGGGTGCGGTCTACTCCAGGGTGTCATCCTCCGTGGGGTGATACTAAAATGACAGCTCAGTGACAGGAGCTAGGTGCTGCACTATAACATTACTTGCAGCACTCTGCTCCTGTAACTGTGCAGCCCCAACAGTGTCCGGGCCTGCCGAGCATCTCCCGGACCACCGGAGTGATGAAAACATAGGTTGGGCAGCAAGGCCACACCCCTTCCCACACGCCCACGCCCCATTTTGCCTACATACACCTTTGGCACATGCATGGTGGAATTACAGTGCATTAGGTGTCACAGGGCATAGAGGCGCCCCTGGGTAGGGGCCCCAGTGCATTGCTTTACCCAGGGCCTACAATGCTGTTAAGACAGCCCTAGTTACAGCTATGGAAGCACTTTCTCTGATCTCCTCAGTGCTGCTTTACACATGCTTATATCTACAGCGACGCTACTAGCAACTAGCAATGCCCCCCTATACTGAGAATGCCAGCCATGCTGCCAGGGCTGTCTTAACAGCAGTGTAGGCCCCTGGGCACAGAAATCCACTGGGCTCCCTACCCATCCTCCAGTGGTAGGTGTGGTGGGTGCTACCAGTGGCAGCTTTGTTGTCCCGTGGGCGGTAGGGGGTGTTCTATCTTCCGCTCAGCATGTAGGACCTGGAGCAGTAATTTCTGCTAATTACTCCTTTACTGTACAGATGGGGCTAAACTGTAGAAGGGGGCATTGGCCTGAATGAAGAAGCCCTGGCACATGACTTCCAGGGTGGTAGTGGGCGTTTAATACGTATGGGAGGGGTGGATAGTGGAGTGGGCTTAATATTTATAATTTTCCGATGGGTGGGCAGCTTGTTTAACTGCAGGTATCTCAAGTTCCGGAAAATACATTTTTTTAGCTTTGAATGGGATAAAAAACTAGAGCGTCCCACCTTTGAGAAGGTTCTGAGGACTTGGGGATCCGAGTTCAGGAACCAGAGCAATTCACCAATGAAAATCTAAAACTGCATATTTGGCGTGTGGAGCTGGAGCAGGAACCATCTGCTTGAAGGCTGATATCTCTGGTTCTGGCTAGTTCTGGTCATAATAGAGACAAGCTGACAGTGTCCACCGAAAGGGGAGAGTCCCAGCTTTTGGCTTATATCCTCAGTACCTGAGATATCTGGCTGGGAAGAGCAATTAACAGGTTTGGATGAGGACCACTGCTTTCAGTCAGATATCTCCGGTTCCCCAGGGCCGATTTTCAAAAAACTGTTACCCCTGGAAAGAGGGGACACTCAGCTATCAGCCTAGGTTCCTTACACTACTGGGGCCCTTGGGCAAGAGCCCATTGAGCCCATACGAAAAGACGGCCCTGCATGCTGCACAGTAATTGGATTGCAGTCTCCATGTACCATCAATAGATGCAAGGGAGATGAAAATAACACCATACTCACCAACTTGAAAATGTTCCCCTTTCTGGGGGCGAGAGGCAACTAATCACTGTTTGAGGCATTCGCTGAGAATCATGTCATCGCGCCTACCCCCCCATCCTGCGTATTTCACTAAAAGTATGTTGGAGGGTGGGACCTGCAGAGCAGTTACCCCTATGTATGGTGCTGCAGAACCCCTGTGACGCCATATGCAAAAAGGATAATAATACAGCAGTAGTTCAATGCAGAGGGTCACCTTTGTGGGAGCTCACGACTGCCAAACGGTCAGGGCGACTAATGTAAACTCCTGCTTGCATGTTATATGTACAGTAATTGTCATTTGTTGCAAATATTTTATTTTATTTTATACTTAAAATGGTGAGGTAAAAAAATATTCTATGTGCAGTAAAAATGTATGTGTGCATAGGTGATTATAAAAAGGGTGCGTAGGTACACATAGCAAAACAAAGAAATACGTTTTTCTCATGACATTCCTTTGTATATTTACTGTACTGGGCATTGCCCTTCCTCAGTACTTCATTCACCTAAGACAGGGTGTGCTCAGAATCTGTGTTTATTCTGGAATGTTATCAGTGAGAAGAGTTAAAGTGACAGCAGCAGAACCACTGTAGCCTGGAGGTTCTACAAAGGAATTGGCAATCGTGGGTGTAGTTATTTTAGCCTAAGGGCTCAGCCGCACAAATGCATTGGACAAATAGAAAAAAAAAGTTATGAGCCCTCTACCACCAATGTTACCCACCACACATAGTGGTCTATTAATGAAGCAGTGAAAAGTGTGGAGAAGTGAACCAGTGGAGAAGTTGCCCATGACAACCAATCAGCACTGAAGTAACATTTATAATTTGCATACTATACAACTGTACATAGCAGCTGATTGGTTGCCATGGGCAACTTCTCCATAGGCTCACTTTTCCACTCTTTTCACTGCTTCATGAATAGATCCCATAGACTATTTCAGGGACGTTTTCGAAATCGCCTCCTAGTCCCTCCTTTCTTTCCTACCCCATTCATAGATATTCCCCTTGGATCTATAGTAGCCCCCCACATGTTTTTTCCATCATAGCCTTTGGGTCCCCATAAAGCTTTCCTGAGCAGTAGCTTAAAATTAGTTTAAATTACTCCCAACCCTTGTTTCCAATAGTGATGGCTTCCATGCCTGCTCCTCTGTGGGAAGCCAGACATGTAGGGGAGTTCAGGGAATAGCAGACTAGTCATTCTATAATATGGAATCAGACCAGAAGAACAGCCAGGGATAACAGACACAGGGGTCTATTTATGAAACAGTGAAAAGAGTGGAGAAGTGAGCCTGTGGAGAAGTTGCCCATGGCAACCAATCAGAAGCTTCGTACAATTGTATAGTATGCAAATTGTAAATGTTACTTTAATGCTGATTGGTTGCCATCGGAACTTCTCCACTGGCTCACTTCTCCACACTTTTCACAGCTTTATGAATAGACCCCTTAGGGGTCTATTTACTAAACCTTGAATGCAGATAAAGTCAACGGAGATAAAGTACCAGCCAATCGGCTCCTAACTATCATGCCACAGGTTGTGTTTGAAAAATTACAGGAGCCGATTGGGTGGTACTTTATCTCTGTAGACTTTATCTCCATCCAAGGCTTAGTAAATAGACCCCCTAAAGTCATTCAAGCAGTAAGAGGTCAAAGATGGCATCATTGGGGTTATATGTACTCTTCTCTAACTCTGTTTATCTCCCTGAAGAAAGTATACTCTACCATTGTATATGGAATCCTTGTAAACGTTTTCATGGGAATAAACCTTTCTGATATATACAGTATATATAGGTTTAACATAGCGGTGTTGAGTTTTGCTGATCCTAACTCTAAACTTTACTCTAAAACCATCCTAACATTGTCTGTCACATGGGGCCTAATTCAGATCTGTTCTCTCGCTAGCGTTTTTCGCTGCGCAGTGATCAGGTAACTACTGGGCATGCGTATGCACCGCAATGCACAGGCGTGTCGTACGGGTACAAAGCGGATCGTTGCTGTGCACTGGTTCTAGCAAAGAATCCAGTCGCACAGCCGATCGCAAGGAGATTGACAGGAAGAGGGCGTTTGTGGGTGTCAACTGACCATTTTCTGGTAGTGTTTGGAAAAACGCAGGCGTGTCTAGGCGTTTGCAGGGTGGGTGTCTGACGTCAATTCCGGGCTCAAATAGGCTGAGTAAGGTCTGAGCTACTCAGAAACTGCACCAACTGTTTTTGTACCGCTCGGATGCACACTTGCAAAGCTAAAATACACTCCCCTATAGGTGGCGTCTATCTGTTCGCGAACAGATCTGAATTAGGCCCATTGTCGTGTCTACCCTCAATGCTATTGACATTAGGAACGAATACCCTTTGTTACTGTATGTGTCGGGAAAATAGAAAATGGTTTCTTAGTTACTTTGTGAACTCTCGTGATTCTCAATACTATGATTTTTTTTTTTTTTTACAGATTGGCAATCCCACGATTTTATTTAAAAATGAATCAGTTCTCTTGAACAAAGCTGTACTAAATATATCTACTTTATCCAGGGTTTTTTACACAATTAAAGGTCATAAAATTGTAATTTGAAATGAAGCATTTGCACCGCTGGCACCTGAGCATACCTGCACGGGGAGTAAATCTTACAGTTACCGGAGAGCAAACGTTGGGCCTCTACCATAACTGTGCTCCGTATTTCAGGTTACAGATCTACCATGAGATGAGTTGGACAACCCCAGCCCAGCTTACAGTAAATCACTCAGTAGACAGGAGAAAAGCTGCTTAGCACTTTTATTAAATATCCAGATAAACCGAAAGCTTAGTAAATAAGGGGCAAAAAAAAAAGAAAGAAGAGGACTTTGCCTTGTGTAATGATAAAGTGGCTGAAATAATTGTAATTATGAAATATTGTAAAAGGGCATGTACTGTATAATAACATACTTGCCAACCCTCCCTGATTGTTAGGGAGACTCCCTGAAATAGTAGCCGACTCCCTGAAGAGTCTAGCACTCTCCCTAATTGCACTTTTTGCCCATTACGCAGCTGTTACAGTATTTTCTTGGGGGGAGAGAATAAAATCAGGGATCTGTACATTCTAATGGGACCATCAGTCCCATTTTCCTGCATAGGGTACAATAATCCATATACTCTAGCTACATGCATTTTTAAATAAGGTTTCTTGTGGCCACTTACTGTACATGGCCGGTGCTAGGGTGTTTGGCGCCCCCCTGCAAACTATAAATTTTCGCCCTCCCATACTTTACAAAGGCACAGCGCACATAATGCTCCATGTAGCAGTGACGCTTATACACATAATGCTCCCTGAAGTTGTGTTGCTTACACACAATACCCCCTATGGTAGTGCCGCTTATACACACAATTAACCCTTTAGTAGTGCCACTTATATACAACGCCCCATGTAGTAGTGACGCTTACACACGTAACGCCCCCTGTACCAGTGATGCTTACACGTAACGCCCCCTGTACCAGTGAAGCTTACACGTAACGCCCCCTGTAGCAGTAGCGCTTACACACGTAACGCCAACTATAGCAGTGACGCTTACACGTAACGCTCCCTGTAGCAGTGATGCCTACACATGTAACGCCCCCTGTACCAGTGATGCTTAAATGCGTAACGCCTCCTGTAGCAATGACACTTACACATGTACTGCCCCCTGTACCACTGACGCTTACATGCGTAATGCCGCTACAGCATTGGCGCTTACAAATGTAACGCCCCCCGTACCAGTGATGCTTACACGTAATTCCCCTGTACCAGTGACACTTACACACGTACCGCCCCCTGAATCAGTGACACTTACACACGTACCGCCCCCTGAATCAGTGACTCTTACACACGTACCGCCCCCTGTAGCAGTAACGCTTATGCCCCCATATACCAGTGACGCTTACACGCGTACCGCCCCATGTACCAGTGACGCTTACAAACGTAACGCCCCCTGTAGGAGTGATGCTTACACACACAACGCCCCCTGTACCAGTGATGGTTAGATGCGTAATGCTCCCTATACCAGTGACGCTTACACACGTACCGCCCCCTGTAACAGTGATGCTTACACACGTACCACCACCTGTAATGCCCCCTATACCAGTGACACTCACACGTGTAACGCCCCCTGTACCAGTGACGCTTACACACGTACCGCCACCTGTAGCAGGGACGCTTACACACGTACCACCCCCTGTAGTATTGATGCTTACACACGTAACGCCCCTGTACCAGTGATGCTTACACACGTACCGCCACCTGTAGCAGTGATGCTTCCATGCATAATGCCCCCTATACCAGTGACACTTACACAAACAACGCCCCCTGTACCAATTATGCTTACTTGCGTAACACCCGCTGTAGTAGTGACGCTTACGCGTGTAACGCCCCCTGTACCAATGATGCTTACACACGCAACGCCCCCTGTACCAATGACGCTGACATACGCCCCTTGTACCAATGACGCTTACACGCGTAACGCCACCTGTACCAGTGACGCTTACACATGTAACGCCCCCTTTAGCTGTGACGCAGTCATACATACACATACACATTATGGCGCAGTCATACATACACATACACAGATACACACACACACCACATACACATACACATATACACACACATACTGTACATACATTACACACATACACAGTCACACAGACATATACAGTACACAGATAATGTATACACACACACACACACACACACACACACACACACACACACACACACACACACACACACACACACACACACTCACTCTCCTTCCATCCACTTACCAAGAGAAGGCTTGCTGCCCGAAGTTGTAGCATGTTATCCTCCTGTGTTGCAGGCTGCAGCCTGGTGACTGATGCTGTGTAGCTCCGCACCCTTTTAGGTCTGCACACTGCCTGTCACAGGGGAGGGGAGGCTTTGTGCTACCGGCGCCGCTGCCTGTGATAGAGTGTGACAGGCGCAGCAGCAGCAGTGACATCAGCTCAGCACAGGGATGTAGAGCAGGAAGAGCGCCTCTCAAGCCTGGCGCCTCCTTGCTTTACATCCCTTTGCTTAGTAGCAAGTGCAGGGCCTGGCCACTTATATGGAACCACTTGTAAAACACAATACAACAGCAAGTCTTACAAGTATCAGTGTCTTTTCATCAACAAGTAGATCTTACTAACTGCTTTTATTTTGGATGTTAGTCATTTCTATGTCATTCCACTCTCAGATGTAAGAGAAAGTTTAATATTAACAGCATCATGGTGATATGTTTCCGTGCAGCCCCCAACTTTATTTAATTGTCGTGTGCACTTGTGACAGGCATGGGAGGAATAGTAGCACAGCTACTCACTGATAATTTAATCATCTGCCATAATATTGTGAGAAAGGAATAACACGGAGGGAATGGAATATGACAGGAGTGTCATAAGCCTCCAGGCCTGTACACTTGCACTCTGAACAGACACCTAGGGGTTAAGTGTTTAGGGGGAGGGATTAGTTTTAGATGGAATGTTTTTTGATTGGTCGTGACTGTTGTTAGGGAGGTTCTGTTAGCTTTTGTTGGTTGGCTTGGAGAGATGGGGCTCTCTTCTCTTCAGGCTGTTTACCCTCCCGTGGCAAAAAAGGATTCTATCAATAAGATAAAAAGATCGGGCGCTTATATGTGCTGTTGCTCAAAGCTGCTGCTATAAAATAAGAATTTACTCACCGGTAATTCTATTTCTCGTAGTCCGTAGTGGATGCTGGGAACTCCGTAAGGACCATGGGGAATAGCGGGCTCCGAAGGAGGCTGGGCACTCTAGAAAGATTTAGGACTACCTGGTGTGCACTGGCTCCTCCCACTATGACCCTCCTCCAAGCCTCAGTTAGGACACCGTGCCCGGACGAGCAGACATAATAAGGAAGGATTTAGAATCCCGGGTAAGACTCTTACCAGCCACACCAATCACACCGTACAACTCGTGATACTATATCCAGTTTGACAGTATGAAAACAACTGAGCCTCTCAACAGATGGCTCAACAATAACCCTTTAGTTAACAATAACTATTTACAAGTATTGCAGACAATCCGCACTTGGGATGAGCGCCCAGCATCCACTACGGACTACGAGAAATAGAATTACCGGTGAGTAAATTCTTATTTTCTCTAACGTCCTAGTGGATGCTGGGAACTCCGTAAGGACCATGGGGATTATACCAAAGCTCCCAAACGGGCGGGAGAGTGCGGATGACTCTGTAGCACCGAATGAGAGAACTCCAGGTCCTCCACAGCCAGGGTATCAAATTTGTAGAATTTTGCAAACGTGTTTGCCCCTGACCAAGTAGCTGCTCGGCAAAGTTGTAAAGCCGAGACCCCTCGGGCAGCCGCCCAAGATGAGCCCACCTTCCTTGTGGAATGGGCATTTACAGATTTTGGCTGTGGCATGCCTGCCACAGAATGTGCAAGCTGTATTGTACTACAAATCCAGCGAGCAATAGACTGCTTAGAAGCAGGAGCACCCAGCTTGTTGGGTGCATACAGGATAAACAGCGAGTCAGATTTTCTGACTCCAGCCGTCCCGGAAACATATATTTTCAGGGCCCTGACAACGTCCAGCGACTTGGAGTCCTCCAAGTCCTTAGTAGCCGCAGGCACCACAATAGGCTGGTTCAGGTGAAACGCTGACACCACCTTAGGGAGAAACTGGGGACAAGTCCTCAATTCTGCCCTATCCATATGGAAAATCAGATAAGGGCTTTTACATGATAAAGCCGCCAATTCTGACACTCGCCTGGCTGAAGCCAAGGCCAATAACATGACCACTTTCCACGTGAGATATTTCAGATCCACGGTTTTTAGTGGCTCAAACCAATGTGATTTTAAGAAACTCAACATCACGTTGAGATCCCAAGGTGCCACAGGAAGCACAAATGGGGGCTGAATATGCAGCACTCCTTTCACAAATGTCTGAACTTCAGGTACTGAAGCTAGTTCTTTTTGAAAGAAAATCGACAGAGCCGAGATCTGTACTTTAATGGAGCCTAGTTTTAGGCCCATATTCACTCCTGCTTGCAGGAAATGCAGAAATCGACCTAGTTGAAATTCCTCTGTTGGGGCCTTTTTGGCCTCGCACCATGCAACATATTTCCGCCATATGCGGTGATAATGCTTTGCCGTAACATCTTTCCTGGCCTTAATAAGTGTAGGAATGACTTCTTCCGGAATACCCTTTTCCTTCAGGATCCGGTGTTCAACCGCCATGCCGTCAAACGCAGCCACAGTAAGTCTTGGAACAGACAGGGCCCCTGTTGTAGCAGGTCCTGTCTGAGCGGTAGAGGCCACGGGTCCTCTGAGAGCATCTCTTGAAGTTCCGGGTACCACGCTCGTCTTGGCCAATCCGGAACCACGAGAATGGTGTTTACTCCTCGCTTTCTTATAATTCTCAATACCTTTGGTATGAGAGGCAGAGGAGGGAACACATAAACCGACTGGTACACCCACGTTGTCACTAGAGCGTCCACAGCTATCGCCCGAGGGTCCCTTGACCTGGCGCAATATCTTTTTAACTTTTTGTTGAGGCGGGACGCCATCATGTCCACCTGTGGTTTTTCCCAACGGTTTACCAGCATCTGGAAGACTTCTGGATGAAGTCCCCACTCTCCCGAGTGTAGGTCGTGTCTGCTGAGGAAGTCTGCTTCCCAGTTGTCCACTCCCGGAATGAACACTGCTGACAGTGCTAGTACATGATTCTCCGCCCATCGGAGAATTCTTGTGGCTTCCGCCATCGCCATCCTGCTTCTTGTGCCGCCCTGTCGATTTACATGGGCGACTGCCGTGATGTTGTCTGACTGGATCAGCACCGGCTGGTGTAGGAGCAGGGATTTTGCTTGACTTAGGGCATTGTAGATGGCCCTTAATTCCAGAATATTTATGTGAAGGGAAGTCTCCTGACTCGACCATAGTCCTTGGAAGTTTCTTCCCTGTGTGACTGCCCCCCAGCCTCGAAGGCTGGCATCCGTGGTCACCAGGACCCAGTCCTGTAGGCCGAACCTGCGGCCCTCTAGAAGATGGGCACTCTGCAGCCACCACAGTAGCGACACCCTGGTTCTTGAAGACAGGGTTATCAAGCGATGCATCTGAAGATGCGATCCGGACCACTGGTCCAACAGGTCCCACTGAAAGATTCTGGCATGGAACCTGCCGAAGGGAATTGCTTCGTAAGAAGCCACCATCTTTCCCAGGACCCGCGTGCAGTGATGCACTGATACCTGTTTTGGTTTCAGGAGGTCTCTGACTAGAGATGACAACTCCCTGGCTTTCTCCTCCAGGGAGAAACACCTTTTTCTGGACTGTATCCAGAATCATACCCAGGAACAGTAGCCGTGTCGTCGGAACCAGCTGTGACTTTGGGATATTCAGAATCCAGCCGTGCTGGTGCAGCACCTCCTGAGATAGTGCTACTCCCACCAACAACTGTTCCTTGGACCTCGCTTTTATTAGGAGATCGTCCAAGTACGGGATAATTAAAACTCCCTTTCTTCGAAGGAGTATCATCATTTCCGCCATAACCTTGGTAAATACCCTCGGTGCCATGGACAGTCCAAACGGCAGCGTCTGGAATTGGTAATGGCAATCCTGTACCACAAATCTGAGGTACTCCTGGTGAGGATGGTAAATGGGGACATGCAAGTAAGCATCCTTGATGTCCAGGGATACCATGTAATCCCCCTCGTCCAGGCTTGCAATAACCGCCCTGAGCGATTCCATCTTGAACTTGAATTTGTTTATGTATGTGTTCAAGGATTTCAAATTTAGAATGGGTCTCACCGAACCGTCCGGTTTCGGTACCACAAATAGTGTGGAATAATAACCCCGGCCTTGTTGAAGTAGGGGTACCTTGATTATCACCTGCTGAGAATACAGCTTGTGAATTGCCGTTAGCACCGCCTCCCTGTCTGAGGGAGCAATTGGCAAGGCAGATTTTAGGAACCGGTGGGGTGGGGACTCCTCGAATTCCAGCTTGTACCCCTGAGATACTATTTGCAGGATCCAGGGATCCACCTGTGAGCGAACCCACTGATCGCTGAAATTTTTGAGGCGACCCCCCACCGTACCTGGCTCCGCCTGTGGAGCCCCACCGTCATGCGGCGGACTTGGAAGAAGAAGCGGGGGAGGACTTTTGCTCCTGGGAACCTGCTGTTTGTTGCAGCCTTTTTCCCCTACCTCTGCCTCTAGACAGAAAAGACCCGCCTTTTCCACGCCTGTTTTTCTGGGTCCGAAAGGACTGAACCTGATAAAACGGCGCCTTCTTAGGCTGTGAGGGGACATGGGGTAAAAATGCTGACTTCCCAGACGTTGCTGTGGAAACTAGGTCCGAGAGATCATCCCCAAATAATTCCTCACCCTTATAAGGCAACACTTCCATGTGCTTTTTAGAATCTGCATCTCCTGTCCACTGGCGAGTCCATAAGCCTCTCCTAGCAGAAATGGACAATGCACTTACTTTAGATGCCAGTCGGCAGATTTCCCTCTGTGCATCTCTCATATATAAGACTGAATCTTTTATATGGTCTATGGTTAACAGGATCGTGTCTCTGTCTAATGTGTCAATATTTTCTGACAGTTTATCTGACCAAGTAGCGGCAGCACTGCACATCCAAGCTGACGCAATAGCTGGCCTAAGTATAATGCCTGTGTGTGTATATACAGACTTCAGTATCGCCTCCTGCTTTCTATCAGCAGGTTCCTTGAGGGCGGCCGTATCCTGAGACGGTAGTGCCACTTTTTTAGACAAACGTGTGAGCGCTTTATCCACTCTAGGGGGTGTTTCCCAACGTGACCTATCCTCTGGCGGGAAAGGGAACGCCATTAGTACCTTCTTAGGAATTACCAATTTTTTATCAGGGAAAGCCCACGCTTCTTCACACACTTCATTTAATTCATCTGATGGGGGAAAAACTACGGGTAGTTTTTTCTCTCCAAACATAATACCCTTTTTAGTGGTACCAGTAGTTATATCAGAAATGTTTAACACCTCTTTCATTGCCTCAATCATACAGTGAATGGCCTTAGTGGGCATCAGGTTAGACTCATCGTCGTCAACACTGGCGTCAGTATCAGTGTCGACATCTGGGTCTGCTTGTGGTAGCGGGCGTTTTAAAGCCCCTGACGACCCATGCGACGCCTTGGCAGGCACAAGCTGAGAAGACGGCTGTCCCACATTTGGCATGTCGTCTATTTTCTTATATAGGGAGTCTATACGTGCACTCATTACTTTCCATAAGCTCATCCACTCAGGTGTCTGCCCCGCAGGGGGTGACATCCCTTCTAAAGGCATCTGCTCCGCCTCCACATCATTATCCTCATCAAACATGTCGACACAGCCGTACCGACACACCGCACACACACAAGGAATGCTCCGAATGAGGACAGGACCCACAAAAGCCCTTTGGGGGGACAGAGTGAGAGTATGCCAGCACACACCAGAGCGCTATATAATGCAGGGACTAATTGAGTTATGTCCCCTATAGCTGCTTTTTATATTATATATATGTAATGCGCCCAAATTTAGTGCCCCCCCTCTCTTTTTTTTACCCTGTTCTGAAGTGTAGACTGCAGGGGAGAGCCAGGGAGCTTCCTTCCAGCGGATCTGTGAAGGAGAAATGGCGCCAGTGTGTCTGAGGGAGATAGCTCCGCCCCTTTTCCGCGGCCTATTCTCCCGCTTTTTTCTGGATTCTGGCAGGGGAATTTACCACATATATAGCCTCTAGGGCTATATATTGTGGTATTTTTGCCAGCCAAGGTGTTTTTATTGCAGCTCAGGGCGCCCCCCCCCAAGCTCCCTGCACCCTCAGTGACCGGAGTGTGAAGTGTGCATGAGGAGCAATGGCGCACAGCTGCAGTGCTGTGCGCTACCTTGGTGAAGACTGATGTCTTCTGCCGCCGTTTATCCGGACCTCTTCTTGCTTCTGGCTCTGTAAGGGAGACGGCGGCGCGGCTCCGGGACCGAACACCAAGGACTGGGCCTGCGGTCGATCCCTCTGGAGCTAATGGTGTCCAGTAGCCTAAGAAGCCCAATCCGGCTGCAAGCAGGCGAGTTCGCTTCTTCTCCCCTTAGTCCCTCGCTGCAGTGAGCCTGTTGCCAGCAGGTCTCACTGAAAATAAAAAACCTAAACTATACTTTCTTTCTAAGGGCTCAGGAGAGCCCCTAGTGTGCATCCAACCTCGGCCGGGCACAAGATCTAACTGAGGCTTGGAGGAGGGTCATAGTGGGAGGAGCCAGTGCACACCAGGTAGTCCTAAATCTTTCTAGAGTGCCCAGCCTCCTTCGGAGCCCGCTATTCCCCATGGTCCTTACGGAGTTCCCAGCATCCACTAGGACGTTAGAGAAAATTGGGTAAGTCACCCCCAATACCAAACACAAGCAAAGAAAACCAACTAGCAGCGCTAATAAAACAATTAGTAGAATAACATCGCGGTAACCTCCTTAGTTGGAAAAGAGTAGTGGTAGTTCTGTTGATGAAAGTTTGTGCAGTAATTTGGCTCAGCACAATGTCCAGTCCTGGAAACAAGCTTTTGGGGTCACCACCTTTATGAGAAATTGCTGCCTTTGTGTATCCGGACCAGGACTGGACATTGTGCTGAGCTACTACTACTCTTTTCCAATTAAGGAGGTTACCGCGATGCAGTGAGGACCCGCAATCACAACTTTAAGGGACTATTTCCTCCAGCGGCCAATTGTGGTAAATAACTTCTAATCCTATGACTGCGCTGTCAGTCCAGGGACGACTGTTCATCTGTTTGCTATCCGGTCTATAATAATCAGGAACGGACTACACACAAATCAGGCAGCTATAACCGTGACCCCTCTCTTTTATAGTAATTTTTTATAGTAATTGTCAGATTTTTTATTCATATCTATTTTTATTTTTTATTGTGCTAGTGAATAATTTCATGTTTGATTAAATATTATGAATCAGTACTCAATCCTTCTATTCTACTAATTGTTTTATTAGCGCTGCTAGTTGGTTTTCTTTGCCTGTGTTTACCCTCCCGGCCTCCCTGGTGTGGTTGGGTTTAATGGTTCAGTCGTGTTGGCTTTTTAGGGTGGCCTGTGTCAGAACGGCTGTTGGTGGTTTTAAAATAATGTTTAGCTGCTTCCCTGGAGGTCACTTCCGTTCACGGTGAAGATTAGGCGTGGATTCCAGTTTCAGGCAGGGGCAACCACCGGTCCAGGCGTGGCCCCTTACTTCTCCGTAGATGGGCTGTTGAATCAAGTCGATGGCGATGGGAGCAGATAGCCTCAATGCTTGATGGTCATGTCCCTGTACGAGTTGGGCAATCGATCCTTCCCTTGCGAGTTGTTTAGGCAAGGATGGCGGCAGAAGGCGTCATCCTTGCCGAAGTGGGCTTGTTTTAATTGTTAGTTCAAAGTTATTGCTTACGCTAGGCAATTCTTTCACCCCCGCCATCATACTTTATTTAAAATAATCTAAAATTAAATCCCTCTTTAATAAAAATCTGACCCCTTTCACCGCCAATTCAGTTTTCTGTGTCATTATTTATTAGTTAAGATCGTGTGATTGTGAGTGTTTCGGCTGATAGGGAGTTTATGGAGGCAGGTAGGAATTAGGAGAGAGAGATGCATGGGAGAGTGGTGAACAAGTAAAGGCAAGACAGAGGGGGGTATTCAATTAAGTGACGTTTTTTCGAATGGTCGAAAAAACGGCACTAATTCGACACAGGGTATTCAATTGTGAGCATTTTTGCCAGGTTTTTCTTTCTATTTTCGCCCATGCCGTTTTACTTATTTATTTATTTTTTGCAGAATCGGCATGGGCGAAAATTGTGCCAAAAATAGGTGAAAATGCTCCAATAGTTTTTATTGTTCCTGTGTGAATGAAGTTAAACCATATTGTATCTTACCTTATTGTTGTTTTTCAGAGTCGGATGAAACATGCCACCAATTTACAGACCTGAATTTACCAGATGCGATTGTCGGCACAGACCTAGAGGTGAAATTGCTGCTTTACACTAGAGAAAACGCAAACTGTGCTGGGGATCTAAACAAGGAAAACACAACGGCCTTCCAGTATCTGAATGTAACTAGGAAAACAATATTTATCACCCACGGGTACAGGCCCACAGGATCCCCTCCTGTATGGCTAGATGAGATCGTACAGAAACTGCTCGCCACTGATGACTTCAATATCATCTTAGTTGACTGGAACCGAGGAGCCACAACAGTGCTGTACCACATTGCTGCCGCCAAAAGCCGGCAAGTTGCAGATATACTGAAATCTCTCATTGACACCATGCTGGTAAGATCATATGCACATGCAGGGCCGTCTTTTCGTATAGGCTCAATGGGCTCTTGCCCAAGGGCCCCAGGAGTATAAGGGTCCCAGGCTGATAGGTAATGGTCCCCTCTTTCCAGGGGTACCAGATTTTTGAAAATCGGCCCTGAGGAACTGGAGATATCCGAATTGAAAGCAGTGGTCCCCTTCCAAGCTTATGAATTGCGCTTCCCAGTCAGATATCTCGAGTTCTGTCTGACTAAGAGTTTTTCTGAGGGTATACTCCAAAAGCTGGGACTCTCTCCTTTTGGTGACACTGGCAGCTTGTCTCTACTGTGCCCAGAACCAGAGCTATCAGCCTTCCAGCAGCTGGTCCCTGCCCCAGCTCCACACGTGTAATATGCAGTTTTAGATTTTCGTTGGTGGATTGCTCTGGCTCCTGAACTCTGATCGCCAAGTCCCCAGAACCTTGTGAAAGGCGGGACTCTCTAGATTTTTATCCCAGTCAAAGCTAAGAAATATATTTTCAGGAACTTGAGATATCTGCAGTCAAGCAAGCTGCCCTCCCACTGGAAAATGATAAATATTAAGCCCACTCCACTATCCTCCCCTCCCCTACATATTAAACACCCCCTACCACTCTGGAAGCCATGTACCAGGGCTTCTTCATTCAGCCCAATGCCCCCTTCTACAGTTTAGCCTCATCTGTGCAGTAAAGGAGTGATTACTGCTCCAGGTCCTACATGCTGAGCAGAAGATAGAACACCCCCTACCGCCCACAGGACATCAAAGTTACCGCTGATAGCACACCCCACCCCTACCGCTGGAGGATGGGTAGGGAGCCCAGTGCATGGCTGTGCCCAGGGGCCTACACTGCTGTTAAGATGGCCCTGCGCACATGTCCTGATCAGAATGTTTGTCCTGCATGCTGTAATGGTATATTGTCTGTAGTGACATAACTGCATGATGTAGGCAACTATTGTTAAACTAGTTTGTGGATAGGAGAACATGCTGAGACTTGCAGTTCCACAACAACACATTCATTGGTTATCTAATCAGCTGCATGCCATTGCAGATCCGTTTACAGCCCCACAGGGCGGTCGATATGGAATAATATCGGCCGCCCAGTTTGCTCTTGGAACAGTCCATGTTGCATACCTCCCAACTTCCCTGAGTTTCGCAGGACAGTCCCATTGTTTTGAGACTGTCCCGCTGTCTGAGGTGGTGGTGGTGGTGGGGGAGTTGGGAGGCCCCATGTCACTTGCTGCTCCGCTTCGCACACAATTTACTAAGGTGGTAGTTTTTTTTTAGAACTGGTGATGTTGTCTATAGCAACCAATCAGATTCTATCTATTACCTTCTAGAAGCAGCTAGGTAAATGTTAAGTACAATCTGATTAGTTGCTATGGGCAACATCATCAGTTCAAAAAAACTACCACCTTAGTAAATTTACTCCAGTGTCTATTCACGGGAGAGTGAAACAGGAGGCATGCCTGCAGCTCTGGAGGGCTGTGCATGCCCCCACAGTGATGGCAAATGGGAGGCGTAGTTCGCAGACTTGGCATTACCGCAAAGCTACGCTCCCTTTGCAGAGGCCACACCCAGTTTTCAAGGCCATACCCCTTTTTGTTCGTATGCGCCTTCCACGAGCGGCAAAGTCCAGAATCCTGGATTAAAAATGTTGGGAGGTATGATGATGCAATGCAAGAGGTGCAAGTGCATTTTTCTTTTTGCATGCAGGGAATATACTGGTTGCTTTTGCATGCAGCTCAAAAATTCTAGGCATCTTTTGATTTACACTGAAATATAGAATTAAGCTAGATTATGCACCCTCATGAACATATTAAATCTGACCCACCACAGTGCAGTACAACATGGTTTTGCCATGATGTACATTGCTCCTTGTCTTGGGTTGTTCCTAACTTTTTCCCTTAATGTCTAAGAAATTTCATATACTTTACTTTGCGCAATGCTGATGTACTGTGTGTATGCGCCCGTTTTTATCCACTGAGGCGCACGGTGTGGGAAATGTATTGGTTAATTCCTGGACGATGACTGGGAGGCGGCTATTCAGGCGCACAGAGATTCACTGACTTATTGGCTGTGTTATATGAGTGCTGCAGGCATGTGGCATAACTGGTTGCGAACGCAGGCACTTGGGGCTAAATTTACAAAGATTTGTGTTGTGCCCGAGTGTGGCAAATATTAAACACAATGGGGATCGCATGGACTTGGCCATGCGGCGATCGCTCCATTAATGGAGCGATCGCCGGCTGTATATAGTCGCAGCCTGGCATGCCATGAAGCAAGCCGTGTTGCAGCATGCTGCATTGCAGCAAAGATGAGCATCTGTAGGTGGTCCCTCGAGTCGAATTCATGGCAAATTTGCATTGCGAATTACATTTGCAATTCAATTCCAAACTTGCATTTCTTTTTCAGAGTAAATCTGCCTGTTATTGTCCATACCCACTGAGCAGGTGCACAGGTAGGGAAAATCTTTATTGTAAGGTCAAAATGTCAGGATTTGCTTCAGAACCCCTTTGACACCCCCCTAATGACTTGTTAGGCATTTGAAATGTTTCAGTTAACTTAATTGGGCCAATAATTACATCCAATTTTGTTTGGTGAAAAAATATGGCCTCAAAGTACCCCCAAATCAACTTTTTCGTTAGTTTATACACCCCAAATTTAATTCAAGTATATATTTAAATGAAAAATAATAGCTTTTTATAAGCTGTTTGTAAGAAAAAAATTAAAAGTAGCCTCAAATTACCCCCAAATCACCTTTATTCCTGACATTTTTTTGCATTTTAAATTCCTTGTAGTTCAACTAAATTGCTGAATCATAACCGTAACCAGATATAAATTCCACATGATAACAGAATTCAGAGATCTTCGTTACACATATTTGGGCAAATGTGTGAATAAGCCCCAAAACCGCATCAAGGCGTCTCTGTATATATGGGGTCCCTAGCGCTATATCTAGGTGCAGGGTGTGGCACCCCAAAACACCTGCATAAGCCAGAAAGCCCAGCGCAGCATACCAGTGAAAAAACTATAGTGTTAATAAATTAGTATTTAGGAAGCCGAAGCTATAGAGAAAGTGATACAAAATGAAATGCAATTAAAATAGAGAAATAGTGTTAAGAAATTAATAAGTGAAAAGTGTTAATAGAATGTAAAGGTATGCCACACTAAGGCCATCCAGCTCAGCCAGTCCAGAGGCACCACACCTCACACCTCCATTACCCCAATCTGGGTCTAAGATTAACCAGCAAGGAGCCACATGATTATGGCTCCTTACTACAATATGTCTACATATTACATATTGTTACATATTGTAGTAAGGAGCCATTATCATGTGGCTCCTTGCTGGTTAATCTTAGACCCAGATTGGGGTAATGGAGGTGTGAGGTGTGGTGCCTCTGGACTGGCTGAGCTGGATGGCCTTAGTGTGGCATACCTTTACATTCTATTAACACTTTTCACTTATTAATTTCTTAACACTATTTCTCTATTTTAATTGCATTTCATTTTGTATCACTTTCTCTTAGAGATGAGCGCCTGAAATTTTTCGGGTTTTGTGTTTTGGTTTTGGGTTCGGTTCCGCGGCCGTGTTTTGGGTTCGACCGCGTTTTGGCAAAACCTCACCGAATTTTTTTTGTCGGATTCGGGTGTGTTTTGGATTCGGGTGTTTTTTTCAAAAAACACTAAAAAACAGCTTAAATCATAGAATTTGGGGGTCATTTTGATCCCAAAGTATTATTAACCTCAAAAACCATAATTTACACTAATTTTCAGTCTATTCTGAATACCTCACACCTCACAATATTATTTTTAGTCCTAAAATTTGCACCGAGGTCGCTGTGTGAGTAAGATAAGCGACCCTAGTGGCCGACACAAACACCGGGCCCATCTAGGAGTGGCACTGCAGTGTCACGCAGGATGTCCCTTCCAAAAAACCCTCCCCAAACAGCACATGACGCAAAGAAAAAAAGAGGCGCAATGAGGTAGCTGTGTGAGTAAGATTAGCGACCCTAGTGGCCGACACAAACACCGGGCCCATCTAGGAGTGGCACTGCAGTGTCACGCAGGATGGCCCTTCCAAAAAACCCTCCCCAAACAGCACATGACGCAAAGAAAAAAAGAGGCGCAATGAGGTAGCTGTGTGAGTAAGATTAGCGACCCTAGTGGCCGACACAAACACCGGGCCCATCTAGGAGTGGCACTGCAGTGTCACGCAGGATGGCCCTTCCAAAAAACCCTCCCCAAACAGCACATGACGCAAAGAAAAAAAGAGGCGCAATGAGGTAGCTGTGTGAGTAAGATTAGCGACCCTAGTGGCCGACACAAACACCGGGCCCATCTAGGAGTGGCACTGCAGTGTCACGCAGGATGTCCCTTCCAAAAAACCCTCCCCAAACAGCACATGACGCAAAGAAAAAAAGAGGCGCAATGAGGTAGCTGTGTGAGTAAGATTAGCGACCCTAGTGGCCGACACAAACACCGGGCCCATCTAGGAGTGGCACTGCAGTGTCACGCAGGATGTCCCTTCCAAAAAACCCTCCCCAAACAGCACATGACGCAAAGAAAAAAAGAGGCGCAATGAGGTAGCTGTGTGAGTAAGATTAGCGACCCTAGTGGCCGACACAAACACCGGGCCCATCTAGGAGTGGCACTGCAGTGTCAAGCAGGATGTCCCTTCCAAAAAACCCTCCCCAAACAGCACATGACGCAAAAAAAAAAAGAGGCGCAATGAGGTAGCTGACTGTGTGAGTAAGATTAGCGACCCTAGTGGCCGACACAAACACCGGGCCCATCTAGGAGTGGCACTGCAGTGTCACGCAGGATGTCCCTTCCAAAAAAACCCTCCCCAATCAGCACATGATGCAAAGAAAAAGAAAAGAAAAAAGAGGTGCAAGATGGAATTGTCCTTGGGCCCTCCCACCCACCCTTATGTTGTATAAACAAAACAGGACATGCACACTTTAACCAACCCATCATTTCAGTGACAGGGTCTGCCACACGACTGTGACTGATATGACGGGTTGGTTTGGACCCCCCCCAAAAAAGAAGCAATTAATCTCTCCTTGCACAAACTGGCTCTACAGAGGCAAGATGTCCACCTCATCTTCACCCTCCGATATATCACCGTGTACATCCCCCTCCTCACAGATTATCAATTCGTCCCCACTGGAATCCACCATCTCAGCTCCCTGTGTACTTTGTGGAGGCAATTGCTGCTGGTCAATGTCTCCGCGGAGGAATTGATTATAATTCATTTTAATGAACATCATCTTCTCCACATTTTCTGGATGTAACCTCGTACGCCGATTGCTGACAAGGTGAGCGGCGGCACTAAACACTCTTTCGGAGTACACACTTGTGGGAGGGCAACTTAGGTAGAATAAAGCCAGTTTGTGCAAGGGCCTCCAAATTGCCTCTTTTTCCTGCCAGTATAAGTACGGACTGTGTGACGTGCCTACTTGGATGCGGTCACTCATATAATCCTCCACCATTCTATCAATGTTGAGAGAATCATATGCAGTGACAGTAGACGACATGTCCGTAATCGTTGTCAGGTCCTTCAGTCCGGACCAGATGTCAGCATCAGCAGTCGCTCCAGACTGCCCTGCATCACCGCCAGCGGGTGGGCTCGGAATTCTGAGCCTTTTCCTCGCACCCCCAGTTGCGGGAGAATGTGAAGGAGGAGATGTTGACAGGTCGCGTTCCGCTTGACTTGACAATTTTGTCACCAGCAGGTCTTTCAACCCCAGCAGACCTGTGTCTGCCGGAAAGAGAGATCCAAGGTAGGCTTTAAATCTAGGATCGAGCACGGTGGCCAAAATGTAGTGCTCTGATTTCAACAGATTGACCACCCGTGAATCCTTGTTAAGCGAATTAAGGGCTGCATCCACAAGTCCCACATGCCTAGCGGAATCGCTCCCTTTTAGCTCCTTCTTCAATGCCTCCAGCTTCTTCTGCAAAAGCCTGATGAGGGGAATGACCTGACTCAGGCTGGCAGTGTCTGAACTGACTTCACGTGTGGCAAGTTCAAAGGGCATCAGAACCTTGCACAACGTTGAAATCATTCTCCACTGCACTTGAGACAGGTGCATTCCATCTCCTATATCGTGCTAAATTGTATAGGCTTGAATGGCCTTTTGCTGCTCCTCCAACCTCTGAAGCATATAGAGGGTTGAATTCCACCTCGTTACCACTTCTTGCTTCAGATGATGGCAGGGCAGGTTCAGTAGTTTTTGGTGGTGCTCCAGTCTTCTGTACGTGGTGCCTGTACGCCGAAAGTGTCCCGCAATTTTTCTGGCCACCGACAGCATCTCTTGCACGCCCCTGTCGTTTTTTAAAAAATTCTGCACCACCAAATTCAAGGTATGTGCAAAACATGGGACGTGCTGGAATTTGCCCATATTTAATGCACACACAATATTGCTGGCGTTGTCCGATGCCACAAATCCACAGGAGAGTCCAATTGGGGTAAGCCATTCCGCGATGATCTTCCTCAGTTGCCGTAAGAGGTTTTCAGCTGTGTGCGTATTCTGGAAAGCGGTGATACAAAGCGTAGCCTGCCTAGGAAAGAGTTGGCGTTTGCGAGATGCTGCTACTGGTGCCGCCGCTGCTGTTCTTGCGGCGGGAGTCCATACATCTACCCAGTGGGCTGTCACAGTCATATAGTCCTGACCCTGCCCTGCTCCACTTGTCCACATGTCCGTGGTTAAGTGGACATTGGGTACAACTGCATTTTTTAGGACACTGGTGAGTCTTTTTCTGACGTCCGTGTACATTCTCGGTATCGCCTGCCTAGAGAAGTGGAACCTAGATGGTATTTGGTAACGGGGGCACACTGCCTCAATAAATTGTCTAGTTCCCTGTGAACTAACGGCGGATACCGGACGCACGTCTAACACCAACATAGTTGTCAAGGACTCAGTTATCCGCTTTGCAGTAGGATGACTGCTGTGATATTTCATCTTCCTCGCAAAGGACTGTTGAACAGTCAATTGCTTACTGGAAGTAGTACAAGTGGGCTTACGACTTCCCCTCTGGGATGACCATCGACTCCCAGCGGCAACAACAGCAGCGCCAGCAGCAGTAGGCGTTACACGCAAGGATGCATCGGAGGAATCCCAGGCAGGAGAGGACTCGTCAGAATTGCCAGTGACATGGCCTGCAGGACTATTGGCATTCCTGGGGAAGGAGGAAATTGACACTGAGGGAGTTGGTGGGGTGGTTTGCGTGAGCTTGGTTACAAGAGGAAGGGATTTACTGGTCAGTGGACTGCTTCCGCTGTCACCAAAAGTTTTTGAACTTGTCACTGACTTATTATGAATGCGCTGCAGGTGACGTATAAGGGAGGATGTTCCGAGGTGGTTAACGTCCTTACCCCTACTTATTACAGCTTGACAAAGGGAACACACGGCTTGACACCTGTTGTCCGCATTTCTGGTGAAATACCTCCACACCGAAGAGCTGATTTTTTTGGTATTTTCACCTGGCATGTCAACGGCCATATTCCTCCCACGGACAACAGGTGTCTCCCCGGGTGCCTGACTTAAACAAACCACCTCACCATCAGAATCCTCCTGGTCAATTTCCTCCCCAGCGCCAGCAACATCCATATCCTCCTCATCCTGGTGTACTTCAACACTGACATCTTCAATCTGACTATCAGGAACTGGACTGCGGGTGCTCCTTCCAGCACTTGCAGGGGGCGTGCAAATGGTGGAAGGCGCATGCTCTTCACGTCCAGTGTTGGGAAGGTCAGGCATCGCAACCGACACAATTGGACTCTCCTTGTGGATTTGGGATTTCAAAGAACGCACAGTTCTTTGCGGTGCTTTTGCCAGCTTGAGTCTTTTCAGTTTTCTAGCGAGAGGCTGAGTGCTTCCATCCTCATGTGAAGCTGAACCACTAGCCATGAACATAGGCCAGGGCCTCAGCCGTTCCTTGCCACTCCGTGTGGTAAATGGCATATTGGCAAGTTTACGCTTCTCCTCCGACAATTTTATTTTAGGTTTTGGAGTCCTTTTTTTACTGATATTTGGTGTTTTGGTTTTGACATGCTCTGTACTATGCCATTGGGCATCGGCCTTGGCAGACGACGTTGCTGGCATTTCATCGTCTCGGCCATGACTAGTGGCAGCAGCTTCAGCACGAGGTGGAAGTGGATCTTGATCTTTCCCTAATTTTGGAACCTCAACATTTTTGTTCTCCATATTTTAATAGGCACAACTAAAAGGCACCTCAGGTAAACAATGGAGATGGATGGATTGGATACTAGTATACAATTATGGACGGGCTGCCGAGTGCCGACACAGAGGTAGCCACAGCCGTGAACTACCGCACTGTACTGTGTCTGCTGCTAATATATAGACTGGTTGATAAAGAGATAGTATACTCGTAACTAGTATGTATGTATAAAGAAAGAAAAAAAAACCACGGTTAGGTGGTATATACAATTATGGACGGGCTGCCGAGTGCCGACACAGAGGTAGCCACAGCCGTGAACTACCGCACTGTACTGTGTCTGCTGCTAATATATAGACTGGTTGATAAAGAGATAGTATACTCGTAACTAGTATGTATGTATAAAGAAAGAAAAAAAAACCACGGTTAGGTGGTATATACAATTATGGACGGGCTGCCGAGTGCCGACACAGAGGTAGCCACAGCCGTGAACTACCGCACTGTACTGTGTCTGCTGCTAATATATAGACTGGTTGATAAAGAGATAGTATACTCGTAACTAGTATGTATGTATAAAGAAAGAAAAAAAAAACCACGGTTAGGTGGTATATACAATTATGGACGGGCTGCCGAGTGCCGACACAGAGGTAGCCACAGCCGTGAACTACCGCACTGTACTGTGTCTGCTGCTAATATATAGACTGGTTGATAAAGAGATAGTATACTCGTAACTAGTATGTATGTATAAAGAAAGAAAAAAAAACCACGGTTAGGTGGTATATACAATTATGGACGGGCTGCCGAGTGCCGACACAGAGGTAGCCACAGCCGTGAACTACCGCACTGTACTGTGTCTGCTGCTAATATATAGACTGGTTGATAAAGAGATAGTATACTCGTAACTAGTATGTATGTATAAAGAAAGAAAAAAAAACCACGGTTAGGTGGTATATACAATTATGGACGGGCTGCCGAGTGCCGACACAGAGGTAGCCACAGCCGTGAACTACCGCACTGTACTGTGTCTGCTGCTAATATATAGACTGGTTGATAAAGAGATAGTATACTCGTAACTAGTATGTATGTATAAAGAAAGAAAAAAAAACCACGGTTAGGTGGTATATACAATTATGGACGGGCTGCCGAGTGCCGACACAGAGGTAGCCACAGCCGTGAACTACCGCACTGTACTGTGTCTGCTGCTAATATATAGACTGGTTGATAAAGAGATAGTATACTCGTAACTAGTATGTATGTATAAAGAAATAAAAAAAAACCACGGTTAGGTGGTATATACAATTATGGACGGGCTGCCGAGTGCCGACACAGAGGTAGCCACAGCCGTGAACTACCGCACTGTACTGTGTCTGCTGCTAATATATAGACTGGTTGATAAAGAGATAGTATACTCGTAACTAGTATGTATGTATAAAGAAAGAAAAAAAAACCACGGTTAGGTGGTATATACAATTATGGACGGGCTGCCGAGTGCCGACACAGAGGTAGCCACAGCCGTGAACTACCGCACTGTACTGTGTCTGCTGCTAATATATAGACTGGTTGATAAAGAGATAGTATACTCGTAACTAGTATGTATGTATAAAGAAAGAAAAAAAAACCACGGTTAGGTGGTATATACAATTATGGACGGGCTGCCGAGTGCCGACACAGAGGTAGCCACAGCCGTGAACTACCGCACTGTACTGTGTCTGCTGCTAATATATAGACTGGTTGATAAAGAGATAGTATACTCGTAACTAGTATGTATGTATAAAGAAAGAAAAAAAACCCACGGTTAGGTGGTATATACAATTATGGACGGGCTGCCGAGTGCCGACACAGAGGTAGCCACAGCCGTGAACTACCGCACTGTACTGTGTCTGCTGCTAATATATAGACTGGTTGATAAAGAGATAGTATACTCGTAACTAGTATGTATGTATAAAGAAAGAAAAAAAAAACCACGGTTAGGTGGTATATACAATTATGGACGGGCTGCCGAGTGCCGACACAGAGGTAGCCACAGCCGTGAACTACCGCACTGTACTGTGTCTGCTGCTAATATATAGACTGGTTGATAAAGAGATAGTATACTCGTAACTAGTATGTATGTATAAAGAAAGAAAAAAAAAACACGGTTAGGTGGTATATACAATTATGGACGGGCTGCCGAGTGCCGACACAGAGGTAGCCACAGCCGTGAACTACCGCACTGTACTGTGTCTGCTGCTAATATATAGACTGGTTGATAAAGAGATAGTATACTCGTAACTAGTATGTATGTATAAAGAAAGAAAAAAAAACCACGGTTAGGTGGTATATACAATTATGGACGGGCTGCCGAGTGCCGACACAGAGGTAGCCACAGCCGTGAACTACCGCACTGTACTGTGTCTGCTGCTAATATATAGACTGGTTGATAAAGAGATAGTATACTCGTAACTAGTATGTATGTATAAAGAAAGAAAAAAAAACCACTGTTAGGTGGTATATACAATTATGGACGGGCTGCCGAGTGCCGACACAGAGGTAGCCACAGCCGTGAACTACCGCACTGTACTGTGTCTGCTGCTAATATATAGACTGGTTGATAAAGAGATAGTATACTCGTAACTAGTATGTATGTATAAAGAAAGAAAAAAAAACCACGGTTAGGTGGTATATACAATTATGGACGGGCTGCCGAGTGCCGACACAGAGGTAGCCACAGCCGTGAACTACCGCACTGTACTGTGTCTGCTGCTAATATAGACTGGTTGATAAAGAGATAGTATACTACTAATATTATATACTGGTGGTCAGGTCACTGGTCACTAGTCACACTGGCAGTGGCACTCCTGCAGCAAAAGTGTGCACTGTTTAATTTTAATATAATATTATGTACTCCTGGCTCCTGCTATAACCTATAACTGGCACTGCAGTAGTGCTCCCCAGTCTCCCCCACAATTATAAGCTGTGTGAGCTGAGCAGTCAGACAGATATATAATATATATATAGATGATGCAGCACACTGGCCTGAGCCTGAGCAGTGCACACAGATATGGTATGTGACTGACTGAGTCACTGTGTGTATCGCTTTTTTCAGGCAGAGAACGGATATATTAAATAAACTGCACTGTGTGTCTGTTGGTCACTCACTATATAATATATTATGTACTCCTGGCTCCTGCTATAACCTATAACTGGCACTGCAGTAGTGCTCCCCAGTCTCCCCCACAATTATAAGCTGTGTGAGCTGAGCAGTCAGACAGATATATATAATATTATATATAGATAATAGATGATGCAGCACACTGGCCTGAGCCTGAGCAGTGCACACAGATATGGTATGTGACTGAGTCACTGTGTGCTGTGTATCGCTTTTTTCAGGCAGAGAACGGATTATAAATAAAAGTGGTGGTCACTGGTCACTATCAGCAAAACTCTGCACTGTACACTACTGAGTACTCCTAATGCTCCCCAAAATTAGTAAATCAAGTGTCTCTCTAATCTATTCTAATTCTAAACGGAGAGGACGCCAGCCACGTCCTCTCCCTATCAATCTCAATGCACGTGTGAAAATGGCGGCGACGCGGGCTCCTTATATAGAATCCGAGTCTCGCGATAGAATCCGAGCCTCGCGAGAATCCGACAGCGTCATGATGACGTTCGGGCGCGCTCGGGTTAACCGAGCAAGGCGGGAAGATCCGAGTCGCTCGGACCCGTGAAAAAAAACATGAAGTTCTGGTGGGTTCGGATTCAGAGAAACCGAACCCGCTCATCTCTACTTTCTCTATAGCTTCGGCTTCCTAAATACTAATTTATTAACACTATAGGTTTTTCACTGGTATGCTGCGCTGGGCTTTCTGGCTTATGCTGGTGTTTTAGGGTGCCACACCATGCACCTAGATATAGCGCTAGGGACCCCAAATATACAGAGATGCCTTGATGCGGCTTTGGGGCTTATTCACACATTTGCGCAAATATGTGTAACGAAGATCTCTGAATTCTGTTATCATGTGGAATTTATATCTGGTTACTGTTATCATTCAGGGTGCTGGGGGAAACAAATGGCTTTTTTTCTTGCTTAGAAATACCCCTCCCTTTCGAGCACCTGAATGATATCACTAAGCTAATTGAGCATCTACCAATGTATGAGTTCAACTAAATTCGTAAGCTTTTTAAATTTTTATAAAAAAAATGCACAAATCAGCCATTTGACACCTTTTAATAGTTACAGTACTTTCCTTATGCCCACTATCAGTCTTCTCTATGATTCTGCTTACAAAGTCATCACTTTATTGGGGTCTAGGAAGGTCTCCCCAAATTTCAAGCTATTTTCCCAGTTCATTTTTTGGAAAAAATTCACAAGACTAGTGCGAATTGTCATTTCTAACTGAATAGTGCAAATCTGGGGTGCGTGCATGACAGTGAAGTGTGCGACTTTATAGGCGAAGTGTGCGTGTTTAGCGTATTTTGCAATCTGCCACCTAATTGAATTCCCCACTTACAGCATAAACATATTAAACTCTGGAATTGATTTCTCTTGGCTTAAATTGTAACTACTGTCCTCCTCCTCCTCCTCATCTGCCCCACCACCCAAACTGGATGGGTGCCCAAACTTGTACACATGCTAGATTACTAATTTATTTGTTTCAGTCTGTTAAATCAGTAAATATATTGCAATTGTGCAAAAGTGTGTACCCCTGTTATAGTAAAGACTGATACTGTAACTTGATTTAACTTACAGATTCAGCGATTTTCATGAAATGTGTCCAATGATGCCCAAACAATTGTATATAGGTTTACAAGGCCATAACTAGGAGTGTACAGGTGGTGCCGCTACCCAGAGGATGGTACTGCTGCTGTCCCAAGCCTCCTGTATTTAGCATGCAGGGTGCCTGGAATGACACTCTGCAGCCTGTAGAGCTGCCGCATAGCCGCCTGGAGCGTCCTTAAGAGTCTCCGAGGACACACCCACACAGCCTGTAGAGCCGCATTCCTCTGCCCCCTGGTCCCTTATAGCCCTTGCTACAGCATTGTAACTTAATATATCATGTTGCTGTTTAGTTTCTCTCTCTCCCTCTCTCCTACCCTCTCTATAACCTCTTTCTCTCTCTATTAGCTCCCTCTTATTGTCCGCCCCTTTTTCCCTTTCTATGTCCCTACTCTCTGCAACCTCTCACTCTCTTTCTTTCTTTTCCCTCTCCCTTTCTTTTCTATGGTTCCCTCTCTTTACCCTTTAGCTTCTGCCCCACCTATCTCTGTCCTCTCTCTATGCATTGCTTTCTTTCTCCTGCCCTCTTTCTCTCGCTTATCTTCTCTCTCCCTCCCTCCCTTCCTCCCTTTCTCTGTCCGCCCTCTCACTCTCACTCTCTCTCTCTCCCCTTCTTTCTTTCTCTTCTGAAATCCCTGACGTAAACAGTGTGTAACATTCAATTTAGACTGAGTCACTTTCCCACCACTGACGGTGAAGGAATGTACAGTATTATGAATCACAAACAGGTTCACTTGGTTATGAGGTAATGTACTACATTGTGTAGGAAAGGTCTTCTAGCTGATAAATCCTGAGTCACAGACCAGAAATAACCTCAGTATCATATAAAATATAACATCAGTGTCATATACATCAGCAGTCATTAGGGATGGCCATCGGCCATTGATGGTTAGCAACCATTGGTAGTTTGCCACAGTAGTGCGCCAAAAAATGGGTGGCCAAACGCCACATGGGGCACGGACAATGAAAATGGGGGCATGATACACATATGTGGGGGCAGATACACATATGACCCCAATAGTGCAAGATACACGTTGCCCCACAGTGCCAGATACACGTTGCCCACAGTGCCAGATATACATTGCCCCACAGTGCCAGATATACATTGCCCCACAGTGCCAGATATACATTGCCCCACAGTGCCAGATACACATTGCCCCACAGTACCAGATACACATTGCCCCACAGTGCCAGATACACATTGCCCCACAGTGCCAGATATACATTGCCCCACAGTGCCAGATACACATTGCCCCACAGTGCCAGATATACATTGCCCCACAGTGCCAGATATACATTGCCCCACAGTGCCAGATACACATTGCCCCACAGTGCCAGATATACATTGCCCCACAGTGCCAGATACACATTGCACCACAGTACCAGATACACATTGCCCCACAGTGCCAGATACACATTGCCCCACTGTGACATATACAGATTCTCCCAGTGCCAGATACCGAAATGCCCCCCAGTGGCAGATACAGAGATGCCCCCAGTGCCAGATATGCCCGCAGTGCCAGATATATATGTCCCTGCAGTGCCCGATATGCCCCCAATGCCAGATATGCCCCCGTGCCAGGTATACATGCCCCCCTTCCCCTGCTGCTTACCTCGCGCTGCTAATTCCTGTGTGTGAGGGGAGGAGAGCGCAGCGCGCGCCTCTCCTGCTCCTCAGTGTCTACCTTCAATTAGGCGCCGATCCGTGATCACGGGCCGTATCCACGGCTAAATTCTTAAGGGTACGCCTTACCCACCCGTACCCGCACACCTGCAGCGCTGCCGCCACCCCTAACAGAACCAGAAGAAAGAAGAGTGGTGAGTACTAAGCTGGCGTCTCGGTTAGCGGGTCGCTGACCATTATGGTGGCATGAGGGTACAGAGACGCACGGCTTCTACATGGGGCACCTGGGTCTCCAGACTCAGTACACAGTGCAAACGCACAGCTCCTGAGGGGGAAAACTGAGTCTCGGTACACTATGGTGGTCATTCCGAGTTGATCGCTCGCTAGCAGTTTTTAGCAGCCATACAAACGCTATGCCGCCTCCCACTGGGAGTGTATTTTAGCTTAGCAGAAGTGCGAACGAAAGGATCGCAGAGCGGCTACAAAATTATTTTGTGCAGTTTCAGAGTAGCTTCAAACCTACTCAGCGCTTGCGATCACCTCAGACCATTCAGTTCCTGATTTGACGTCACAAACACGCCCTACATTCGCCCAGCCATGCCTGCATTTTTCCTGGCATGCCTGCATTTTTTCGAACACTCCCTGAAAATGGTCTGTTGACTCCCAGAAAGGCCCACTTCATGTCAATCACTCTGCGGCAGCCAGTGCGACTGGAAAGCATCGCTTGACCCTGTGTGAAACTACATTGTTTGTTGAAATAGTACGTTGCGTGTGCGCATTGCGCCACGTATGCATGCGCAGAAGTGCCGTTTTTTTGCCTCATCGCTGCACAGCGAACGAATGCAGCTAGCGAACAACTCGGAATGACCACCTATATGTGTACACAGTACCCAAACTGGCATTATGGACTTAAAAGGGGGCTGACTCCATTTTAGGCATAAAATTACCTCAGCCAGTATAAAAAAGAGCAGGAAGACCGCGCATCATTGAAGGGGCAGGGTTTCACTATGAGCGGATCCAGCAGCTCACCAGCACCATTTTCCCTCTGCAGTGGATGCAGACTCTGACTGACACGGAGAGACTCCAGATTACCTCAGCGGTACTATAGCAGGGATGGAGCGATTATTAGTGTACTGAGTCCCTAATCTAGGTACTTGGTCTGCGACCTGGCTAAGCTTATCTCTGTGTCTCCCTGGAAGGGCTCTTTGTGGGTTAATTGTGCATTTAACCTGTTCCTGTGTGTGTGTGCTGTCACTGTCACAGTATGTCAGACAAAGAGTGTGTTTCATGTAAGGCACAGTGTTCCTCTTCTCCAGGGGGTTCACTGCTGTGTACTCAGTGTAGTGTACCTTCCAAGGCTAGCGGGGCAGAGCCAGCTTGGATGGACTCCATTAAGGGAATGATTTCCAATATTTCTACTAAATTGTCCCGCAATGAGAAAGAGATGCAATACTTAAGACAATTGATGACTGAGTTTATAAAAAGAGACTCAGTACCCAAACCAGTGGCTCAGTCCCATGTAATTTGTCCGCAAAAACGTACTTTGGCCCATATCCTGCAGTCTGACTCTGATGATGAAGGATCAGACATGGAGGAGGGAGAGGTGGACTCAGAGTTAGGGGAGGCTACTCTGTCACAGGGAATAGAAGCTCTTATAGAGGCTATCAGAGAAGTTCTGCATATCCCTGATAAGGTGACAGAGGAGACTGAGGAATCTTATTTTAATATAAAAAATAAATCCTCAGCCACTTTTCCTGTTTTAAAGGAGCTAAATACCCTGTTTGAAGAACCGTGGGTTAATCCTGATAGGAAATTTCAAATCCCTAAAAGGTTGCTATCATCTTTTCCTTTTCCTCCTGAGGATAGGAAAAAATGGGAAAATACACCAATAGTGGATGCATCCTTATCCAGGCTGTCACGGAAAATTCTATTGCCTGTCCCGGGTTCAGCCTCCCTAAAAGACACGGCTGATTGTAGATTTGAGACTACACTCAAATCCTTGTATACAGCTGCTGGGGTGGCCCAGAGACCCACTATAGCACGTGGGTGGATTACTAAGGCCATCGCCAAATGATCGGGTAACCTACTTGAGGGGTTAGATACCTGCCTCAGGGAGAGATTATTTTACTCCTGCAACATATACAGGACTCTGCGAACTTTATGGTGGAAGCCATAAAAGAAATAGGCTTGCATAACGCACGCACCACTGCTATGGCAGTGTCAGCACACAGAGGCTAATGGCTACGCCAGTAGACTGCTGATGCGGACTCCAGGAAAGGCATGGAAGGCCGACCCTTCACAGGAGAGGCCTTATTTGGAGATGAACTAGACAAATGGATCTCCAAAGCTACTGCGGGTAAGTCCACATATCTTCCTTCTGCAGCTCCCCCAGCCAGGAAGGCTTACTCAGGACCTAATCTACAGTCCTTTCGGACTGCCAAGTTTAAGGGCAAATCCTGAGGTTCTTCTACAGCCACCAGAGGCGTTAGAGGTAAACCACGCAAACCAGCAACTGCCGGTTCTCAGGAACATAGCTCAGGCTCTGCTTTCTCAAAGCCTTCAGCATGACGGTGGACCGCGATGCCTGGAGGACTGGCGGGTGGGAGCCCGACTGAAATTTTTCAGTCACATCTGGACAGGTTCGTGTCAGGATCCCTGGGTCATAGATCTTATTTCCCAGGGCTACAGACTGGAGTTTCAGGAGCTCCCACCCCACAGATTCTTCAAATCAGGCTTACCAGTTTCGCAAGAGGCAAGTATCACCTTACAGGACGCCATTCAAAAACTGGTACAGACTCGGGTCATTGTTCCAGTTCCACCTCATCTGCAAAACAAGGGATATTATTCCAACTTGTTTGTAGTACCGACACCGGATGGTTCGGTAAGACCGATTTTGAACCTCAAGTCATTGAACCCCGTACTTATGAGTGTTCAAATTCAAGATGGAGTCTCTGAGAGCGGTGATCTCTGGTCTGGAGGAGGGGGAATTCCTAGTGTCTCTAGGTATCAAGGATGCATACCTTCATATTCTCATCAGGCTTATCTACGGTTTGCACTACAGGACTGTCACTACCAGTTCCAGGCCCTGCCATTTGGTCTCTCCACGGAACCAAGAGTATTCACCAAAGTGATGGTAGAGATGATGTTTCTGCTCTGCAAACAAGGGCCAAAATTTACAAAAAAATCGAGTTTGTCCGATTTGTGTTTTTTTTTCTAAGTCCCAACACGGGAATTCACTAAGCACAAATCTCGGCAGTGTTTGGACTATTCGTAATGGTTTGAATGACAAAGTTCAGAAATACGAATGAATAGACCATCGGTCAAATGCGGCTGTTATTTCCTACAACACGGGTATTCACTATTCATTCGTATTTGGGTGTTAGTCTCTGAGTGCTCAAGTGCGGGTGTATTTTTTTGCGATTCGTTAAAAAAAGCAGCAAAAAAATAGACCTGCTTTTTCCAGGCGAGTTTGGATAATCATGCACGGATCAGTGAGATCTGTGCATGGTTATCTATGGGAAAGGGTCTGTTTACTGTAAAAACTTGGTAAAAAAATTGCGTGGGGTCCACCCTCCTAAGCCAAACCAGCCTCGGGCTCTTTGAGCCGGTCCTGGTTGCAAAAATATGGGGAAAAAATGGACAGGGGTTCCCCCATATTTGAACAACCAGCACCGGGCTCTGCACCTGGTCCTGGTGCCAAAAATACGGGGGACAAAAAGCGTAGGGGACCCCGTATTTTTAACACCAGCACCGGGCTCCACAAGTCAGAGAGATAATGCCACAGCCGGGGGACACTTTTATATAGGTCCCTGCGGCCCTGGCATTAAATCACTAACTAGTCACCCCTGGCTGGGGTACCCTGGAGGAGTGGGGACCCCTTAAATCAAGGGGTCCCCCCCTCCAGCCACCCAAGGGCCAGGGGTGAAGCCCGAGGCTGTCCCCCCCATCCAAGGGCTGCGGATGGGGGTCTGATAGCCATGTGTAAAAAAAAGAATATTGTTTTATGTAGCAGTACTACAAGTCCCAGCAAGCCTCCCCGCAAGCTGGTACTTGGAGCTTCACCCCTGGCCCTTGGGTGGCTGGAGGGGGGACCCCTGGATTTAAGGGGTCCCCACTCCTCAAGGGTACCCCGGCCAGGGGTGACTAGTTAGTGATTTAATGCCAGGGCCGCAGGGACCTATATAAAAGTGTCCCCCAGCTGTTGCATTATCTCCTTGACTAGTGGAGCCCGGTGCTGGTGTTAAAAATATGGGGGACCCCTACGCTTTTTGTCCCCCGTATTTTTGGCACCAGAACCAGGTGCAGAGCCCGGTGCTGGTTGTTCAAATATGGAGGAACCCCTGTCAATTTCCCCCCTATATTTTTGCAACCAGGACCGGCTCAAAGAGCCCGAGGCTGGTTTGGCTTAGGAGGGGGGACCCCACGCAATTTTTTTTTAAATTTTAACACTTTAATTTTTTTATTTAAGGTGCACAATGAAGCCCTGCACGGATCTCACAGATCCGGCCGGGATTCCTTGTGTTTTGTCAGGCACTGTTTTACTCATCACTCCCGTAAAACACTGCCTGACATTACGAATCACATTGACATCGGAAAAGACGAATGCTGCAAACTCGGCAGATTAGTAAATGACCGTATCAGGATTCAAAAAGTTGCAGTAAAATGCACCGTCCAGGGAGCGGTTGTTGAACAGCATTGGCCTCTCAACTAGACTACTCCTGGATCACGGGTGGATTCTGAACTTATCAAAATCTCACCTGGAACCGACGCAGAGGCTTCCTTTTCTGGGAATGATACTGGACACAGAGTCTCAGAGAGTGTTCCTTCCCTTGGAAAAGGCTATGTTAATCCAGTCGATGGGTCAGGCTGTCCTGAAGCCAACCCGGATCTCGGTGCATCTGTGCATTTGCCTTCTGGTGAAAATTATGGCCTCTTACGAGGCGCTTCAGTACTGAAGGTTTCATGTGAGGCCCTTCCAGCTGGATCTGTTGGACAAATGGTCCGGATCGCATCTCCACATGCACCAGAGGATCTGTCTGTCACCAAGAGCCAGAATCTCCCTTTTATGGTGGCTACAGACTTCTCACCACGTCGAGGTTCGGGATTCAGAATTGGATTCTGCTAACCACAGACGCAAGCCTCAGAGGTTGGTGACCAGTCACTCAGGGGGTGCAGTTTCAAGGAAGATGGTCAAGTCGGGAAGTCGTCCTTCCAATAAACATCTTGGAACTCAGGTCAATCTACAATGCCCTTCTGCAGGCCTCATGTCTACTTCGAAATCAGTCCATTCAAGTCCAGTCGGACAATGTAACGGCGGTAAAGTATACAAACTGACAGGGCAGAACGAAAAGAACAGCACTGTCAGAGGTGTCAAGAATTCTCCTATGGGTGGAAAAACATGCCGTGGTGTTGTTTGCGGTCTTCATTCTGGGAGTAGACAACTGGGAAGCAGACTTCCTTAGCAGACACGACATGCACCCAGGGGAGTGGGGCCTCCACCCAGAGGTGTTTCGGTGATTGACACATCGGTAGGGATATCCACATATCGAGATGATGGCCTCTCGACTTAACAAGAAGCTCAAGCTGTATTTTTCCAGGTCGAGAGACCCACAAGCAGTGGCGGTAGACACTCTGACAACTCCATGGGTCTACCAGATGGTGTACGTCTTTCCTCCACTTCCTATGATGCCAAGAATTCTAAAGAGAATAAAAAGGGAAAAGGTTCAAGCAATCCTTATTGGTCCTGACTGGCCTTGAAGGGCCTGCTACGCGGATCTTCTCAAGATGCTGATCGAAGATCCATGGCCTCTACTTCTTCACAAGGATCTTCTGCAACAGGGCCCATTCGTCTATCAAGACTTCCCGCGGCTACATTTAACGGCATGGAAGTTGAACGACTGATTCTAGCCAGGAGAGGGATTCCAAACAATGATCCAAGCCAGGAAGTGGGTAACGTCTAAACATTATCACCGTATATGAAAGAAGTATGTCTCTTGGTGTGAGAGCAGACATTGTTCTGCGGTGGAATTTCATCTGGGACGTCTCCTGCTTTTTCTGCAGTTGGGAGTGTATGTGGGCCTATGCCTAGGCTCCATTAAAGTCCAGATTTCGGCCATGTCTATTTACTTTCAGAAATAATTGGCTTCTGTCCCTGAGGTCCAGACGTTCTTGAAAGGTGTTCTGCACATCCATCCTCCCTTTGTGCCTCCCACGGCACCTTGGGATCTCAATTTGGTGCTGCAGTTCCTCCAATCGGACTGGTTTGAACCACTACAGGAGGTTGACGTAAAGTACCTTACGTGGAAGACTGTCACACTGTTGGCCTTGGCTTCAGCAAGATGTGTGTCGGTGCTAGGGGCATTGTTTCACAAGAGTCCCTACTTAATTTTCCATGAGGACAGAGCTGAACTCAACTCATCAGCAATTTCTTCCTAAGCTGGTGTCCGCGTTTCACATTAACCAACCTATTGTGGTTCCGGCTGTTACCGACACCTCTGCTACTTTAAAGTGTTTAGATGTTGTGAGGACTTTGAAGGTGTAGGTAAAGAGTACAGCTCATCACAGGAAATCCAACTCGCTGTTCGTTCTCTATGATCCCAATAAAATTGGGTGTCCTGCTTCAAAGCAGTCTATTGCACACTGGATCAGGCTCACTATCCAGCATGCTTATTCCACTGCAGGATTGCCGGTTCCAAAATCTGTACAGGCCAACTCTACTAGTCGGTGGGTTCTTCTTGGGTGGCTGCCTTTACAGCTCTGCTGAGCACCTACTTGGTCAAGTTCGAACACGTTTGCAAAGTTTTACAAGTTTGATACTTTGGCCTCTGAGAACCTTCAGTTTGGTCAGTCAGTTCTGCAGGAACCTCAGCACTCTCCCACCCGGTTTGGGAGCTTTGGTACTTCCCCATGGTACTAAATGTATTCTCCCCCCCCCCCCCTGTGGAATGCTTGGTGTACTAACTACGAGACACCACAAAAACTAATTTTTCTGTTTCTTTTTGTAAGGAGACGTGGCTACACTTCTTTACATTAGGTCACACCCATTCAAAGTACTGGGGCCCGACCATGTTCTCTGTGGTCCTGTGTATCACCCGTCTAACACAATCCATACAGAGAATGTTTTTAGTCCACATCCCCCCATCAGAGCTTACAGTCTAACTTCCTCATACTACAGTCCATTTATGTCAGAGACCAATTACTGGATGTGTTTGAACAAACATACTTGAACCCATGACCCCAGCACTGTGAAATAAAAAATGCTATCCACTGTGCCACTTTTCTGCTGTACATCATATATCATTGCAGGTTTCTAGAAAGGTATAAAAATGCATACATGGAATTTAGGGGTCTTTTTACTAAGCCATGGAAGGATATAAAGTGCACGGAGATAAGGTATCAGCCAATCAGCTCCTAACTGCCATGTCACAGGCTGTGTTTGTAAAATGACAGTCAGGAGTTGATTGGCTGGTACTTTATCTCCGTCTATGTTATCTCCATCTAAGGTTTAGTAAATAGACCCCATAGTGTGTTCTGGTATCTGATTACTATACTGTTTTGTTTTACAGAGCCAAGGGGGTTCCCTGGACTCCATCTATATGATAGGAGTCAGCCTTGGGGCACATATCTCTGGGTTTGTTGGAAAAATGTACAATGGTTCTATCGGCAGAATAACTGGTGAGTCTTTGGGTTTCATTGTGACACCAATGCTGATTTATAGAAAAGTTTTTATTGAATAATTAATATTTTAGGTGTACAATTAGATTATTTTTTTAATAATGCCCTTTTTAATAAAATTTATGTGTTTTGGTACTCTGACACTGATGACATGAGGTGAGATGCATGATGCATATATTTCCTGATGAGAGCTATCCCTTGTGGTGTGGGGACTTCCGAGTTTAGAACCCAGGAGTCTGTCTGTGCACGCACTGAGTGATGCATACACAGAGGTGGGTGTTAGGAGGGATCTGATTGGTTCCCTCTAAGGTGGAAAGATGGAATGAAACCCATAGGCCTCTATAGGGTAACACCCTCTACAGATGTCTATTTAGCTAGGGCAGCGGCAGAGCATGTCTAGTGCTGGTCCTTCTATTGCTATATTCACCTAAAAATGACGATAGCCAAGGCAATACACATATTTATTAAAATAAAACAGTTTTTTTACGCTATTTTTTTGGTTATTTGTGGTACCTGCTACTGGGAGCTCATGCCCAGGCTTCCAGTGCAGTGCGCATGACGCGTCAATGTGAAGGTGGGACTTGGATTGGCTGGAGAAGGGGTCGCTTCTTTCTATTGAGTGTACTATTTGGCAGAGAAAATAGTGTACACCAGCAGATCCATCAAATGCATAAAGCAGCCCAGGACTTAACCAGTTGTCTCATTTATTGAGCAGTAGTGTGTTTGTACAGCCGTACTCACTGTTACGTACACTCTGTATCTGGATGGAGCGGAGCTTGAGTGGAACATACTGTACAGAGCACCAGTCTGTGATGTATGTGTGTAGTGGTGCATATAAAAGTACTAGTGGTAGCAGCACATATGCAGAAGTTCACACTGGTGGCCATCTCGGTCAAGGTCAGATGCTTCCCTAAAGGTGAACCAAGGATTGCGACACCAAAAGGTTAGGAGGGTCCACGTACTGGGGGAGGGGGAAGCAGGTGCTGGAGCTGGTCGACCAGTTAGTATCTCTGGGAACCGAGTGTTGGATAAGGATTAATAGACCCATAGATATGTGGGTATCTATCCTATTAGTTTATTTAGAGCAGGGATGGAGAACCTTTTTTCTACCAAGGAGTCAGGACCATTTGGATATTTATAAAATCCTTTGGGCGCCATACAAAAATTAACTTAAAAATTAGCCAGCTTCCCAGTAATTATGCCCCCAGTAGTTATGCCCCTTAGTGGTACTGGATGGATGCACTGAAAAATGGGTGGGGCCAATAAAAATGGGACGTGATACACATATGCCCCCAATAGTGCAGTGCCATATGCACATATGCCAGTGCAGTGGCAGATACACATATGCCGCCACAGTGCCAGATACACAAATGCCTCACAGTGCCAGATACACATTGCCCCACAGTGCCAGATACACATTGCCCCACACATGCCCCCACCCCACTGTGCTGCTTACCGCTGCTGCTGTGTGTCAGGGGAGGAGAGTGCATCGTGCGCCTCTCCTGCCCCTTAGTGCTCCATCCGACGGCGGTGTGTCTCAGCTGTCAGGGGTCAGGGCAGGGAGGAGAGCTGAGCTTTGTCGCGCGGCGGTGAGTAGGACCTCAAACCAGCCGTTTTGTTTGCCAATCTTTCTTATACGGCCCACGGGACAGAGGTTCCCCACCCTTGATTTAGAGGGTGCATGGTTCATGTCAGTATTGGAGCTGCTTAGGGGTTTGCAATTGCAGTTACTACAGTACAGGTTGAGTATCCCTTATCCAAAATGCTTGGGACCAGAGGTATTTTGGATATCGGATTTTTCCGTATTTTGGAATAATTGCATACCATAATGAGATATCATAGTGATGGGACCTAAATCTAAGCACAGAATGCATTTATGTTTCATATACACCTTATACACACAGCCTGAAGGTCATTTTAGCCAATATTTTTTATAACTTTGTACATTAAACAAAGTGTGTCTACATTCACACAATTCATGTATGTTTCATATACACCTTATACACACAGCCTGAAGGCCATTTAATACAATATTTTTAATAACTTTGTGTATTAAACAAAGTTTGTGTACATTGAGTCATCAAAAAACAAAAGTTTCACTACCTCACTCTCACTCAAAAAAGTCCGTATTTCGGAATATTCCGTATTTCGGAATATTTGGATATGGGATACTCAACCTGTATTAAGGAAAACACAGTAAATCTCATTCACTGAAGCTGGCTACACATTTAAAAGATCAGGCGATCTACTGACCGCCCGATACAGCGATACATGGTGTCAGCGCATACACTTCATGTTCCGCCGTACGATGACAGAATATATAATTTGCAGCGAATACATCATATCCTATCAGATGTGCAGCACCTGATATGTCTGTGAATGATGTTGGTCACATAGATATCTTCTGTACATGCAGACAGATGCACTATGCTTTATGCCATTCATCGGCTGATGGAACAACATATCGCGTTGTGTACCCAGCCTAGGTTTACCGGCTAGACGTCTGCATGGATAATCAGTGGAGAGTTTGCCACCTGATGGCGGTAGCAATTTACAAGGAAAAACGTTAAAAACCGTTAAACGCAATCTAGATTTATTGCTGTTAATATACAGTTTTTAATTCTACTTATATACTTTTATTTATGTCAGATATTTGATCACAATGAAAACTAGTGTATTACTTTAACATTGTCTGTACTCATCCTCTTCCGGTTGATAGGTCTGGATCCCGCTGGTCCGCTATACAATGGGAAGCCGCCGGAAGACAGATTACACTACACTGATGCAAAGTTTGTGGATGTCATTCACTCAGACACTGATGGTAAATAAGATTTAAACCCTATATAATAATAGAAATGCAGAGATCTTGGGGGTCTGTTTACTAAGCCTTAGATGGAGATAAAGTGGGCGGAGATAAAGTTCCAGCCAATCAGCTCCTGTCATTTTTCAAACACAGCCTGTGACATGGCAGTTAGAAGGTGATTGGCTGGTACTTTATCTCTGTCCACTTTATCTCCATCCAAGGGTTAGTAAATAGACCCCTCAGTTACATATACATTATTTGGAAAAACATGATTAAGCCACCAGTCACTTCACGGTTTATCTGATATGGTAGTCCAGTACACTTTTGCATGTAACCCACAAATGTTAGACACCTTTATTTTTACACTGCAATTTAGATTTCAGTTTGGACACACCCCACCCAAATCTAACTCTCTCTTCACATGTTACATCTGCCCCACCTGTATTTGTTACCAAGGTACGCTTGCTCTTTCTTACTTTATTCCCAAATCAGAATCATCAGTCCCACAGTCCCAGAGAGGCTATCAAAACAGTAGGAAAGTATGGGCATAACTATGTACTTTTTAATTAAGTCAATAGCAATTACTTGTTACATTTAATGTAATAGCGTTAAACAAAAATATGCATTTTGATGATAACTTGCTGTGGAAAAGCTCATGTACAATGTATGTGTGGGCTTAGTTAGCATATAAGAGAGACGGGCCATCTGCACTGAGCAATCCCCAGAAGTTGTTTGTGTTCTTCTAAAGCAGGGGTGTCAAACACAAGGCCCGCGGGCCAAATCCGGCCCGCCAGACCTCGTCTGATGGCCCGCGGTGCCGCCGCCAGCCTTGCAGCCTCCCCTTTTTTTTTTTCAATGAATTTACTCCGTGCCTTACCTTCCGGGACCTGGCCCGACTTCTTCCTGCCCCGCACTGCTCCCTGGGTGTCGGACGTGACGTCATCACGTGACGTCCGCCCGACATCTCCAGGGATCAGAGGAGCGCGCGGACGCCGCGGAGAGGAGCAAGAAGAAAGAAGTAAAAGAAAGAAAGAAGTAAAAGGTAAGTAAAGTAAATGGAGGGGGCAGATGGCTGGGCACTATAAAAGGGGGCAGATGGCTGGGCACTATAAAAGGGGGCAGATGGCTGGGCACTATAAAAGGGGGCACATGGCTGGGCACTATAAAAGGGGGCAGATGGCTGGGCACTATAAAAGGGGGCAGATGGCTGGGCACTATAAAAGGGGGCAGATGGCTGGGCACTATAAAAGGGGGCAGATGGCTAGGCACTATAAAAGGGGGCACATGGCCTTGTGTTTTCCATATGTTTAATAAACAGTGTTTGGCAATATTTGTATGTTTAAAAAAAAATTAATGTTTGTTACCAAAAAACATTTTTCAATACATTGTACAATAATTGTACATTTGAATATCTACTTGTCATTATTCTGACTATGTTTCTGCTTTCAGAGCTAGTTATTACTTACATTATTACAAAAAACAGTAATAATTGAATGCAGTGACATTAATGTATGATAATAAAGAGTGGACACATAGACCTACAGATACAACCGGCCCTTTGATGGGGACCAAACTGCTGATGCGGCCCCCGATGAATTTGAGTTTGACACCCCTGTTCTAAAGCTTCAGCCTCTGTAACTGAGAAATTAGTTATGGCTGTGCAGGCAGTATACAGTATCAGTATTTTATTTTCTATGCTGTGGCAGAGTTATCTGAAACCAAAGACATACCAACTATAAATCGTTTAAAGGAAACAGAGAAGAAAGGCATGGTCTTTTACCAATCTCATAGAATGGATGTTTATTAAGAAGCTTAGATTTTTTTGTTGGCGAATGCTGCAGATCAGTGAAATCTAGTTTTATGTTATTCAGTATTATACACTAGCCCTGGTCATCCTTATCATTCATTAGCCGTTATCCAGTACCGGGCGAAAACTCATTTGGGGCGGAAAACAGAATTTTTTTGTCATTTCCTCCAATGTTTTGATGACATTTTTTTTTAGGCAGTCATATTATGATGCCTGAAAAAAAGAATCCACTCTCACACGAAAACATACATGTTCAGTGAAACCTGTGTGTTTTCGCTTTCACGTTCGGGGACAACAGGATAGCCCCCAGCGAAACAATTACCCTCTGTAAGTGACCGTGGGTAATAGAATACCACCCATTGCCTAGTCAAATATTATAAGGAATAGATGTGCCCCCAACTAACCTTTTGCAAGGGCACCATTTTCCCGGTGATATTTGGGGAGATGTTGTATGGGATGAAGTCTGACGGGATCCTGACTGCATGCCCTTGCCCTTGTGCACCCATGATAGATACATATATGTAATAACCAAGCAATATAATTACAATGACTCTCTATTCCGACATGTCACTGCCCCTGCTGTAAGGTGATACAGTATGTAAGCATGGAAGCATTTTATTCTGTGTAAATGTCCATTCAGCTAGTGTAATTTAGGTTATATAACTTTGTAACTGATAAATGTTATTTTCTACATTTTATCTAAAGGTCTTGGCTATAAGGAAACTTTAGGTCATATTGATTTCTACCCAAATGGAGGAACTGATCAGCCGGGTTGTCCTAGAACCATTTTATCAGGTAAATAAATGTACAATTGTTACATGCATCTAGGCCGTAAAAGTAAACTTTTCCATGAGGCTTGTAACTGCTCTGCCTGGTAGAGGAGAGAATTGTTCTGGGAGTATCGTCATGTTCAGGGGTGTATTAAGAGAAGAGGGGGCCTGTGTGCAAACTCTGTCAGGGCCCCCTCTGCTGTAGCGGGCAGTGGTGTTATGTAATGCCTAGTAGACTCTAGCATTGTGCAAGAGTCTACTAGAAGAGGCCTCCGGGAAAATGGGCGCCTTCTATTATTGCAAGCAGTGTTTATCCACTTCAGAGCTTTAGTGGTAGCTTATTTTTACCAGTACCTCTAGATGCTCAATTACTTGGACTTGGGCATGCTTGTAGTAACATCCCATAACCCAAGGTTAGGAACCAGCATATGCACCAGGCAAGATCAAGGCTTCCTGGTACCTCAGGAGCAGACTATGGAAGCCTCTAAAATCTTCCAAGAGAACCTCATACATATCCCTTAACAGAAATGAAAAATAAAATAAATTGTTTAAAAAAAATAATAATTATAATATCATAAATAAATCTCGCTAAAATACTCTCTGTGTAAAGCCCTGCATAATATGTAGGCCCTATGGATGAAAAAAAACTTTATCCATTGCTGAAAAGATATCGAATCTTGTTGTATCTATGACACATAAGTTAATGGTGGAAGATTTACTCCCCACTGCCTGAAGAAGCAGCCAGGAGCCATGAAACGCATTGCAGCAATTTATAAGACTTTTTATTTTTTTTAATGTATCTTTTATGTTTTATTCAAATCATGGCATTATATTTTTAGTATATCATACTTTGCTTCTTACAAATAATTTTTAATTTATACGTTTATATGTTTGCTTTATTAAAACAGACCTTGTCTGTACAAGGGAGTGGTTTGACGCATTTGAACTTGTTTCTTCACGACATTATAATTTTATACATTTGTAACAATTAAGATCCGTATTTCTTGACATAAATTATTGTTGTACATTTCCTGTTTACACATAGCTCACCTACTGTACAAGTGAGTAAAATAATTTTTCCATTATACTAAATTACAGAATTTTTGATAATTATTGATGAGCCTTTAATGGTTAGCTCTCCTCATTTGGTGAGTAAGGGATTTGCTCCACTATTACCTTATGTATCATAGACACAACTCCTATCAATACCCTTTCGTCACCGGAGAAACCTTGCTTTCCTATAGCACAATTTCAGGAGGTTGTTGGGAGACCCTTACACTCCTCAGTTAGCAGATCTGGGTATCCCTTGGCACCATCCATAATTTAAATTAAGCTATTTAGGTAACGTAATAAATAGTTAACTTTTTTTTCTAAAAATATTGTGTAAATTTGTTGCAACACCAAATGCCGTTTTCATGTTATTTATTTTTGCCCATTAAACGTTTCTTTGTACAGGATCCGAATACTTCAAGTGTGATCACCAGCGGTCAGTGTTTCTGTACATCTCATCCTTAAATGACACTTGTAGCATTTTCACATTTCCATGCGGAGATTACAGAGATTACAGGATAGGAAAATGCCTGGATTGCAAAGAGTACGCACCACTCACCTGCCCAGTTTTAGGTACAGTAAGTAGTTAATTTTTAGGCAAACAAATAATGCTTTGGGGCTCATTCTAAACTGCGAGCAAAGCAAAACTTTGTGTCTGGACCAAATCATGCTGCAATACAAAGGGTGCCAAAAAAGAAAAAATCAAATAATAAATATATATACAGTACCAGTCAAAAGTTTGGACACACCTTCTCATTCAATGGTCTTTATTTATTTTAATTATTTTCTATATTGTAGATTAATACTGAAGACATCAAAACTATGAAAGAACACATATGGAATTATGTTGTAAACAAAAAAGTGTTAAACAAATCAAAATATGTTTTATATTTTAGATTCCTCAAAGTAGCCCCCTTTTGCTTTGATGACAGCTTTGCACACTCTTGGCATACACTGCCTGGGGTCCCACCTCCTGCTCTAAAGATCAGGTCCTACTGTGTACTTGAATTATGCATCATACATATGTTACCTTATACTGGACTATGGTGTATTTTCTACAGTGCATTGCTGTTATTAATCTGGTACATTATCATGCATGCAGCAGCTGAATTTACTGCATATATTTATGAAGGGGCCCACATGTTGCACTCTCTAATGGTTAGTCAAACCAATGAGGTGGCAGGCCACACCCCCTCAGCAGACTGGCCACACCCCTAAACATGGCCCCTACCACTGCATCCCCCCGGTGGGCTCTACATGCCCCAGTCCGACACTGTCACCATATCACAGCAACAATTTCTGAAGACCCTGGTTTTAATCCCTATGACCTTAAACAGGTTATTTTGGAGGACAGATTGAGAAATTGTTGTGGCAACCAATAATTTTCTAGCTATCATTTATCAAGCAAATTCTATAAAATGTTAGCTATAAGCTGATTGGTTGATATGGGCAACTTCAGCTATCCTCTTTAGAAGGATTGATACATCTCTGCCTAGGTCCCAATGTGCCCTAGGTATCAGTAAAACCGATTGTAAACTCAGCAATTTATGAGTACAATGTGAAAATTTAATGAACATACAGTATAAAAAATTCAACAAGAGTACATCGGTTAGGGATATTTATTAACATTGCTTAAAGGTACAAATCTGCACTAAGGGCCTGATTCAGAGATGCTTGCTAAAGCTACAGAGTCTACGACTTTGTACGTAGCAGCTGTGCTACAATATGCAAAAGCATTTTTTAGTCTTTTTTTTTTACTTCGTTTTATAAGATTTAGTCAGTGGATCTCAGTTTGCATTTTAGTCTAATTTTAGTCAATGTTTTAGTCATAACTTTTGCAAACATTTTAGTGATACTGTAATGGATTTTGCTGAAGAACATTTCTCTAAAATTCCCTTGAGAAGTTTGCATACCTTTAACTATGTGTTTAGTAATCTAGGCTCAGTAGGGTGAGAGTGTGTTACATACTGAGCATGACTTACCACAGTACTCCCATATATCATATACAAATGAATCCCTTAAGGTTGTTAGAACAAACAAGTGCATTACAAAAATACAGTACTAAGTTGACACTTTAACATTATATGCCCTAAACTAGGCATGTCCAAACTGAGGCCCTCCAGCTGTTGAGAAACTACACATCCCAGCATGCCCTGGCACAGCTTTAGCATTCTCTGACAGCAAAACTGTGTCAGGGCATGCTGGAATATGTAGTTTAACAACAGCTGGAGGGCCGCAGTTTGGACATGCCTGCCCTAAACCATAGATAGGCTGGGCTGCACTGCAGTGCTGTACCAGAAGTCCTCCAAGATATTTATGCCCAAAGTGACACAGACAGTAATAATGCTATTAGTGAGAGTGACTCTGAGTGCTGTGTGCTGTCTCCTGGTCAAAAAATCCAAGGGAGACTTGGGAAGGAAGAAAGGACTCAGTTGAGGCGTCCAAACACAATAGATCCAGCTATTTTGTCTCGTCGTTAGGCATTATGAACACGGATTTCATTATTAACACATTTTTATATTTTCGTTATTTTTACAATTGAGTCCTGAAAAAAACTTTAATCGACAAATAGTTTAGTCTAAATTTTAGGCGACTAAGTTAACATTGCAGGTTACTCAGAGTGACCGGGAATTACAAGCTGCTGAAGCCAGTGAAGTTGTGTCCAAGGATGCAGCCACTGGCTCCATAACACCCAGAAAATGGGTCTGACATTCCCCCCGTTTTCTGGAACACTACTTGTAACCGCTCCATCACTACTTCTAAATGCTGCAGCATTTGGGGCACTACAAGTGACATTGCAGTCCCAAATCTGTTCAAGTGAGATGTACGTAACGTCGTAAACCATTGGGTTTGGGAACAGCACTGAACCACAGCAATCAATCAGACATTGCCTAACTTCCACTAGACATAAAATCTAGTTGATTGGTTGCTCTATTTTATTGCAGATTTACACCTTTTAAGCAATGTGAGTAAATAATCCTTAATACTTGTTTAAAGATACATACTGTACAGTAGCAGAGCAAAATATCTCCACGATGGATTCACATCTTTGCAGGAGTGATCAATCAGATGTGACGCAATATAATAAATAACATTTTCTAGGGCGCCTGTAACTGGTGTGTGTATGTATGTGTTACAGGCTTTCATGCTGATAAGTGGAAGAAATATCTGGTGGTGAAGAACCCTCCAGTGACGAAAGCTTTTTTTGACACCGCGTCGATGAAACCATTTTGCAGTGAGTGAAATTAAATTTGCATAAGACAAAAGCTGTCAGACTGAGATAATAGTGGCTTGGGGAAGTTGGTGACATTTTGCTTGGAACACTAATTGCTTCAGACTGAATAATTTGAACTGTGAATAATAATGATGAGAGAGAGGCAGCACGGGGTAGAGGTTTTGTCTTCCTCTCTGGCCTACTTCTTTGTTGTAGTAGAATTAAGGCTCATCCAGGCTCTTCAGACATGGATTTCTTTTCACAGTGGGACCTATTTAAATATTGTTGTGTGGTCGCAGCACAGAGACGCTTTTGTACTTCTGGCTGTGGAGTGATCTTTAATCTTTTCTGTGGTGCAGTGGCGTACAGAACAGAATTCATCCCCACCACTCAAGGGATCGACTAAACCCTCGCCTCTCACAACAAAGGAGAACAAGTGAACGACTTGACCTTGATTTTGTGTAAATGCAGTAAATATGTGATAAACATAAAAATACGATTAGCGCAAGCCAGAAAATAGGCCGGGCAGGCGTACAGTAAACCTCTGAGTGAAAGTTAAGAAGCTAAAACACAGGAATTAATCATTCAACAAATAGATAATTACATTATGTCACTTACATAAAACAAGAGACAATAGAGGACATATCCGTAGTTCTGTACTGTAAAGATGGAGAAGAACTGGTGGCACAGTGGGCCGTTTGGGATAGGTAGAGACCAGAATCTCCTCTGTAAATGCTGGGCACGCCCCCAGAGTGATGTACTGGGGGTTCCTACGAGGCCATGCTCCCTCCCTGTGAGACCACACCCTCTTTTTGGTCGTGAGGAGGGAATGTGTAGTAGGTGACACTACTGTGTGTAGTGTGTAGGTGACACGCACAGATTTCCTGTGGGGTAATTTGTGAATTGGCCAGGCTTATGGCATGCTTTCCATCTGTCCCAGAATAATAATAATAATAATCATTTTATTTATATAGCGCTCTTTCTCCAATAGGACTCAAGGCGCTTGGATGTCTGGGAGAGACCCAAATTTCCAGCACCTCCAGACTCCTGAAAGAGTGGTCTAATCTCCCACATGATGTCCACTTCCCAAGTGAAGTGGGAGGCACTGGGGTTGGGTGACGGGCTTTGCATATAAATGCTTCATTGTGGCTCCACCCCCCCCCCCCCACCCCCCCTTCCTGCTGTAAACTGATGCAAAATGCACCTCAGACATTGTTAAGTCTCTGCAAGTATTTTTTATTTGCAGCAGATTATCTGTAGATGGGATGGTCCATCTCTTCAGGCACTGTTTCACTATCCCGACCCCGGACCGTAGTGTCCCACGGAAGGATTAGTTGAGAGGTAACACCCCAAAATAATGTACAACAAGGGCGAGGTGTGATGCCGCGCCCCCTTTTTGCACGCTAGTCTCTGGAGAGTGCACTTTGTCCCAACTCATGTCGCAAAAGCTGAGAAGTATTGCATAGGTTCGTTTAAAATAAGTATATATATATATATATATATATATATATGTGTGTGTGTGTGATGCGACCTTAGACAGCACTCGTGGCAGGAGTTGGTGGTCACACTGGGTGATAAGTTTGTCTGTATATTGTGTATTGTATACATTTGTTTTTTTAAGTTATGATGAAAGGGAGAAAGTCCCTAAAACGTCGGCAGAGAACATTGACTCCTGTGTTTATTGATGTACTACATACTGGCGTGCCACTCATATTTCTTTCTATCTATCTGTGTGGGCCTTGTGCCTATTTACAGTCCATCCAGCAGTGGGGTAAGTTTGTCCCAGTTGCCCGGAGGCAAGATAAATATTGCTCCCCCCCCCCAATGAAATGTTACACTGAAGGCAGACACCTTACTGATAGAGCTATTTGTTCTTGCATTTCACCTATATGAAGCTGCTACATAGAATTGTTGAAAACCATTGCAACTAGGCAGATCTATGTAGTGTACAGCCACACACTACATAGATCTGCTCAGTCACAATGCTGATTTTACTCTGACAATTATTTTACAAGTATCATACACGGGATTAGAACCCACAACCTATTACACTAGAAACATGCACCTTACTGATGGAGATCAGTGTCGAACTGGGGCATGCAGGGCCCACCGGGGGAATATGTTTAGGGGTGTGGCCAGTCTCTAGAGGGGGTGTGCCCAGCCACCACATTGGTTTGCCTAACCATTCTGCAAGTGTTGGTCCCCTAAATAAATATATACAGTAAATACTGTAGTGCATGCATGATAATGTACTAGATTAGTAACAGCACAGTCTGGAACCTGATCCCTAGAGGAGGGGGTGGGGGCCCAGACAGTAGGGCCCACCGGTGGTTTCCCCTGTACCCCTGTGGGCCAGTCCAACCCTGATGGAGATATTTGCTCCTGTATAGGAAGCAAGAGAATTCTAACTATATGAAGTTACTGTAAGTGTCATAGAAGTAACTTCATTTAGATATAATTCTCAGGCTTTCTACATAGGAGCAAATAGCTTCATCAGTAAGGTGTTTGCTTCCAGTGCAGTAGGTCGTGGGTTCTAATCCTGTGTATGACACTTTTTATTTTTTATTAATTAATTGAATTGAATGGTGTCACTGAACAGACGGAACGGGAGGAGAGATGCCCCCCTACAGAGCAGGAGCCCGGCTGCAGCCGCCTCCGTTGCCTCCCACGGTTACGCCTCTGCCATCCAGTGTGCGCACATTGGGGCCTATGTTGTGTCCATTTGCAAATACAAAATAAGTTAAAAAAGCATAAATTTTTTGCTACCTATGCAGAGCAGCCCGCAAGATTCATCCAACTAACCATGTTTAGCACAGTGTGCCTCCTTACTACACAGATGCAGATGGAATACAGCAGGAGCAGGGGTGTTTTATCAGAGGAGGAGGCCCGTGTGCAGAGTCCGAGTGCACAGTGCAGTAGACTCTGGCATTTGCCGTTGTCTACTGCACATGTGCAGGACTCCGGAAATAAGGAGCACGCCATGTTCTGGAGACTAATTTCACTACTTCACTTCACAGCCATTTTAGCATTTTTTTCCGTGGCTGTAGCACCCAACATGGGACTTTGGAAAGGTGAGTATTAAAATATGGATGTGGTGTGTGTGGTATGGGCCCCCTGGACCTAGGGGCCCATGTGTACCGCACTCATTGCACCCATTATAGAAACACCTATGGACAGCAGCTGTGTCTTCACTGTTACCAGACTTGTGCAACAAGTGCTAAATACCTTACATGTCTATCCTATTTATCACTGGGCTGACACCTCTAGGGACCCATGCAGATTACCACATATCATAATATACCTAGAGTTCTGTATGTAAATTGCATCTTTTCCACTATGGGGCTGTAAACTAAAATGCATCCTCTAATAGAGAAATCGGGGCACTATGGGTGCCGTTGCTGGTTTTCCAGTGCTGTCACAGTGGCACATTGCAGGCATCAATAATGAGTGATATATCTCCTATATAATAGCCCAGATCTGTGATCTTGTGATTCATTTGCTAACGCTGGGCGGGGTCACAACAGTGGGCGGAGTTAGTCAAATGAGTCACAGATCTGGCCAAATCAACAGGAGACTAGGAGCAGAAGCAGATAGTATGGGCATGGCACAGGCAGGGGTGCATACCTCCCAGCTTTCTGCAGGAGCTTTCTTCAGACAGAAGGAGGGACACACTCGGTGAAAAGGGGGCGTGGCTTCACGGGAGGGCCCCGTTTACGTCAATGAGGGGGCATGCCCAGCGCTCTGTGAGCTGCTGGCATGCCCCCAGGGGCTGATTATGAGTCCGGGGGGGGGGGGGGGGGGGCAGGGCACTTGAGACAGGGGAGCCCTATCTCATTGCTGTGCCTGCTGTGGGTTGGGGGCGTGGCCTAATCGCGGGACGCTAGGCCACGCCCCCTTACGCAAATTCCGTTTTTTGCTTTTTTTTTAAATGGAATTTTGGCCCCTCAGCTAGGGGTAAATCCAGAGGAGGTGGTCGCTGCCACCTACACACCCGCACAGGCAGAAAAAAGCAGGTAGACTGCTGCCTCCCTGCAACACCACAGACCTGCCAACACGCAGCAGCGTGTGCTGACAGTAGCACAATGCTGCCGTTGTTGCTGGCAGGACAGGGGGGGGGGGGCTTCTGAGCTGGGACAGAGCTACTCGAGCTGGGGGGCCCCCTAAAACTGTGGGGCCAACGGTACGTACCCCCTGCCCCCTCCCCTTAATCCGGCTCTGCTGCTGGAACCCCCCCTTAATCCATACCCCCTGATGCCCCCTCTCCCTCTGTCTCCACTATTCACCGCTGCTCTGCTAAGCAGAACAGCGAGTACAGGAGCTTTCCAACTGACCCCCCCGTTACCGCGGGACACTGCGACCCGCGGGTAAGACAGCGGGTCAGACCCCAAAAAATGGGACTGTCCCGCAAAAATTGGGACATTTGGGAGGTATGGGGGTGTGTGAGGGGGGTATGCCGTACAGACAGACGGGCACCGGCTCACTGTGTGCTTGACCCCCCCCCCCCTCCCTGGCGCAGAGGGGCGTCACTTTCTGGCACACTCCACGCTTCTTAGCTGCAGTTTTGTGGGGCACCTGCCGCTGTGCAGGTTCCGTACTGCCTCTGTTATCTCCAGCCCCGGCAACCCCACCGCTAGCTGCAGCGCTGCCACCCACAGTGAGGTGCGCCCAGCTCCTTCACACACTTTAGCCGGCGGGTAACGCTGCAGAAGTCCGAGCTGCTTGCAGGCTCCAACCCCCTCCTCCCTCCAGCCGCAGCATCTCCTGGGGGCGAACCAGTCACTCCCAGTCTCCCCTTACCACAGTGCCCGGCAGCTGCGCGAGGTCTGCGGTGTGTGACTGAGGAGGGGGGGAGGGATGCGGACGGGCAGATGAAGCAGGACTCCAGCCTAAGAGAGTCAGCCATGCCAAGTCTCCACCAGCAGCAGATCCCAACAGGTTGGAGTGGAACAGCAGCAGCCAGCAGCAGTGACACCGGTAAGACACATCTGTCTGTCACCACTGTTTTGTCCCTAATACCAATCTCTCCCGTGCCCTGTGTTCTGTCATGTCCCTGTCACCCCTGGCCTTGCCCTGCCACCCTTATCCTGGCCCTTTCACCCTTATCCTGGCCCTGTCACCCTTATCCTGGCCCTTTCACCCTTATCCTGGCCCTTTCACCCTTATGCTGGCCCTGTCACCCTTATGCTGGCCATGTTACCCTTATGCTGGCCTTGTTACCCCTATCCTGGCCCTGTTACCCCTGTGCTTGCCCTGTCAACCCTATACTGGCCCTGTCACCCCTGTCCTGTTCCTGCCACCCCTACCCTGGCCTGTCACCCCTATCCTGTCCCTGTCATTTCTGTCCTGGCCCCGTTGCCCATGTCCTGGCCCCGTCACCCCTTTTCTGACCCTGTCACCCCTTTTCTGACCCTGTCACCCCTGTCCTGGCCCCGTCAACCCTGTTCTGACCCTGTCACCCCTGTCCTGGCCCTGTTACTGCATACCCTCCAACTACCTTTTTGGCAGGTACAATACCCGCAGCGCCTCCAGACCTCTCCCCAATGCACCACACCTCCGCACCTTCCCCTCCACCCCTCCCCCACACGCTGTGCCTCCAGACCCCCTACACCACCCGCGGCTCCCACTCCTCCGCCCCTTCACCACCCACAGCACCTCCAGGCCCCCTCCACCATCCACCCCCTTTATATGTCTCCCCCCACACCTGCCCCCCTCCACCCGCAGCATCTGCAGACACCCTCCTCCATCCGTGGTCCCCCCCTCACCCACCCCTCCCCCACCAATGGCACCACCGCACCTGCCCCTCCACCACCAGCAGCACCTCCGGACCTCCTTCCCTATGCGCCGCACCACCCGTACCTGCCCCTCCCCTACCCATGGCGCCTGCGGACCCCTACCCCACCCCCCCACTGCCGCCCCTTCCCATCCCACAGCACCTCCGGAACCCTTCACCCATCCACAACATCCCCACACCTGCCCCTCTCCCACCCATGGCACCCCTGCCCCTCCCCCACCTGCAGTGCCTCCGGACCCCTCCCCAATCTGCATCCCCCACTCCTCTGCCCCTCCCCCACCCGCAGCACCTCCCGACTCTTCCTCATCCGGGCCCCACCCCCACTTCTGCCCCCCCTCCACCTGCAGCATCTACAGACACCATCCGCAGTCCCCCCCGCACCCGCTACATTCTGTACATCGTGCCCTGCAGGTGCTGTTCACGCCGTCGCAAGGGGCTGCGCCTCCTTCACCATCGCACACCCTTTCATTGTGCAATATTTAACCACTAACAAAGGAATGCAGGTAATACTTTATATAATACAAATATTGAACCCCAGAAAGGCATGCAAGGGTTAAGGGGGCGTAGCCCCTTGCGACGGTGTGAAGAGCGCCCGTAGGGCGCGATGAAGCACCTAGTATATATATATATATATAGAGAGAGAGTGATACAACACTGTGGGTAAAATTCTAGTATGGCGTGGCTTGATAAAATGACAAAACTATTTTATTAGAGCATAACACATATAATAGTATAACATGCAAACAAGCAATGAATATATTAATAAATATCAGACTTCCGGTTCCGATGGGTATGTGGTGAGATGCTGGGCTGCACAGCTCCTCCGGGATCACTGTTGTGTTTCCCGTTTCACAGCGTTTTTATGCCTCCACAATGGGCATAACAGACCCCTGACGCTCCACAGATCATCAGGAAATAGATGGATAAATCCCTCTCTCCCTCCATGACCTGACAGCAACAGCGCTTGAAAGGCGACAAGGAGAAAGCTAAGTTGGTGGCCGCAACTGCAGCGCAGGTAGGAGACACGCTAGCCTCCTCTCCTGTTTTACCAGCTACAGCAGCAGGCAAGGCCCCTCACTCGAATTCCCCTGTTAAGTATAGGGACATTGTTAAAGCTATAAAGGAGACCAGGACCACTTTATTACAAGAACAGGCAGCCACCTTTCAACAATCTATGCAGGAGATTTGGGATAGTATTTCTGAAAGTGCAAGATAATGAATCCCGCTTGGGGGAAATGTTTTAAGATATATCTACACTTAAACGCCAGTGTGCTGAGCTTCAGAAATTGAATCATTCCCTGAGCAATAAATTAGACGATTTAATCGGTGAAGATGGAACAATCTTCGCATAGTAGGCCTCCCAGAATCATTGAATGGCTCTGCACTTGCCCATTTTCTAAGCAAACCCTTGCCTAATCTGCTTGGTATCTCAGCTGACTGTTCGAACATGGTTGTGCAAAGGGTCCACCGAGGAGGTCCAGCGAGAGATGGTAGTAAATAAATGCCCATCCCCGGTTAACCATCTTCAGATGCTTGAATTATCTCTTTAAAGATTTAATATGGACTACATCTTGGAAACAATGACCCTTATCGTGGGAGCAAAATAAGATGATTATAGTTCAATATTATTCGGCTGAAGACACATGTGCCCGCCAATCCTTCTCAGTGGTGTGTGCTCGTCTTAACGAGGCGAATTATACATTTGCATTATTATACCCTTCATAATTGTGAATCTTTCGTTATGGCTTCTTTAAAGAATTTACAACACCTGAACATGTTAACTTCTTTCTGGATGAGGAAGAAGGTGAAGATGAAGATGACCTCTTCTCACCCTCCAATCAGCCGGACTGAATTATTTGCATTGCATCTATCCACAGTTTTTAAAGTAACATGCTGATTCGACTTTAATCTTAACTAACCTCCTTTGCCTGATATTTGTATTACATTACATTTGCTATTGATTCTTTGAGTACTCCGTGTTTGTTCCATATATGCTTTTCACTATTCCCCGCTGAATTTAAGATGTTCTGTTACATACGCTGCTGTAGTCTTCCACTAGGGGCCTGCATTAGGAAATGCATTTTTTCTCTAGTTTCTATTGCGTGATTGATTACAATCTACTACTGGAAGTTATTTGAACGCTTTAGGTGATATCCTTGAGATGTTCATCTTATATTTCACTTGTTTTTTTATTTACTATTCCATTTTTTCGTTTTTAAGTGAGTTTTTGTTGGATTCAAATTATTGTTATTTTTTTTTTATTTGTTATGTGAATTACTGGTAGAAGTGGTGTTTGGTTTGGTCTGACCTTGAGATGTGGTGATAGCTTTTTTGTGCATCCTTAATGGCAGTTTTCTCGTCTCCTTTAATTTACAGAATTGTTCTTCCTATCCTAAGGTATTGGATGCTTGATGTCAGAGCAAGTTTATTTTATGGCGGGTTTACTGTGTTTATTCCTTGCTGTGACTTATAGATGGAGGCTCTAAAATTTGCTCCTTGACTGTAGGGGGATTTAACTCTCCAATTAAACAAAAGAAGATGTTAATATACCTTTGCAAGATGAAAGCAGATGTGGCACTATTACAGGAAATGCATCTGATTGAGTCAGAGGTACGTAAACCAAGTACCTTGGGTTTCAAAGTTCTGAGTGCCACCACCTATAGCTCTAAGGCCAGAGGAGTTGTTAAAGGCAACTATTTTGGGTACCAGATATTGCATTTGTAATATATATGCTCCACATGTGTATTTCCCTTATCTTGATAAAACTGTTATACTGGGTGGAGATTTTTTATTTAGTGGCTTCTCATCAATTAGAGAAACAGTTCCCCTGAAACGTAAATACATCCCTCCCTCAATTGGCATCCAGCATACTGTATTTTTGACCAACTGCAGTGGTTGATGTCTGGAGGGCTCTACATCCCGTAGATAAAGAATATTCTTGTTTGTCCACTGCTCATGGAACCCTTTATAGGATTGACTATATATTAACCTCTTCATCAGTCTACTCTATGGTGGTAGATTCAGCTATAGAGCCCATTAGCTTATCTGACCATGGAATGATTTGGATTACTTTAGCCTCAGGGATGACCAGTGGTTCATACAGACCATAGAAATTCCCTTCAAACCTCGCTGACTCGGTGTGGTTCAGAAATATGCTGGAGGCTAAGTGGCAGGAATTTGTATTTAACAATCAAGGTAGTGTAGCAGACCCGTTACTGTTTTGGCAAACATCGTAGTCAGTGCTAAGAGGGGAAATTATTTCCTTTGTTAAGAAATACAAGACAGAATGTTCCTCAAAGTTTTTGGCAGCACAGGCAGATCTGACTGATAAAGTTCAAAAGTTTAAATCATCCCCATTGCCCACTCATAAGGAAGCCTATCTGCGCAAGCTAATCTGCGCTATGATACCCTATTTACTAAGCTAGAACACCATCATTTTGGTAATAAATCTGGCAGGTTACTCTCTAATTTAGTTAGGGGAGACTGTACCTCTGCACATCTCAAAACCATTCAATATCATAATGGCTCTAGGACTCATGAGGCATCAGCAATTATGAAAATTCTGAAGGAATTTTATGCTTCACTTTATAGTCAGGACTCCATTAATACTTCTGCTAAGGCGAACTTTTGACTAGACTGCGGAGACAGGGGGCAACCCTAAACATGCAGCGAAGCGCTTGCATTTTAGTGGTGGGTGGGCAGCACCTGGCATGCAGGGCGGCCTTGCCCTGTGCTGGGCGGCCAACCGCATATTAGTGGAAAGAGTTGTAGTTTTGTGAGTTTTTGCAAAACTATGTCATGCTGAATTAGGCCCTATATTTTTACTAGATGTAGACTATAAAATACAAAACTATTAGCTGATAGATTGGAATTTATCCTCCATGGCATAATCCATCCAGATCAGACGGGGTTCATAGCAGGCTGGCATTCCGTGGTGAATGTTCGTTGTGTGTTGTTGGCTCATATTCAGTATGCATCTTTTGAAAGATCCGATGATGGTGATCTCGCTTGATACAGAGAAAGCCTTTGATCTCATTACTTGGGATCATTTTTATGAAACCTTAGCTAGATTTCGCTTTCCGCAGAACTTTATCGACACCTTGCAGACTCTATATACCAATACTGTAATGGTTACCTTTCTGAAGCTTTTCATATTTACAGGTGCCCTCTGTTGCCCTGCTGTTTGCCCTTGCCCTAGAACCACTGCCAATTGCTTTGCGGCAGGCAGAACATTTTCATGGTTTATACATCGGCGAAGCCCAGTCTAAACTCTCCCTCTTTGCAGATGACGTTATTTGTTTTTAAACCTACCCTTTCTCTCCCCGTTATAGCAGAAGTGATTGCCACATTTGGCTCTTTTGCTGGTTACAGAATTAATTGGTCTAAATCTGTTCTGATGACTCTTAATCAGGATATAGCCTCTGTTTTTCCTCCGACCCTTATACATGACTTTCATTATGCAAAGTCACATTTTAAATATCTAGGGATTCAGATCCCATGGCATTTAGATAACTTGTATAAACTGAATTTTACTCCTATTTTAGAAAAAAAAAATGTGCTAGATAATTGGGCTAATCTCCCATTATCCTTGATACAGTAAGTAGGATTGCCCTTATTAGGAGTATCATATTCCCCAAATTTACATATCCTACTCAGATGTTCCCTATTCGTTTAACCAAATCTGATTTGTTGAGCTGCACATCTCTTTTTCTCTAAGTTTATATGGCAAGGGAAGAGTCCCAGGATTTCTAGGGCTAAGGCTGCAATGACTAGATATAAGGGGAGATTGGCAGTTCCAGACATTTTGGCTTTCTCTAATTCAGTGTTTTTCAGGTATATTCTGGACTGGTTATATGACTGGGAAGAGTATACTCATAAACCTCTTGAGTCTGCCCTCTTTGCCCCTTATCCCTAGCGGCATTGCTACATTCACCCAGGTCTGTTATTCCCTCGTGCATCTTGTCCAACATCCTTTTCTCTGATACATATTGAGCATGACTCGTGATATCTAATAGACTATGCACACCTCACACTGCTTCTCTACTTAACACTGTATGGGGTAACCCGATGTCTAATCCAGAGTTGGAAAATCCAATCTTTCTTCACTGGAAAGATACAGGTATTAGTAAGATTTGTGATGTATTTGACCCGGGCGGGTCATACTGTCATTTCAGGAATTATACCAGCAGTATTAAATTACTCATCGCAAATTTTCATTGTACCTTATACTTAGGCATTTTGTGCAATCTGTTCGTCTTACTACCTATACAGTACTTTATTTAAGCTTCTCAGACAATTTCACATACAGATGTAGCGCTCATCATGGCTACAGCTGCTGTAAACCGTCACTCTCGGTGCGGCTAGGCACACCTGCGCCAAGCTGCTTATTTAGCCACTTCCATTCATGCAGATGGGGTGCGTGCGTGTCTAAGATGTGCGCGCACCTCAGACGTTAGGATACATTTGTAGGTCCCTACAAAACTAAATATTTTTACTCTGAACTGGTTAACATGGTGGCTGACAAAGTCTGGCTGCCGGGTGCAGCTAATAGGGAGCTGATATCCCAGGGGTAGTAGACTCTAACATGTTGCTATATCGCTATGATGATGTTATGTGCTACCTCAGGTCCTCCTATTTACAGGAAACCCACATCAAAGACATACTGTACACAGAATCTTAATTTCTCCAAGTCAACGAGGACATATGTAAATAATGAGTGGGGTTGTTGCCCTAAATGTTAAAACTTCTTACATTCTATGTGGGAATGCCCTAAAATTTGTTTTTTTCAGGGACAAAGTGATGTCTCTTATCAACCAGATTTTCAAACTTTGCCTTACTAAAAACCCATTGGCGATACTGTGTGTAAACTTTGCATGATGGGATCTTGGCCCTGACAAACGCAATGTAATACCATTATTACTGGTTATTATCCTGACGGCTGCGAAAAATCTTGTTCTAAAGCATTGGATCTTTTCCTCAGCACCCTTGTTACGTGAATTGAGATCTTTCCTGTTACTTTATATGGACAGGCAAGGAGCCATACCTCTTGGGCTCTCGAGAACAATCTCACGTACAAAAAAATATTTGAAACCACAAGCTGGTACTTATATCGTCAAATATCTTAGTACCTTTCGATGAATAGGAGATAAGAAGGTCAGACCCGTGAACCTAATTAATTTCTTTGTTTTATTTTATCTTCTTTAGTTTTGTTTTTGTATTATTTTATGTTAGTCAACTTGATGTTGTTGCTTTTTTGTAAGTGTTTTTTCAATCTCTACATATTCACATGTGATATTCACTTTGTTGCTCTTCTTCTGAGTCCTGCGTGACTCTGACTGTTTATGTACACCACTTCTCCATGTGTTGTTGAAATTTTCTCTTGACCGACATGTGAATAAAAAGATTAAAATTAAAAAAAAGTAAATATCAACCCCAGGGCCGTTTAAAAGAATACACCATCAAATCATCTTCTGTGCCACTGATAAACTGTTCTCAGATGAGAGGCATACATCACAAAAGGTCATTTCTAATTGGTCAGTTATAGGAAAAGTATATTAGCAGTCCTTAAGAATCCCCACAGTTAGTAAGATGTCCTTGCAATTCCACTGGCTGTGGGTGAAGTTTGGCTGGATAAATAAGGAATTCCCAGTACTGGTCCTTTGGAGATTAAGCATAATTAGGGGTCCAAGAGTCTCTGTGGTTGTTGGGGTGGCTGCTTAATCCGTTTCACTGAGATTACGTAATGTCCCTCAGCTTCTTCAGAAGCAAGTGTGAAAGCTTCAGTCCAGGGAACAGCTATTTCTAACCCCAGAACATTGCAAATCTATGTCAGCTGTGACTCTGATTAGTTTAATCAAGCCACACCACAAAGAATTCTAATAAAACCAAGAGAACTATGGAGGCAGTCTTAAAAAAAAAAAAAAAAAGCAATACAATGTTGGAAATGTATATACTTTAAACACAATAACAAATCTTAAAAAAACAGTAAATACTGTGATATAATAAACATGGTAATGTGATGGGATTTGTAGACGCAGTGACAGGGGCATCTTAAGAGAGGAGGGGGCCCATGTGCACACTCCGGGTGGGCCCCCTCCTCTCCACGGCGCTGTAGGCTCCGGCAATAATGCGCAGGTCTCCCGAAACATGCACCTGTGCATGTGCGGTGGCCATTTTTGATGTGTTTTTGGTCGTGACGGCTGCCGCTCCACTGCCTGGCGATGGACTTCGGAGAGGTGAGTATGAAAATATGGGTGCAATGTTAGCAGTGTGGGTCCCCCTGGACCCAGGGGCCCGCGTGCACCGCAAACATTACACCCATGATAGAAACGCCAGTGCGCAGTGCATAATGGAGAATGTAGTCCATATATACCACATTAAGTCAGTATAAGTCACTGAGGCTGTATGCTGATAGAGGTCCTTATTAGGCATATTTGCCAAAGGAAAGGTCACAACGTGTTTCAACTGATGTGTCAGACTTCCCCTTGATGAATAGCATTGCAAACCTTTCCTTTGCCTAATATGGACCTTCATAACTGAACTAAAATAAGCAAATTGCTATATTTTTGGATTTTAGTGGGATCATTTTTTTCCGTTTTTTTTTTTTATCTTGCAGAATATTTTTTCTCCTGTTTGGACTGTTGTTGTGTTTTAATAGTGTAATACATCTGAGTTGTTAACCTAAAAAGTGGCCCCTTATTTCTGAGGTTACAATTGCTTCTCAGTGCATGTTATATTGAATGTACGTTTTTTGAGTTGCCAATTTATATATTTGATGAGAGGCTCTAAATGCACTTTATATCATCCTGCACTTCATGTCATTGTGCACTTTATGTTATTGTGCACTTTATGTCATTTTGCACTTTGTTATTGTGTAATTTATGTTATTCTGCACTTTGTTATTGAGCACTAGGAGGTGCTATTAACTATTTGCTTATCTTGTGTGAGTGAGTGTGTGTGTGTACAGTATATATATATATATATATATATATATATACTTTTTACATTTAACATTATTGAGGATGGTGATTTTTAGATTGACTGCAGAATTAGGAATCCAGCAAACATATAACAGAGGTGACAAAGGATTAGTCTGAGTACTTAGGCTTTACTGATCAAAGAATATAGAGTGATGGGGAAACAAGAGGTTCCTCTGTAACGTTGAATTACTTTTTAATGTTGATTACATAGAGACTTAAAATAAAACAACTTTTATATACACAGCTCAATCTGGAGACAGTTCTGTATTTTAGTCAGACAATCTGAGCATATTTCACCCATTCCCTGTTCGCTCAGATAACTAGGCTGCTATAGATTTTGTGATATTGTGTTTCTGCTGCTAACACAGCTTTTTTTATGTCTTATTTTCTTAGTATTCCATTATCACTTGGACTTCATTACATCGAATACTAAAACACGGAGGGGTTACATTACCATTAAACTGGTGTCTGAATCAGGAAATGTGACGGAATCAAATCTAAATCAGTAAGTTTTACTGTTCACTAGCTGCTCATTTCTTTCTACCCAGAGTCTGTTTATTTTTCTAAGAGAAGTTGTTCATGAGGTTTGTCGGCTGGCGTGCCCCAGCATGAGAGGGCTTGGGAACCCTGCTGTCTGCCGCGGTGAAGAGGGTAATTCAGTGTCCCGCATGTTTCAGGGTTAAGCGTGCAATTAATTTACTTACACAACCCTCACGATTCCAGAGGCGCCATTGCATATTTAAAGCCTGCACTGACGTGTTTAAACATCTCAGGGTAAATAGACAGTGCTGTGACCAAGTTTGAAGAGGTGCTTGATTTTAATTAGTTAATTTGTCTATTCTCAAGTGTAAATCTTATTACAGAGATGAAAAAATAAGGAAAAACAAAAATGTGCTACTTTTTTTCTGAGCTAATATTCTTGCTTTTGGGTATAATAGGTGAACTACAGTATTTATTCTTCTTCTTCTTATCATTTATTTATATGCCTCCATAAAGGTTCCACAAACACAAGAAAACAGCGACTTACAGTAGAAGCATACTTGCCTACTCTCCCAGAATGGCCGGGAGGCTCCCGAAAATCGGGTAGCACTCCCGGCCCCCCAGAAGAGTAGGCAAGTCTCCCAGAGATGTCAGATGCCTGCTCACCCCCCAAAATCCAGCTGCACATACAGCGATCCCTCTGTTTGTAGACCAAAAGTGGGTGGGGCGATGATGCGATCCATACTTAATTGCATCATCATAGCCCCGCCCCTTGTTATTCATGCTGGTAGTCAAGGCATTGCAAAGAGGGGGGCGGAGCCATGATGATGTGATTGTGGCACCACGCCCCCGCACCGCCCACCTATGCAGATTTCATGCCCCCTCCTCCTGGAGGAGGCAGCCAGAAAGTAGGTAAGCATGAGTAGAAGACAATGTAGGACAAGTACAGGGTATATAAAAACATTGTTGCATCATGGGACAGGACACTAGAATAATCATTAGGGTGGCAGAAACCGAGGGTAAGGTGCTGATAAAGGGAGTATGGAGTAGAAAGAAGTCTGAGAGAGGGAAAAGTACATGAGGGGAAAGGGCCCTGCACATGAGAGCTTACATTCTAAAGGGGAGGGGCAGACAGGGGTAAAAAAAAGATGGGGTAGACAGGGAGCAGGGAATCGAGGCTTAGGATGAGAGATGACTGGGTCTTGAGAGCCCATTTAACTTGTGTAGAGGGGTGGAGAGTCTCATATATATCTTGAAGGCAGGAATGGGAGGAAGTAATAAGTTGGTATTTATGGAGCGAAGAGGAGGCGTAAAGGGAGATAAGGTCAGGGATGTAGATGGGAGAGGAGTGGGTAAGGGCTTAGAAAGTGAGTGTGAGAAGCTTAAATTGGATTCGGAAGGGGAAACAGCGTAGGGCTTGTAAAAGTGGTGATGTGGATGTAGTACGCTTGGAGAGTAAGATAAGCTGGGCAACAACACTGAGGATAGATTGGAATGGAAAGAGGCATATGTCAGAGAGGCCAGATAGGAGATTACAGTAGTCCAATCTGGAGATGACCAGTGGGTGGATGAAGGTCTAAGAAGCATCCATGGTGAGAAAGGGTGTGAGCCTGTATATTTTTGAGATGGAAGTGGCAGTACTGCGAGAGATACTGAATGTGTGGTGTGAAGAAGAAGGAGGAATTAAGGATAACTCCAAGACAGCAGCACACTTGGGGGCTAGAGGAGATGCTAGTGCCATCAATAGATAATGAAATTGTGGGAGGTGAGGTTATGCGGAAGGGAGGGAAGATGATCAGCTCAGTCTTAGATATGTTAAGTTTAAGAAAGCACTGGGACATCCAAGAAGAGATAGCAGAGAGACAGTTGGAGATACGAGTGAGGAGAGAGGGGGAGAGGTCAAGGAAGGAAAGGTAGATTTGAGTATCATCAGCATAGAGATGATATTGGAAGTTGAAAGAGTGAATGAGCTCACCTACAGAGGATGTATAGAATGACAAAAGGAGAGGTCATAGAACAGAGACTTGGGGGACACCTACAGTTAGTGGAAGTGGGGGGGAGGTGAAGTCATCAGAGGAGACATAAGGAACAGTCAGAGAGGTAGGAAGACAGTCAGGAGAGGTCAGTATCACACAGACCAAGGGAGCAAAGGATTTGCAGAAGGAGAGGGTGGTCCACAGTGTCAAAAGCAGCTAAGAAGTCAAGCAGAATAAGCAGAGAGTAGTGCCCCTTGGATCTGGCAGTAAGGCGGTCATTGCTGACTTTCGTGAGGGCAGTTTCAGTAAAGTGGAGAAGATAGAACCCAGACTGAAATACGTCAATCAGGGATTGGGAGGAGAGAAAGGCAGTAAGGTGGCTATAGACAATACGCTCAAAGAGATTGGAGGCAAAAGGGAGTAGAGAGATGGGTTGGCAGTCGGAGAGGGTGCTAGGATCAAGGGTGATTTTTTTTTAAGAATAGAGGAGACAAGGGCATGCTTGAAGGCAGAGGGGTCAGTGCCTGATGAGAGGGAGATTGAGGAGGTGGGCAAAGATTTTAGTGAGCTGTAGGTTCACAGATACCTTATAGTTGACATATTTTGTAAGTTACCCTTACATTTTATCTTATTGTGAGTGCATGAATGCAGGTTTTCACTTCAGATTGATACCCCTTTCTCACACAAGCCGCACTGCACCTGCTCAAAACGCACTTTGAGCCGTATTCAGAGATTTACATTAATCCGTCAATTAATGCACATCGCCAATGTTTTGGGGTCTGCGTCTGTGCAGTGCAGAACGAGCCCTATGATACTGATCGCCAAAGCCTCTGCTGCATTTAGGGGGCGGTGTGTGGGCCATTCCTGGCCAGTGTTCTCAGACACAGGGGCATATCACCCCCCATTTCCTGTGAGGGGAGAGCCAGTGGTCTGCATGTCATCATGCAGACTTCCTGGCCTCTCAGGCCCCACTTTCATTGGTCAGCTGAGTAAGCTGGAGCTTACTCAGCTGACCTTTTTCATGGAACATCGCTATAGATGGTCACGATGTTGGATCCCAGCTTGTGGCATCGGTCGCAGTGCTGGGATCACAGCTACATGTAGGAGGCGTCTCTTCTACTGAGATCTCCCCTGTAGATCCCTCCTGGAGATCGGATGAAAATCCAGTGCTGTTTACATGAAGCATTGCATTTTCATCCATCTCTGTGTCAGGCCCTTTGTTCCAGGGAAAAATCATCTTTCACACTAGACCTGTGTATGCCCTGGGGAGCTGGGCCTTCGTGTTGCTACGTCATTGCAATGTCATTTGGCAATTCCTGTTCACCAATGAGGTTCCTTGGTCATAACCTGGGTGGAGTAACCCAAGTCCGACCTTTCATACTATAGCCAAACTGGGTCCGGCCGGTGAAAATCCCCAGTTATAACTAGGGGCATGGACCAGGGTCAGATCATTTGCATTGACCTAATTTAGCATATTTAACCAAGGTTTTTCTGGGTCTTTGCCTTGGCGAGAAAGGTGCAATAGGGGCATATCTATTAATTATCTGGTTTTGGTCTTGATAATCATCATTTCATGAATAAATATGCCCCTATACCTGTATGTATGTATGTATGTATGTATGTATTTATTTATTTATTTATGTATGTTTGTGTTTATATATATATCTATATATCTTTGATAACTCTTGTATCTATTTCTTTCTTTCCTATACTGTATCTTCTATTGTGCATTTTATTGTTTTATTGAGCTATTTTCTCAAATGTGCTAACTGTGCGTGTTATTTTCCTGCAGAGATCAAGCCACGTTTGAGCAAAATAAAGAAGTCAGCCTGCTGGCCAAGTTTGATCAGGATTTGGAGAAAATTGTCAAAGTATTCGTGAAATTTACAACTGGATCTGTAATAGGACCGAAATACAATTTGCGTGTGCAGAGAATGAGGCTCAGGTCTACTTTAGATCCAAATAGGTGAATCTTTGTCTTTTTCTACCATCAGAAATCAACACTGACATAAATCACATCTACCTATATTAAGATATAAATCTATCTTCTTTCCAAATAATTTTTTTTGGTTTAGTCCTTTTCTTAGTCTCTCCAACCAAGCTTGTGTCAAATGTATTTGCATTTTGTCAGTCATATCTCACTGTATGAATCAGTGTGGTTGGCTGATCACCCGTGCTATCACCAGCCACTCAGATTTGCAAGTCAGTCCAATAAGAAAAAATCAGCCTTGATTTTTTTGTTTCTGGTTAGATGGTGGTTATACTGTAGCTATGAAGAGAAGTTGTATCCGCACTGATGTTTCTATGATGGGTGCAAAGTGTGCGGTGCACATGGGCCCCTGGGTCCAGGGGGGCCCACACACCCTGCACCCATTTTCTTATACCCAACTCTCCGTCGGCCGGCGCTAGCTGCATGGCAACAAAAATCACTTCTAATGGCTTCTACGGCTATTTTCCGGTAACTTGGTCATGTGCAATATAGCTGTCCCCAGGAACGCGGCACGGACGCCATGTTATCAGAGACCTGCACATGCACAGTAGACTATGGCACAATGCCAGAGTCTACTGCGCCGCCAGAGATGAGGGGGCCCAATCGGAGCCAGCACACAGACCCCCTCCTCTCTTACAGCGCCTTTTGTGTATCCGGTCAGTTTGGTTGGTCGATCAAACACTGAGGGGGAGATGTATCAAAGCTTGGAGAGATTAAGTGGAGACAGATAAAGTACCAACCAATCAGCTCCTGTCATGTTACAGGCTGTGTGTGGAAAATGACAGTCAGAGCTGATTTGTTGGTAATTTATGTATCTTCTTTTTATCTTTCTCCAAGTTTTAATACATTTAAAGAGGTGGTGGCGTTGAAGCTGCTGATCATTTATTGATATTTATGCATCATTTCTGCACTTAAATTGAAACAGTATATGTTGGATTAATTATTTAATATACACTGCTCAAAAAAATAAAGGGAACACTTAAACAACACAATGTAACTCCAAGTCAATCACACTTCTGTGAAATCAAACTGTCCACTTAGGCAGAAACACTGATTGGCAATCAATTTCACATGCTGTTGTGCAAATGAAATAGACAACAGGTGGAAATTATAGGCAATTAGCAAGACACCCCCAATAAAGGAGTTGTTCTGCAGGTGGTGACCACAGGCCACTTCTCAGCTCCTATGCTTTCTGGCTGATGTTTTGGTCCCTTTTGAAAGCTGGCGGTGCTTTCACTCTAGTGGTAGCATGAGACGGAGTCTACAGCCCACACAAGTGGCTCAGGTAGTGCAGCTCATCCAAGATGGCACATCAATGCGAGCTGTGGCAAGAAGGTTTGCTGTGTCTATCAGCGTAGGGTCCAGAGCATGGAGGCGCTACCAGGAGACAGGCCAGTACATCAGGAGACGTGGAGGAGGCCGTAGGAGGGCAACAGCCCAGCAGCAGGACCTCCGCCTTTGTGCAAGGAGGGCAGGAGGAGCACTGCCAGAGCCCTGCAAAATGACCTCCAGCAAGCCACAAATGTGCATGTGTCTACTCAAACGATCAGAAACCGACTCCATGAGGGTGGTATAAGGGCCCGACGTCCACAGGTGGGGGTTGTGCTTACAGCCCAACACCGTGCAGGACGTTTGGCATTTGCCAAAGAACACCAAGATTGGCAAATTCGCCACTGGCACCCTGTGCTCTTCACAGATGAAAGCAGGTTCTCACTGAGCACATGTGACAGACGTGACAGTGTCTGGAGACGCCAAGGAGAACATTCTGCTGCCTGCAACATCCTTCAGCATGACCGGTTTGGCAGTGGGTCAGTAATGGTGTGGGGTGGCATTTCTTTGGGGGGCTGCACAGCCCTCAATGTGCTCGCCAGAGGTAGCCTGACTGCCATTAGGTACCGAGATGAGATCCTCAGACCCCTTGTGAGACCATATGCTGGTGCGGTTGGCCCTGGGTTCCTCCTAATGCAAGGCAATGCTAGACCTCATGTGGCTGGAGTGTGTCAGCAGTTCCTGCAAGACGAAGGCATTGATGCTATGGACTGGCCCGCCCGTTCCCCAGACCTGAATCCAATTGAGCACATCTGGGACATCATGTCTCGCTTCATCTACCAACGCCACGTTGCACCACAGGCTGTCCAGGAGTTGGCGGATGCTTTAGTCCAGGTCTGGGAGAAGATCCCTCAGAAGACCATCCGCCACCTCGTCAGAAGCATGCCTAGGCGTTTTAGGGAGGTCATACAGGCACGTGGAGGCCACACACACTACTGAGCCTCATTTTGACTTGTTTTAAGGACATTACATCAAAGTTGGATCAGCCTGTAGTGTGTTCTTCCACTTTAATTTTGAGTGTGACTCCAAATCCAGACCTCCATGGGTTAATAAATTTGATTTCCATTGATAATTTTTGTGTGATTTTGTTGTCAGCACATTCAACTATGTACAGAACAAAGTATTTAATAAGAATATTTCATTCATTCAGATCTAGGATGTGTTATTTTAGTGTTCCCTTTATTTTTTTGAGCAGTGTATATGCTTTAGTTTTTTTATTCTTAACTCTCACTGGCCATGTGATTTAAACTATATGGTGATGTAATCGCACACATCCTGTTGCTGCTCCTCTGTCAGTAGCAGGAGACCTGGTGCTATATATGGTGACATCACAGTGCAGCACCATACTCCCAGTCTATCACTGGCACAGAGGAGCTGCAAGCAATGATCACATGACCACTCTGTCTGTCTGCTCTACATAGTGAGATGCTGCAGAGGAAGGTGGGGCCAGACATAAAACAAAGGAATTATTAAATATGTCCCTTGTACCCCATTGTCAACTAAAGAGGAAGGATGGTGTGTCATTTAAAAACAAGATAAAAACACTGAATTTAGTGATGACACTATGGGGAATATTTACTAATGTTCGATTTTGGGGTTTTGGTGATTTTGCATACCATTTTGCATTTGGAGAGTTACTAAAGGCAAAATTGAATATAAAATTTAATATAAAACCAAATCCCATTCGAAATAGATTATCGGCAAAACATCGGTACTTTTACATTGACAAATATAGGATCCCCTGATTCACTAACATTTGAATTGAAAATCGAACACAAAATTGAACTACAAATCCCTAGAATAATGGACTAAGGAGGTCATTCCGAGTTGATCGCTCGCTAGCAACTTTTTGCAGCGATGCGATCAGGTCAAAACTCGGTAAAACTGCGTATGCATATGCACCTCAATGCGCAGGCGCGTCGTACGGGTACAAAGAGGACCGTTGCTGGGCGATGGATTTAACGAAGAATCCATTTGCACAGCCGATCGCAAGGTGATTGACAGAAAGAGGGCGTTCATGGGTGTCAACTGACCGTTTTCTGGGAGTATTTGGAAAAACGCAGGCATGTCCAAGTGTTTGAAGGGTGGGTGTCTGACGTCAATTCTGGGACCAAAAAGACTAATGTCATTGCAGCGGCTAAGTAAGTCCAGAGTAAGTCCAAACTGCAAAAAAATAAGTAATAAGTAAGTCCAAACTGCAAAAAAATAAATAAAAATGTTTGTACCGCTCGGCTGCAAAGGCGTTTGCACACTTGCAAAGCGAAAATACACTCCTCCATAGGCGGTGACTATCTGATCGCTGCGCTGCAAAAAATAGCTAGCGAGCGATCAACTCGGAATGACCCCCTAATAACAGACAGGCGATTTTAGCTTCTAGTCAATACTCTATTCCCTAAACCTTCATTATGATGCCTATAAAAGTAGATATGAAGGATGCTTTGCTGACATTTTTACAATTAAGCACATGCACCAAAGTCAGGGACAAACGCAGGATTTATTCAGGGGGGATTTCCATGGGTATGTGTGTATGTATGTATATATATATATATATATATATACACACACACACGCACATACACACACACATATACATACATAGCACGTACGTACGTACGTACATACAGAAACACACATACATACATAAGCACACATACATACCTACAAATACATACATTACATACAGTATACATATATACCAGGGTAGCGTCTAGTTACCCTTTCACCAGGGTCTGGGAGGCGGAGGCAGCAGACTGGTGGTCCTGTGAGGAGGGAGGGAGCTGCTGCGACTGAGCATGCGCACCCAGCAGCTTCCTCCGGACTTTCTCTGTGCAGAGAGCTACGTAGTTCTTTGCTGCTGCGGCTCCTGCAGCAGCTCCGCGGTCGCGATCGCAGCTTTTGCTGAGACGGAGACACTGCTGTCTCTGTCTCAAAAATTAAACATTTGGCTCACCAGGGGGGGGGGGGGGTCCAGGTACTTGGAAACCCCCCCTACGTGCGCTACTGAAAGTCTAATAGCGATGCTATTTGCATCATTTAATGCAGAATGATTGATAGGCACCATTGTGGGCATTGATGGGGGAGTGGTTGCAACTTCCGAAACTGTACTCAAGCATGCCTCCAGTGTCTCTGTTCAGGCTGCCATGCTGCGTGGCTGTCCATTTAATTGAGCTGCCGATTATCAATGGATCTGCGTATGCACTGGGAATGTCTAATCAGTTCATGTGCCTTTGCGATTGCTCCACTGGATGTCTTTGTAGTCTTTAGAGCTGCTGGGTTTCTAATATAATTAGATACAGTATTAATAATACTGTAAAGGCTCTATGTGACAGGTTCAAATGACATGATTTTAGATGTTTTCATCAGTTTTAAAAGAAAATCAAGAAACACTTGGGGATCTGCGCACATCTCTTATAAAAAGGGACCTCAAAAAGGGAATTATGGGCCTCAGTCAGATATGGACACAGTGCAGCTCCTGCGTCTATGAATTCCACGCACCCAAATGGTGACAGGCTGCGGCTAAGGGGGCACTGAGTGCGATGATGCAGGACCTGTTCTACACATGCGTAGGTGCCTCACCATCGAAGATGTATGAAAACCAGAATTAGAGGAACCACAGTAGCATCTTGCATGTGATATACTGTATTTGGCCCAATAGGAATGAATTAGAATGTTTTATTCAATTTTGTATCCGATTCGTATTTGCTTTTACAGGTGATTTTATAGGTGATTTTGAAATGGATATTTTAAACCGAACACACAATCACTAGTCAAAATTGAACAACATTGAATTCGATTTTGGAATTGATTTCAAAATCGAATCTTAGTAAATGTGGGATTTGATAAGTGAAAAAGAATGTTGATTTGATTTCAGTCAATATAAGTCTAACTTAAAATAGAATACCAAATCGAACTGTATTAAATATAACCCTAATGTATGTCCCATTATGTCCCATTATGAATTTTTCCTGGCAAATACCTGTCTTATCTGATAATTGTTATGCTTTATTTTTATTATAAAATGCCCTTATAACAGTGTATTTTGTATTATTTTTTAATTTTGTTTCAGAGCAATACTTTGCCGCTATGACTTTGTATTAACAGAAAATGTGGAAGTGGACTTTCAGTCGGTCCCATGTGAAAACTCCAACTTCTTTACCTCATGCTGCAGCGACAACACACCACAGTGCCCCGTGTGAGGAAACCTCAGTGCTGCTGAAGAATCTTGTTTCTCAGATGATGCCATGACTAGCTGCACATGAGATTCATCACAAGTCCCAAAACAAACTCGGACTGGTCCCACATCAAGGCCCGTCTATAAAACATAACTATCTCATAAAAGCTGGAAAATGTGATATTTATGTTTTCTGAAGATGGAGATAAATATCTCCTCTCCAGTGGCAGTTGCAGAGCAGTCCACAATTCAAATAAGGGAGCCACACCAACTGCCACTCCAAACACTGCCAGACATTGCTGCTCGGGAATCACTGGCAGTTGGTGTGGCTCCCCTATTTGAATTGTATACTGCTCTGCAACTGCCACTGGAGAGGAGATATTTATCTCCATCTCCAGAAAACATAAATATCACATTTTCCAGCTTTTATGAGATAATTATGTTTTATTAAATATCCCTCACGTCCCTAGCAATGGTGAAGTGCATAATTCTGCTATCTCTATAAGATAGATGGAGGCAGTAGCTTTATACAATAATTAATGTGGCATTTAATTAGTTTTAGGAATTGCCTATGTTTACATATACACTATAATGTGAAGCATATCATTTTATGAACCCTGTACTGTGGTTACGGTTAGTGCTGCATTCTGAGGTGCCTCAGTAGTTAGTTATATCCCAAGGGGTTACTGATCACTGAAACAATTTAGCGATTTCTGGAAATTGCATTGAATTGCAGATCTGCTTTCGGGATGAAGTTATGTGACAGACGGTCAGGAGACCGATGGTCACAATAACTCCCCCTGCATACAGTACACTAGGAAAATAACTTTTGTTCTCTGTTTAGCTGCTGAGCCAATTTTCTAGACACCAGCAAGGGTGCAGAGAGTAGGGGATCTTGAGCCAGCCACACCCCCACTATAGTGTGGCCACACCTACTTCAGCGATAAATGTAGCTTCACATCTCTAAATGAAGCCGCATATGTCCCAACAGATGGGGTGCAAGCCCACAAATCATGACCTCTTTATATACTATGGCCAAATATTTTTCTTGGAACCAGTGTTATCACTGTGGGTATATCATGACTAATGTTCATAAGTCATTGGTTCCTAGCGAATTCATATGCTGCCCTATATATTATATCAAAACATAAAATGGCTGCCTGACACGCATATAGGAGATGCGGTCTATTAAAAGTAAAAAAGTAAAGTATGCAGAGGTAGCATACTCTATATTTACACGACATTACAGGACAAATAGATGGCTTTTTTTAAATTTATTTATAGTTTTTTCCTTTAACAAAGATTATGACTAGGTATGTCAGGCAGGCGGAGTAATACAGCTTTACTGCAGTAAGCCATTTTGCAGTTTTTGATGTGTGTCATAAAATCTCTGACTGCCTGGCACAGTAATGGTTATTTTTACAAGATAATGGGGTCTATTCACGAAGCAGTGAAAAGATTGCAAAAGTGAGCCAGTGGACAAGTTGCCTATGGCAACCAATCAGCATTGAGGTAACATTTATTAAGTGCATTTTATAAAATTATAGTAGCTGCTGATTGGTTGCCATGGGCAACTTCTTCACTAGTTCACTTCTCCACTCTTTTAACTTCTTCATGAATAGACCCCAAAGACCTCTGATGTTGAGCCGTTGTAAGTTGAGCCGTTGTAAAACACTACATATTGGGGGTCATTCTGAGTTGTTCGCTCGTTGCCGATTTTCGCAACGAAGCGATTAAGGCAAAAATGCGCATGCGCATGGTACGCAGTGCGCATGCACTAAGTATTTTAGCACAAAACTTTGTAGATTTACTCACGTCCGAACGAAGAATTTTCATCGTTGAAGTGATCGGAGTGTGATTGACAGGAAGTGGGTGTTTCTGGGCGGAAACTGACCGTTTTCTGGGAGTGTGCGGAAAAACGCAGGCATGTCAGGATAAAATGCGGGAGTGTCTGGAGAAACTGGGGAGTGGCTGACCGACTGCAGGGCGTGTTTGTAACGTCAAACCAGGAACGAAACGGGCTGAGCTGATCGCAGTGTAGGAGTAAGTATCGAGCTACTCAGAAACTGCTAAAAATTATTTATTCGCAATTCTGCTAATCTTTCGTTCGCTATTCTGCTATGCTAAGATACACTCCCAGAGGGCGGCGGCCTAGCATGTGCAATGCTGCTAAAAGCAGCTAGCGAGCGAACAACTTGGAATGAGGGCCACAGCACTAGCGATGCAGATTCCTAAGCTTTCCAATGGCATCTCCGCTTCTGACTGAAGAAGCATTAAGAGTATTCTGACATACAGTAGGCAGAGATCAACGAGTGCATGCCGACGGAACCACGGGCTATGAAGAGTCAGACGGAAGCTTAAACACACTCGGTTTCAGACATATCTTTTGCACTTAGTATAGAACTCTACCATGTTGTGAATATGCAAAGGTTTCCCCATGCATGCAATGTGGGAGCACATACAATACGGCTGAATTTCCAGTCAACCTTGCGTCAGCCCTTTTCATATGTATGTAACATAAGACTCTACGCTGAAGCCAAAATAAGTCAGTGGTTCGGCTGCAATGTTAATACTTATTGCTATGCAAACTGAGTCTGCTGTATGTAGAAAAAGAAATGTATTTTACTGTACATATGTTTTATAAATTATATATATATATATTTTATAGTATTTTTGTTACAAAATGTTATTGTACATAACATTAAATTATTTATGTTACATTTTATTTGATTGATTTTTTAGTGCTATCCAGTTTTTGTATATGATCAAATTTAAATAATTTTGACAACTTGATTTTTTTTTAAATCTCTCTAGTAAATTAGACACTTTAGCAAAATGATCTTCCACTACGACCAGTGTCTCTACCTGTACCTCATCTCCCTGGCCAGGACCTCAGAATGTACTGTAGAGCCTACAAGAAAACAAATATGCTCACATAACTTGTATATAGTATTTATATCATGCAGGGGTCAGAAGGAGACTGACCAATTAGGTATTGAATGATTGAAAGTAACTAGGTCACTGTTCATAAGGTTGACACCACAATATCAACATCAGAACGTTGGCATGGTTCAAACTGTTGGCAGGTACTAGGTCAATATCTTCAAATTGTTGACAGGTTCATAATGTCAACATCAGACATGGTGCTGTGTGGAATGTTGATAGTTTCAGGATACCAATGATTAAGGTTAGGCGCCGTCGGGTGTGTTAGGGTTAGACTACGGTGGAAGGGGAAGAGTTAGGGATAGGGGTAGAAATACTCAGTGGAACACTGCAGCATCACAGGTCCGTGGTGGAAGAGACTCTCACAGCACCGCATGGACCAGGCAGAAGATGCTAGAGCTGCCGCTGGGAGAAGGTAAGAGACCACTACATCTTCAGGGATGGTTTATTGACTGTTCATCATGCCGACATATTATCTGGGTAGGCATGATGAAAGTAAACATGGTCACTGTTGACATGCAGAATATACTTACATGCTGCTTATGTTGTCCTAAGGACTGTCAACAAGACATACCACAAGTGACCAATTATAGGTTCATTTGAATGATAGCATGTACCGACAAACTGTAAAGGATGCAAACCTTTCACAAGAAATAGGATGTGAAGAGGATCTTGCTTCTAGGGGTATATTTACTTAAGTGCGGGTTAATAGAATAGATATATTACCCATAGCGACCAATCAGCTTCTACTGTACTTATCATATATCTTGCACCTTCTAGAATATAATAGCTGGAATCTGTAAACCTGCATTTAATAAGGCCCAAATCTAATAAGCCTTAAAAAATGATAAAGTGAAGACGTATAAAGAGTGACGTTCATGTTACAGGCTGTGTGTTTAAAAATGACAGTTAGGAGCTGTTTGGCTGGTACTTTATCACTCTTTATCCGTCTTCATGTTATCACTTTTTAAGGCTTAATACTAGAGGTATGCTCCTGGCCATTTTTCGTGTTTTGGTTTTGCTTTGGTTTTGCCAAAACCGCCCTTGTGTGTTTTGGTTCTAATTAAAAAAAATAAAAAATAAAAAAAGCTAAAATCACAGAATTTGGGAATGTTTTTGTTCCTACAGTATTATGAACCTCAATAACATTTATTTCCACTCATTTCCAGTCTATTTTGAACACCTCACAGCTCACAATATTGTTTTTAGGCCAAAAGGTTGCACCGAGGTAGCTGGATGACTAAGCAAAGCGACAGATGTGGGTGGCACAAACACGTGGCACATCTAGGAGTGGCACTGCAGTGGCAGACAGGATGGCAGTTTTATAAACTATGCCCAAAAAATGCTCCAAAGAGCACATACCGCAAAGAAATAAGGTGCAAGATGGAATTGTCCTTGGCTACTCCCACCCACCCCTATGTTGTATAGATTAAGCAGGACATGCACAGTTTAACAAACCAATCATTTCAGCAACAGGGACCGTCACTTGTGGCTGAAATGATTGGTTTGTTTGGGCCCCTACAAAACAATTTTTAGAAGGACTTTCTACGTTAAGAATTACTGTGAGGATGTTGATGATGAGGTATTAATTGCATTATAATCTTGTACAATAAATGTCATGTCTTCGCCGCAAATGACGTAACATGGAGGAGGTGCCTAGATGACTAACGTTCCTACCGCTATTAAATTTGGCCTCACAAATGGAGCAGGTGTTTTCATAAATATTATCAGGATTGGGGTAAAAATAATCCTACACCCAAGAGGTGGCTTGTTTGGTCTTATGCCCCGGCATTGTACTGGCTTTCTTTTTATCACGGTCAAAAACAGCAGCCACCGGCGGCTGACTTACACAAACAACATCATCATCAACATCCTCACTGTCAGATAGTACATACATATCCCCTGCATCCTGTCCCACTTCCACACACGGATCCTCAATTTGTATTATGTCCTCCTCATCAGATTCATCACCATCTTTACTTGTACTGCTCCCCACATGTGCAGATGGTACAGAAATGGTGGAAGGAGGTGAAAGAGGCTTCTTTTACGAGGACAGTGTGAGAAATGTCAGACTCACACACAGCTGATGTGGACACCCCTAAACATTCCTCATGAATGTCTGATGGTTCCGATTCTGAATGCGCAGTTTGTCTTACTGCCTCTGCAGCTAACTTTCCTTTTGATTTTTTTCTTAACCACTCTAAAATGAAATGATTTTGCATACTCTGACTTAAGCCCTCTATGCCCCTGGGCATCTGCCTTAGCAGATGATGTTGACGGACTTGAATTGTCAATGTCATGACTAGTTGCAGCAGCTTCAGGACTAGTGGAAGCCTCCATTTTTCTCAACACAAAGTGGGGTGGACCTTCACTGACAGCATCGCACAAATGAGTCAGAAATATCTAATAATAATTACACACTGCGGTTGACTTCACTGACATCGTCGCATAAATGAGTCAGAAATATATATATAATAATTACACATTGTGGTAGACTTCACCGACAGCGTAGCACAAATGAATAAGAAATGTATATAATAATAATAATTACACACTGCGGTTGACTTCACTGACAGCATCGTACAATGCGAGTATGAGTAGGAAATACTATACTGCATTCAGACTGGCAGCGTCACAGTACTTATGAAAATAAAATAAAAACTGTATAGTACACTTGGGTACAGCACAAAAAATATATATATAATTATAATTTTAGGTTTTTTGTTTTTAGCTCTTATTATTTTAATTTTACACTGGGGCAGAGCCCTGGATGGACGGATAGATCACCCCTTTCAGATACAGCAGACAAGGCACCCCGGGACTGATACAGCAGACTTAGCAGCACCCCCGGACTGATATGGCAGACAGGGCACCCCTGGACTGATACAGCAGACTTAGCAACACCTCTGGACTGATATGGCAGATAGGGCACCCCTGACTGATATGGCAGACAGGGCACCCCAGGACTTATACAGAAGACAGGGTCCCCCTGGACTGATATGACATACAGGGTACGCCTGGACCGATAGAGCAGACTTAGCAACACCCCTGGACTGATATGGAAGATATACAAGTCCTGGGATGCCGTGTCTGCCATATCAGTCCAGGGGTGCCCTACCCCTGGACTGATATGGCAGACACGGCATCCCAGGACTTGTATAGCAGACAGGGTCCCCCTGGACTGATATGGCAGACAGGGTACCCCTCGACTGATACAGCAGATGTAGCAGCACCCCCATAGACCGATATGGCAGACAGGGCACCCCTGGACCGAAGGGGCAGACAGGGCACCCCAGGACTGATACAGCAGACAGGGTACCACATTCAAATACAGCAGAGAGAGCACCCCTTTTACATACAGCAGACAGAATACCTGCCCCACGCCATGCCAGAACACCCACCACACACCACGCCAGGCAGACACAGTACTGAGACAGACACGTCCGTCCTGTACACTCTCCAATGCCGGAGTGAAGATGATGCCAATCACCAGGGACTTATATAGAATGCAAATCCCGCGAGAATCCGATAGCGGGGGTGATGACGTTTTGCTTCGATGACGTCATCGAAGTGGGACGGAAAACACGAGCCGGGCTTGTATCCCAGCTCGGATCGCAGAGTTCGGTGGGGTTCAGTTCTCAGGGACCTGAACCTGCTCATCTCTACTTAATACATTTGGGCAATAACTATTAGTCTGTTGAACTTGGTGAAATGTTCTTGTGGCTTTTTGCAATTTCTCATACTGAGGCCTAAGGAGCTGATTTTGAATTGGATGCAAGTGGGAAAGTGGACAGATTTTGCCGATGTCAGCATAAAGCACACGCACAAAGACAGAAATCGGTTTCTGTGCATACCCAACATCAGACTTACACGTCACTGCTGCGAATGGATTGGTCTGACTGTTTACAGACTACAGCTTCTATGAAATGGGGGTATCAGTATGATTTCCCGACTGACGGGATCCTGGCGGTTGAAATACCGACGCCAGAATCCCGGCAGACGGAATCCCGACATCGAGTGCAGCGTGTCCCCACAAGGTTCTATTTTCCCTCGGATGGTGGTGGGGCACCCCAAGTGGGGTTTCTGGCCGGCAGTCGGGATTTCGACCGTCAGCATTTCACTGGCTGTCAGGATTTCGGCGTCGATATAACTGCATTCCAAAATAGGCATTTCTGATCTGTAACTGGGTGTAGACCTTACTAGCATGCTCTCCTGGAAAGGCTGGAAGGCTCCCAAAATTCGGGTGTCAAGCCAGCAACCAGGAAAAGTAGACGAGTCTCCCTGGGGCCAGCTTATACCTGGCACCTGGTGAGTGTAGTAATATATTCCCAGCATCCTTTCTGTTTGTTTTGTAGTTTGTCATTAAAGCTGGTTTGATTGGAAAAAAAGCACAGTCCTGAGTTTGATTCTCCTTTTGTCACGTAACGTTACCCAAGTGAATGTTCATCAAAGAGGTCACGCAGACACCGGGAGGTAAGAAGAATTCTCGGCATGTGGGGCGCATGTGCAGGAGGGCAATGGGATGCAAAAAACTATAACACCCCATTCACAATGAAGCCCTGATTCCTAACCTTGTTCAAATCAGGATATTGAACTCAGGGAATCAGCTATACTTACCCCTGTCACACTGTTGCAGGGACCTGGGTGGTTACCGCTCACACAGCTTGGAGACTATTTCATCTCCAGAGCTCCTGAGCCAGCTAGTCACCAGCCATTTAGGCATTACCTAGGTCAATGCCTAGATCAATGACCTGGGTCTGACTTTCATACTGCAGCCGACCTGGGTCGGACCCGGGAATAACCCTGGTCTTGACCTGGGCTGGACCAAGGTAAAACCCTTGTCACGACCCAGGTTGCGGACCCAGGGCGGACCCAGGATGCACGACCCACGTTGATCCTTTCACACTGAACCTGGACCCAGGTCGCACTGGCTTGCCCCAGTTCCAATAACCCAGGTTCTCCCCAAGTATAAGGAGGGAACTTTATATTCGGCCTCTTCATCAGCAGCATTATTAGTAAACGTAGTGGTAGCCACTAGCTGCTTGGCAGCACCAGCAGATGAAGCAGGAGCGGCTTGTACTGCTTGGTAAGTGACCACGTAATACATAGATCCATAAGTGAGTTAATGCAATACCCATGCAGAGGGTGAGTGAGAGTGCCATCTATCTGCTTAATGCCCCTTTGGCTCTCACTTGTTCTTGTAATGGTGAGGGATACTACAGATGCTGGTGAGAGTTAGGAGTATTGAGACTGCATACAGGGGCAAGAAACTGCTTACCGTCCTCCAAGTGAGTAGAGTTATATGACCACTGGCGGGCGACCACCTGGAGAGACACCTGTTAGGTTTTAAACTGAACTTACCTCTATCCCAGGAGCAGACAGGAATGGGGAGATTTGTGCAAGTTGTCGGAGACGTACAAGTATGATAATATGAGTGATGCTTTCTATTATAATATGAGGTGGCCTGAGACCCAATAATACAGTACACTGCTACACCATATGCAGAGCCGTGACTAGACATTATGGTGCCCTGTGCCAGAAAGACAATTGGAGCCCACGCCCCCCCACCATATGTAATACAGGAAGTGTGTGCCGAAAATATAGAAACGTGGCTTCATCGGGAAGGGGCATGGCCACAGAATAGTACCAATTCACATTACACCGTACAGTAGTGTCCATTATTCAAATTGCACCATACAGTAGTGCCGCTTATCAGTGCCGTAACTAGGCATTTTAGCGCTGTGTGCAAGAAATGACATTGGCGCCCCCCATGCAAGATAGGGTCAGTGCGCGCCGTAGTCGCGCGCAAAATATATAGGGGCGTGGCTTCATGGGGAAGGGGCGTGGCCACAAAATAATAGCAATTCATACTACGGTGCACAGTAGTCTCTATTATTCAAATTACGCTGCACAGTAGCGCCACTACACCAGGTAGAGCCCCTTTTATACATTACAGCAGACAGCGTCCCCCTTTTTATACATTACAGCAGACAGTCCCCCTTTTTACACATTGCGGCAGCCAGTCCCCCTTTTTACACATTGCGGCAGCCAGGCCCCCTTTTAACACATTGCAGCAGCCAGGCCCCCTTTTACACATTGCAGCAGCCAGGACCCCTTTTTACACATTGCGGCAGCCAGGAATCCTTTTTACACATTGCGGCAGCCAGGCCCCCTTTTTACACATTGCAGCAGCCAGGACCCCTTTTTACACATTGCAGCAGCCAGGACCCCTTTTTACACATTGCGGCAGCCAGGCACCCTTTTTACACATTGCGGCAGCCAGGCACCCTTTTTACACATTGCGGCAGCCAGGCACCCTTTTTACACATTGCGGCAGCCAGGCCCCCTTTTTACACATTGCGGCAGCCAGGCCCCCTTTTTACACATTATGGCAGACGGTGACCCCCAGAGAGAGAGAGAGAGAGAGAGAGAAAGAGAGAGAGAGAGAGAGAGAGAGAGAGAGGGATATACTTACCTTCTCCCCGCTGACAGGCTCCTCGTGCTGGCATCTCCGAGTCCCTCAGTGCAGGCAGGTGAGAAGGAGGAGGAGGGAGGGGGAGTGCAGCCGCAGCAGCGCTATGTCATTGGTAGTAAGCGCCGCTGCAGCATCCCCCTCTCCTTCCGTATTGGCTGCCCGGTGCTGCTGTGGATGCTGGGATGGAGGAACCGCATCCCAGCATCCACAGCAGCGCCGGGCAGCCAATACGGAAGGAGAGGGGGATGCTGCAGCAGCGCTTACTACCAATGACATAGCGCAGCTGCGGCTCCAGTCCCCCTCCCTCCTCCTCCTTCTCACCTGCCCAGCGCTCTAGCTCTCCTCCCTGCACAGCGCGGCTGCGGCGCACACAGCAGAGACGGCATGTAATGAGTCAATTTGACTCATTACATGCCGCTGGCCGTGCGCCCTCAGGGCAACTGCGCTGTGTGCCAAGCCCACTTGGCACACACGTAGTTACGGCCCTGCCGCTTATACACTTATACACATTATGTCAGGTAGAGCCCCTTAAACATATCACGCCAGGTAGAGCCCCATACATTATTCCATGGTAGAGCCCCTTATACATGTTACGCCAGGTAGAGCCTCTTATAAGCGTTAAGCTAGGTAGATCCCCTTATACACATTACGCCAGGTAGAACCCCTTGTACATTACACCAAGTAGATCCCCTTATACATGTTACACCAGGTAGAGCCCCTTATACACATTATGCCAGGTAGAGCGTCTTACACACATTATGAGAGGTAGAGCACATTATACACATTATGCCAGGTACAGCCCTTATACACATTACATCAGGTTGAGCCCCTTACACACATTACATCAGGTATAGCACATTATACACATTGCACAGGTAGAGTCCTTATACACATTACATCAGGTAGAGCCCCTTATACACATTACATCAGGTAGAGCTCCTTATACACATTACGCCCCTTACATCCCCCCACTACCCTTAGGGTGTAGTGTAGTGTAGTGTACTGTAGTGTAGTTTGTGTGTAGATACTTACATTATTATTTTCTCACTTCTGCACTGCTGCTGGCTCCTGACCCATAGTTCCCTCTGTATAGCACACTGTCTGCAGGACAGGAGTGTCGCATGTGGGGGAGAGACTCAGCCAGCGCTGACTGCTCTCTATTGCTGTATATGCAGTGGCACAGGCTCCCGCTTTGAGAGTGGGACCTTTGAGCTGCAGGCACTCTACACATGGGTGCAGGAGATGGAGGAGTGGCCATCAGCACTCTACACAGGTGTACTGGAGCAGGAGGAGCGGTCGTCAGCGCTCTACACAGGGGGTGGGAGAGGGAGGAGCTGCTGGAGCGAACATCAGCGGAGTACACGTGGGCAATAGGTGGTGGGGTGGCCAATTCGGGGTGTATGTGGAAGGTGCGCCCACAGCAGGTATGTACATTGATGTAATGGCTGAGGAGGCGCTGGCTAGTAACAGAGCCAGATTTACACACAAATTATGAGCCAAAGGGTTCATGTGGACATTGTACACAGGTGCAGCAGTATATACTGTTGGATATTTGGGGAGTTTTGATTAGAGAAGTGCAGAAAAGGTAAGCAGGTGAAGCACTGACTCACCTGCCATAGACTTTTTACTTCAGAGTTTTGACAATAAAAATTATTAGAATAATAAAAAGAAGATATTTATAATATATTCTTTGTATTTTTCATATACTTTATATATTCAAAACTCTGATTTAGATGTTAGTATGACAGGAAAGGCCCTGCCTCACCTGCCTCACCCCACTGCACGCCACTGGCCCACAGGCAAAATGCGCTGTGGGCAAAGCACCATCTGCCCACACCTAGTTACGGCCCTGACCATGTGCATCTGCACTTCACATACTTTGCTGTTTAATGGACACCTGTTTGCTGTTTGCCCATAAATAACTGATGGAAAACTGGGGTAAAGGGGGGTACTGACGGGAGAGATGTGTGCTGAGCGATCTTAACACAGACTGCTCAGCATACATCTCTCCCCCCGCTCATCACAGCGGTGTAGTCAGTGACCCGCTAGATGAATCTAGCACCGGCGATAGTGATGCGCGGGGCCGCACATTGCTATCGCTGGAGGGCATACACACGGCAGATCCGTGCTTAAAATCTAAGCAATCTAGTCAGATTACTTAGATTTTTAACATGGATCTCTCCGTGTGTACCCCCTTAACGCATGGTGGCTGCTATCAGAGTACTCAAGAGGTAGGTAAAAGGGAGAAATACACAGCCATCACCCAGCAGGAAATTAGGAGATTACACGTAGGGCTTAATTGTGTAAAGTAATAAATGATTTAAAGTAGAGATGAGTAGGTCCGGTTCTCAGAAAACCGGACCCACACAAACTTTGGGATTCGAGGCTGGTTTGGGCTTTCCCACCAGATTCGGATCCCAAAACTAGGCAAAACGTCATCATCCCACTGTCGGATTCTCGCTGGGTTTTGGATTCTATAAAAGTCCAAGTGATCAGCGACATTTTTACTCTGGCTGTGGAGAGTGCACTGAACGGATGTGTACGTCTCAGTGCTGGGGCATGTGGTGTGGATGGTGGGGCTGCTGGCTGCCACAAGTGATAACAAGGGGTGATCTTAAATCATTATCAGTCCAAGAGTGCTGGTGTATCTGACAAGGGGTGAACTCATCTGTACATACATCCAGGGGCTCTGCCTGCCCCAGTGTTAAAAATGACCAGTATACTGTGTGTGCATCCAGGGTCTGGTGTGTCTCCAGGGGTGCTGTCGTCTGGTGTATCTGACAACTAAGGGTGATCTCATCTGTCCATATATATCCAAGGGCTCTGCGCCAGTGTTAAACCCCCCCCCCCCCAGTATACTGTACATCCAGGGGCTGGTGCGTCGTATATATCAGTATCAGTCCAGGGGTGCTCTGTCTGTCATCTGGTGTATCTGACAAGGGGTGCTCTGTCCACCTAGTGGTGATCTGTCCATCCAGGGGCTCCGCCCAGTGTAGAATTAAAATAGTAAAAGCTAAAAAACCTAAGATATAGTTATACATTTTTTTTTCTTTTTGTGCTGTACCCCAGTGTACTATACAATTTTATTTTCATAAATACTAGGACATTGCCGGTCAGACCGCAGTACAGATGGGTCCTCCATTATCTTGGCTGGCTGAGGCATTAGTCACGATCGGGCATACGCAGCGTACCGGGGTGCAGGTAGGCACACGTAGTCGCGGGGAGGCACACAGAGCGTTTGTCGTTACCTTTAAGTGTAATACCTGCGATCATCCACCAGATGTCGCCTTTTACAATCACCACTGCGCATGAGTGTGGTCTCCCGTAAAATACAATACTGAAATACATAGTAAGAACTACTTTACTAGTGCATCTCATTACGCTACATTATTTCATACAGTATATAACGGTATATACAGTACAGACGCAAATAGTACAGCATATGCAGATGCAAACAAACGTGATAAAGCCACAGTATGGTCCATTTACAGTACTTTAGAAATATGTGAGCGTCCAAGTCAGATAAATCAACGTAAAACCAGTAGTGTACACAGACGCAAACAGACGTGTTACATGCACATTGTTGCCTATTGATGTTAGGGATATTGTATGTTAGCATCCTAATCCCGTAGCCATTACGGCATAATCAAAACCAATGGACTTATTCATCTGTCGGCGGCGAAGTGTCCGAGTTGTGAAGCGTTCCGCTTCCTATGCTTAGAGTCCCGGGTTCGATTCCTAAAGTATGAATGCATGTTAGTTTCTTCCAGACACTTTATTATTATTTTTTTATTTTTATATCTATCGTACTGTAGTATACTTTCACATTCAATACAAGTGTGCACACAAGTATTACATAAAGCAAGGCAAAGCTGAAGGAGCGTTTCTACTGTTAAGGTTCTATGCACCATACGGTACACATACTGTACAATTCTGTAGCAGGGCAGACTCAATTAAAATGGCTACCGCCTGTGACTCCTTGCCCCATGGAGGCACTCGGCTACGGAGCAAGTAACAGCACAGGTTTTCCAGGCTATGGTCCAATGCTGAAGGAGCGTCACAATCCCCTAGCTAAAATACAGTACACAGGGGCAACAGGGATAAGCGAGGTCGATGCACATAATGATACACCAGACTCAATCGCATCGAGTGACAAAATGTCTGAGGCACGTGAACCCCCGCCTTGTGGCAGCACTCAGCTATGGAGCGAGCGACGGCATAGGTTTTGCAGGCTATGGTCCAATGCTGAGGGAGCGTCACAATCCCCTAGCTAAAATACACAGGGGCAATGAGGTCCCGTAGAATGATCAATTAATAAATACTGTATAGTGTACAGTATAAAGACGCAAAACAAGGAGTTTAAGCAACAGGGCGGTCTATTGAAGTCAGGGATACAGTACAGTACAGTAAGTGAGCGGCCAAGTCCCCTAGCCATTAGGGATTAATCTAAAACCAATGGCAAGGGATCACTGCTTACTGTACTGTACATTTAGACATGAGCTTGTGTATCTGTCATGAGGTGTTTTTTTCCCTGACACTATTTATTTTTCTGTTGTAATATACAGAGCCGGCCCTAGGCATAGGCAAACTAGACAAATGGGGCACAAGCAGCTTCAGCAGATTAAAATGATATGCAGCATGCCTATATTCTGTGTGTGACTGCGGCTCTATGAAATGAAATATGAAAATTGAAATATGAAATGCATTACTAATGTGCGGCATTATGTGTATAAGGTGTACTACAGTACGTTGTGGCATAACGTAAAGAAAGGGCACTACTGCGTGGTCTAATGTGAATAAAGAGCAATATGGTGTGGTGTAATGTGAATAAGGGGCACTACTGTGAGGAGTAATGTGGTACTACCATGTGATGTAACAAGAATAAGAGACACTATTGCATGATATAATGTGAATAAAGTTGCAGTACTGTGTTGTGTAACTTCAACTGAGGGTATTATTGTGTGGCCATGCCCCTTCACAGATTCTCTAACGCCGACGATCTACAGTACTGTGTTGCTCGAACAGTTAGTTGCATCAGAATACACTAATTTATATTTACTGGTACTTTATGTCTATGGGTGTTGATTACCGCTGTGTATTGTATATAGCGGAATGAGTCGCTCCTGCAGATTTACTCTGATTTATGTGAAACCTGTGTGCACCCTTCCATTTAATGTATTACATAAAACAAAATAATAATAAAGTGAATGGTGAATGTCACGGGAACACATAAAAAAAAAGTTGGCACTTTCTTCCCATTGGTGTTGGTTTATGCCTTAGGGGACTCGGACGCTCATACATGTATTTCAAAAGCACAATATTTTCCACCGCCTCCCCCTAACCCCATCGCCCTTCCCCCCTGGGAGCCTGCACAGTTCATGCAGTAGACAGGGAGGGAGTTCAGATCAGGTACAATACACAAACGCCGACGATCTACAGTACTGTGTTGCTCCATTACAGCTGTGTATTGTATATAGCGGAATGAGTCGCTCCTGCAGATTTACTCTGATTTATGTGAAACCTGGGTGCACCCTTCCATTGAATGTATAACAAAGAAAAAAATAATAATAAAGTGAATGTCACGGAACACACATAAAAAAAAAAAAAAAGGTTGGCACTTCCTTCTCATTGGTGTTGGTTTATGCCTTAGGGGACTCGGACGCTCATACATGTATTTCAAAAGCACCATATTTTCCACCGCCTCCCCCTACCCCCATCGCCCTTTCCCCCTGAGAGCCTGCACAGTTGATGCAGTAGACAGGGAGGGAGTTCAGGTCAGGTACAATACACAAACGCCGACGATCTACAGTACTGTGTTGCTCAGTAAGTTGCATCAAAATACACTAATTTATACTCATTACCGCTGTGTATTGTATATAGCGGAATGAGTCACTCCTGCAGATTACTCTGATTTATGTGAAACCTGTGTGCACCCTTCCATTGAATGTATAACAAAGAAAAATAATAAAAAAGTGAATGTCATGGGAACACATTAAAAAAATGAAAAAAGGTTGGCACTTTGGAAATCGAACTCGGGACTCTCAGCATGGGAGGCGGGAGCCTTCATCGCTAGCCCACGATGCTTCATGGAAGATTCACAAGTTCATGTGTAAAAGTATTGCAAAGAGTGATTCCTTCCCATTGATGTTGGTTTATGCCTTAGGGGACTCGGAAGCTCATACATGTATTTCAATAGCATGGTATTTAGTGCACTGTACACACTTTAAAGTCAATGAGCTACCTTATTCCTTTCACACATTAGTTGCGTCTGCATACACAATCTTGTGTCTGCATACACAAGTGTTTTAACATGTTCGTTTGTGTCTGTATAAACTATTTTTTTTAAAACTCTCTCCGTCTAACCATTGATCATCTATTAATCTATTAACATTACAGTCGTCACTGATCATTTGCCAGAGTTTGTAGATCAATCCGCCGCTATTCAATCTAAAATACTTAGTGGAGCATTAGCCACCCAGTGGTGGAGATGTGTATTGCATGCTGAGTATCTAGTCGCGCCTCAATGCGCCTGTCCGTGATTAAACTCAGCAACCTAAACTATCGCCTAGGCGTGACTAAACCTCCGTCTAGGCGCAGAAATAGTCAAGATAACGGAGGACCCATCTGTATATTACTATTTCTGACTCATAGACATATTGTGCAACACTGTTGGTGAAATTAAACTGCAGTGTTTGATTACTATTTATGACTCATACACTTATTGTGACACTGTAGGTGGTACATTTTTGTACAAATTGTGGTGTGTGCTGTAACCCACTTGGTTCGTGTTTCATGGAGATGCAGGTGCTGCCACCAGTCACAATGATACAAGTCCGTCAATGTCATCTACTAAGTTCGATGCCCAAGGGTATAAATGGCTTAAGGGGGTAATTCAGACTGGATCGCTGCAGCGGCAGAGATCACAGTCTGAATCCCTTTGTGGAGTGCGTTCGCGCAGGGGTGCACTGCACGTGCGCACCCCGGGCGGTCAAGTGAGATGCTAACAGCATCTCAGGGCTGCGATCGCTTCTTGCTGATTGACAGGCAGAGGCGGTCGCGGGAGGGCGTGGTCTGGACAATGCAGGCATGTCCGGACCGTTGCGGTGGCGTGCCGCGGAAGTTAGGCTGCGCAGGCAGGGAGCTACTCTGCGGGTGCAAAAGCATCGCCACCGTGTGATCTTTTTGCACCCTTGTGGATGTGGGGCAGGGCCTGACATGCGGGGCGGACTAGCCCTGTGCTGGGCATCCCCCAGCATGTCAAAGAAACTGATCATAGATGTGCTAAATCAGATCTGAATTACCCCCTAAGTCAGGGCTTGTAAAATTAAAAGAAAAAGTAAAAGTCGGATTAGTAAAAGTCAGATTAGTGCAATAACCAATAAAAATTATTGTCTTTGCAATAAAGACCGTCACCAATGCTCCCAATGATTAATTAAATTTTTTTAATCAAACAAATTAAATCAAATTAATAATCAATCCTTCCTTCCACCACATACATTGTCTACCTCCATTGGGCCCCTGATCTAGTTAATTAATGAACACAAAAATTATTTGTGTATATTGGTCAAAAACATACATATTTATAACACGGTACATACTGTGTGTAAAGTTGTCAATCTGAGGCGCTCCACCCGTTGTTTACAAACAGGACTGGCAAACAGCATGGATCTTGGAAGTTATAGTTTAGCTGGAAAGCCACAGGCTGCTTTTTCTGATGTAAAAGAGCAAATCTTGGTCCTATTATCCTCAACTACCACCCACAGTGTGTGCTATTAGCACCTGGACAAACAAGGCCAGCACCTTTCTATTAGATGTACAAAAAATATATAGCATAGCTGTCACTCATTCACACTAGGAGCAGCCATTTATGGTCTGCTCCCTATGGTTATCATTAATAATATTCATGAGGATGTGGCAAAAAATGGCTGCACACACTGTGTGTTAGCGACAGGTGCTCAGGTCACTCAGATCATGTTTTATCTGGTTGGTTGAACTTGTTTCACAATTCACATAGGATTGGACACAAATTAGCTTCAGTGATCCTGCTTCGAAATATGCCCAAAATATCTCTATGCAATGGTACAAACAAGTCAAACAATGCACAATATCTTCTGTCAAACTCTCCATATCTTTCAGGAACAGAAGAACTTGATCCTAATTTGAAAATAATTTTAATGGATGATTAGCGAACCTTCTGCATGTCAATGATATCTTTCAGGAACAGAAGAACTTGATCCACGTACCATGTGGATCATGCATATCAAGTACCACATCAACCTCCCCTCTTCTACAAACCCTACACCAGTACCCTTTCTGCTTTAGAATACAATTCAAGCTTCCTACACCACTTACAAAGCCTTCACCCAATCCTTTCCTATTTACATCTCTGGATTAATCTACCTTCACACCCCCGCCCGCCCACTTCGCTCCACAAATGAATGCCGCCTCTCCTGCCAACTGGTTACTTCCTGCCAGTCCTGCCTCCAAGATTTTGCCCGCACTGCTCCCTACTTCTGTAATTATCTCCCTCTCCCTATCAGACACTCCACCTCTACAAAACTTTGAGCAGACTCTCAAGACAGACTTCTTCATCAGCGCCACCCAGCTCTCATCCAAACCCACTGACCCTTGCTCCTTCCTCAACGTACTACCCCATCTGGGTCAGTTTGCAGTCTGCCCCTCCCCTTTAGAATGTAAGCTTTTACTCTCTTTTTATCAGCACAGGTCTTCGAAAAAACTGATGCCTTGGATAAATTCTCCTTCACCTTGGACCAGATATCTCAAAATCTAGGGAAAAACATATCCACAGGTGAAATTTTAGGAGACACAAAAGATGGAAAGGATGATCCTCATAAACAATGAAGAATGTAGAAATGAGAGGACTCATGATAGCAAGTATCATTTGCAAATTCTGACAAAAAGGCAGGAGATCCACCCAATTATCTTGACTAGCTGAGATATAGGGGTCTATTTACCAAGCCTTAGATGGAGATAAAGTGGACGGAGATTAAGTACCAGTCAACAAGCTCCTAAATGTCATTTTTCAAACCCAGCCTGTGCCATGGTAGTTAGAAGCTAATTGGCTGGTACTTTATCGCCATACACTTTATCTCCGTTCAAGGCTTAGTAAATAGGGTATGGAGTTGTGTGACTGGCGCTCAAGAGACCGCCGGTCACAATACAGATGCCAGGATCCCACCCCCTATCAATCCTGAAAGTTGGCATGCTGACTAACAGGGACTATTGAGTGGGAATAGAACCTGCGCTCGCCACCGAGCCAGCAACGTTGTGAGCGCAGCAAGCCCGCAAGGGGCTTTGCTACGCTCACCCCGCTATCTTCTGACAACCGGTCACATACCCAACCCGTAAGTAGACCCCAAAGAGTCTGAGGAATTTTACAAATCTTTGTTGACTCCATTCTGCTTGCCTGTTTGCGTGGGTGTGGATCATTAGATCGACACTGCTAGGTCGACAATGTTTAGGTCAACATTTTTATCCAGTCGACCTACCACATGTCGACCTAGAAACCCTGTCAGCCTTCCAACACTGTTGACCTAGTGGCTGTCGACCTATAGTGGTCGACCTAAACATTGTCGACCTAGACAGTGTTGATCTTCAGACCAGATCCCGTTTGTGTTATGAATAATCTCTGGAGAACTGTATACCAGAACACAACTTCACAACATGTAAACAAGGAAACTTAAGATATTTATTGTAGCAATCACAACAACAGCACAGGGAATTCCACTTGGGTGTGGCTGGGGGATCCGTTCAATTTGCCGCCTGTCGGGATCCTGGCGGACAGGATGCTGACATCAGAATCCCGCCAGCCGGCAGGGCCGCCAGCCGGAATACCGGTGCACTGGAGTCTATTTCCACTCGTGGGCGTCCACGACACCCATAGAGTGGGAATAGAACCTGTGGTGAGCGCAGCTCACCGCCAAGCCTGCAAGGGAACTCGTACCATTTGCCCCGCTGCTGGCATTCTGCCGGGCAGGATGCCGCTGTCGTGATACTGACAGCCTGCATCCCGCCCGCCAGGATTACGCATGTAATCCGTGGCTGGATAAAAGACAAGTAGTATTGGAAATTCACAGTGGCTTGATTTGCAGAAACACTTGAAATTCAAATAAATATTAAACAATGAGAATCCTTGTATAATGGAGCGCGTATGTACAGCAGTAAATATGACAAGGCAGCAGTTCTTAGAATTGCACATACTGAATACTATGAATAGATAAAGGTGCTGGCTGTAATCTTACCAAGATGTACCAGGTAAGATGGCAGATACTGTAGCTCAGCGGTGGACAACCCGCTTTTCATCCTCCGCATGCGGCTCGATCCGCTCCCGGCCACCGCTGCCCGACACAGCGCACTCACAGCAGGTCTCCAGCGGCAGTGTCTATCTAAAATTCGGTGCCGGCCCGTGAGCCAATCAGAGCTCGCGGACCGGCAGCTAAGGCTCCTGATTGGCTGCCGGACCGCGAGCTCTGATTGGCTCACGGCCTGCGCCGAATTGAAGATAGACACCTCCGCCGGAGACTGAGGGGTAGGAGAGGCACACGCTGTGCTCTCCTTCCCCTCACAGCAGCAGCGCGGTAAGCAGGACTTTTTTTTTTTTGGGGGGGGGGGAGTGAGGCACTGTGGGGGCATGTGTATCTGCACTGGGGGCATATCTGGCACTGTGGGGGCATATCTGGCACTGTGAGGGCATGTGTATCTGCACTGGGGGAATATCTGGCACTGTGGGAGGCACTATGGGGACGTGTGTATCTGCACCGGGGGCGTATCTGACACTGTGGGGGCATGTGTATCTGTCACTGTGGGGCATATATGTATCTGGCACTGTGGGGACATATATGTATCTGGCACTGTGGGGCATATATGTATCTGGCACTGTGGGGACATATATGTATCTGGAGCTGTGGGGCATATATGTATCTGGCACTGTGGGGCATATATGTTTCTGGCACTGTGGGGCATATATGTATCTGGCACTGTGGGGGCATATATGTATCTGGCACTGTGGGGGCATATATACATTTGGCACTGTGTGGGCATACATGTATTTGGCACTGTGGGGGCATACATGTATTTGGCACTGTGGGGGCATATATGTATTTGGCATTGTGGGGCATATATGTATCTTGCACTGTGGGGCATATACGTATCTTGCACTGTGTGGTATATATGTATCTTGCACTGTGGGGAGATGTGTATCTGGCACTGGGGCATATATGTATCTGGCACTGTGGGGGCATGTGTATCTGCCCTGGGGGCATATGAGGCACTGTGGGGGCATGTGTATCTGCACTGGGGCATATCTGGCACTGTGTGGGGACATGTGTATCTGGCACTGTGGAGGCACTGTGGGGTCATGTGTATCTGCACTGGGCCATATCTGGCACTGTGCGGGCATGTGTATGAGCACTGGGGGCATATCTGGCACTGTTGTAGGCATTGTGGGGGCATGTGTATCAGCACTGGGGGCATATCTTGCACTGTGAAAGGCACTGTGGGGGCATGTGTATCTGCCCTGGGGGCATATGAGGCACTGTGGGGGCATGTGTATCTGCACTGGGGCATATCTGGCACTGTGTGGGGACATGTGTATCTGGCACTGTGGAGGCACTGTGGGGGCATGTGTATCTGCACTGGGCCACATCTGGCACTGTGAGGGCATGTGTATCTGCACTGGGGGCATATCTGGCACTGTGGGGACGTGTGTATCTGCACCGGGGGCATATCTGACACTGTGGGGGCATGTGTATCTGCACTGGGGCATATCTGGCACTGTAGGGACATGTGTATCTGGCACTGTGGGGCATATATGTATCTGGCACTGTGGGGACATATATGTATCTGGCACTGTGGGGCATATATGTATCTGGCACTGTGGGGGCATGTGTATCTGCCCTGGGGGCATATGAGGCACTGTGGGGGCATGTGTATCTGCACTGGGGCATATCTGGCACTGTGTGGGGACATGTGTATCTGGCACTGTGGAGGCACTGTGGGGGCATGTGTATCTGCACTGGGCCATATCTGGCACTGTGAGGGCATATCTGGCACTGTGAGGGCATGTGTATCTGCACTGGGGGCATATCTGGCACTGTGGGGACGTGTGTATCTGCACCGGGGGCATATCTGACACTGTGGCGGCATGTGTATCTGCACTGGGGCATATCTGACACTGTGGGGACATGTGTATCTGGCACTGTGGGGCATATATGTATCTGGCACTGTGGGGACATATATGTATCTGGCACTGTGGGGCATATATGTATCTGGCACTGTGGGGGCATGTGTATCTGCCCTGGGGGCATATGAGGCACTGTGGGGGCATGTGTATCTGCACTGGGGCATATCTGGCACTGTGCGGGCATGTGTATCAGCACTGGGGGCATATCTGGCACTGTTGTAGGCATTGTGGGGGCATGTGTATCAGCACTGGGGGCATATCTGGCACTGTGCGGGCATGTGTATCAGCACTGGGAGCATATCTCGCACTGTGAGGGGCACTGTGGGGGCATGTGTATCTGCCCTGGGGGCATATGAGGCACTGTGGGGGCATGTGTATCTGCACTGGGGCATATCTGGCACTGTGTGGGGACATGTGTATCTGGCACTGTGGAGGCACTGTGGGGGCATGTGTATCTGCACTGGGCCATATCTGACACTGTGGGGGCATATCTGGCACTGTGAGGGCATGTGTATCTGCACTGGGGGCATATCTGGCACTGTGGGAGGCACTGTGGGGACGTGTGTATCTGCACCGGGGGCATATCTGACACTGTGGGGGCATGTGTATCTGCACTGGGGCATATCTGGCACTGTGGGACATGTGTATCTGGCACTGTGCGGGCATATATGTATCTGGCTCTGTGGGGACATATATGTATCTGGCACTGTGGGGCATATATGTATCTGGCACTGTGGGGGCATGTGTATCTGCCCTGGGGGCTTATGAGGCACTGTGGGGGCATGTGTATCTGCACTGGGGGCATATCTGGCACTGTGTGGGGACATGTGTATCTGGCACTGTGGAGGCACTGTGGGGTCATGTGTATCTGCACTGGGCCATATCTGGCACTGTGCGGGCATGTGTATCAGCACTGGGGGCATATCTGGCACTGTTGTAGGCATTGTGGGGGCATGTGTATCAGCACTGGGGGCATATCTCGCACTGTGGGAGGCACTGTGGGGGCATGTGTATCTGCCCTGGGGGCATATGAGGCACTGTGGGGGCATGTGTATCTGCACTGGGGCATGTCTGGCACTGTGTGGGGACATGTGTATCTGGCACTGTGGAGGCACTGTAGGTGCATGTGTATCTGTACTGGGCCATATCTGGCACTGTGGGGGCATATCTGGCACTGTGAGGGCATGTGTATCTGCACTGGGGGCATATCTGGCACTGTGGGGACGTGTGTATCTGCACCGGGGGCATAGCTGACACTGTGGGGGCATGTGTATCTGCACTGGGGCATATCTGGCACTGTGGGGACACGTGTATCTGGCACTGTGGGGCATATATGTATCTGGCACTGTGGGGCATATATGTATGTATCTGGGACTGTGGGGACATATATGTATCTGGCACTGTGGGGCATATATGTATCTGGCACTGTGGGGCATATATGTATCTGGCACTGTGGGGCATATATGTATCTGGCAATGTGGGGGCATATATGTATCTGGCACTGTGGGGGCATATATACATTTGGCACTGTGTGGGCATACATGTATTTGGCACTGTGGGGGCATACATGTATTTGGCACTGTGGGGGCATACATGTATTTGGCACTGGGGGCATATATGTATTTGGCATTGTGGGGCATATATGTATCTTGCACTGTGGGGCATATATGTATCTTGCACTGTGGGGCATATATGTATCTTGCACTGTGGGGACATGTGTATCTGGCACTGGGGCATATATGTACCTGGCACTGTGGGGGCATGTGTATCTGCCTTGGGGGCATATGAGGCACTGTGAGGGCATGTGTCCCCCACAGTGCCAGGTACATATATGCCCCCAGTGCCAAATACATTGCACTGGGGCATATCTGGCACTGTGTGGGGACATGTGTATCTGGCACTGTGGGGGCATGTGTATCTGCACTGGGCCATATCTGGCACTGTGGGGGCATATCTGGCACTGTGAGGGCATGTGTATCTGCACTGGGGGCATATGTGGCACTGTGGGGGCATATCTGGCACTGTGAGGGCATGTGTATCTGCACTGGGGGCATATCTGGCATTGTGGGAGGCACTGTGGGGACATGTGTATCTGCACCGGGGGCATATCTGACACTGTGGGGGCATGTGTATCTGCACTGGGGCATATCTTACGCTGTGGGGACATGTGTATCTGTCAATGTGGGGCATATATGTATCTGGCATTGTGGGGACGTATATGTATCTGGCACTGTGGGGCATATATGTATCTGGCACTGTGGGGCATATATGTATCTGGCACTGTGGGGCATATATGCATCTGGCACTGTGGGGGCATATATGTATCTGGCACAGTGGGGGCATATATACATTTGGCACTGTGTGGGCATACATGTATTTGGCACTGTGGGGGCATACATCTATTTGGCATTATGGGGGCATACATGTATTTGGCACTGGGGGGCTTATATGTATTTGGCATTGTGGGGCATATATGTATCTTGCACTGTGGGGCATATATGTATCTTGCACTGTGTGGCATATATGTATCTTGCACTGCGGGAGATGTGTATCTGGCACTGTCGCATATATGTATCTGGCACTGTGGGGGCATGTGTATCTGCCCTGGGGGCATATGAGGCACTGTGGGGGCATGTGTATCTGCACTGGGGCATATCTGGCACTGTGTGGGGACATGTGTATCTGGCACTATGGAGGCACTGTGGGGTCATGTGTATCCGCACTGGGCCATATTTGGCACTGTGCGGGCATGTGTATCAGCACTGGGGGCATATCTGGCACTGTTGTAGGCATTTTGGGGGCATGTGTATCAGCACTGGGAGCATATCTCGCACTGTGAAAGGCACTGTGGGGGCATGTGTATCTGCCCTGGGGGCATATGAGGCACTGTGGGGGCATGTGTATCTGCACTGGGGCATATCTGGCACTGTGTGGGGACATGTGTATCTGGCACTGTGGAGGCACTGTGGGGGCATGTGTATCTGCACTGGGCCATATCTGGCACTGTGAGGGCATGTGTATCTGCACTGGGGGCATATCTGGCACTGTGGGGACGTGTGTATCTGCACCGGGGGCATATCTGACACTGTGGGGGCATGTGTATCTGCACTGGGGCATATCTGGCACTGTGGGGACATGTGTATCTGGCACTGTGGGGCATATATGTATCTGGCACTGCGGGGCATATATGTATCTGGGACTGTGGGGACATATATGTGTCTGGCACTGTGGGGCATATATGTATCTGGCACTGTGGGGCATATATGTATCTGGCACTGTGGGGGCATATATGTATCTGGCACTGTGGGGGCATATATACATTTGGCACTGTGTGGGCATACATGTATTTGGCGCTGTGGGGGCATACATGTATTTGGCACTGTGGGGGCATACATGTATTTGGCACTGGGTGGCATATATGTATTTGGCATTGTGGGGCATATATGTATCTTGCACTGTGGGGCATATATGTATCTTGCACTGTGGGGCATATATGTATCTTGCACTGTGGGGACATGTGTATCTGGCACTGGGGCATATATGTATCTGGCACTGTGGGGGCATGTGTGTCTGCCCTGGGGGCATATGAGGCACTGTGGGGGCATGTGTATCTGCACTGGGGCATATCTGGCACTGTGTGGGGACATGTGTATCTGGCACTGTGGGGGCACTGTGGGGGGCATGTGTATCTGCACTGGGCCATATCTGGCACTGTGGGGCCATATCTGGCACTGTGAGGGCATGTGTATCTGCACTGGGGGCATATCTGGCACTGTGGGGGCATATCTGGCACTGTGAGGGCATGTGTATCTGCACTGGGGGCATATCTGGCACTGTGGGAGGCACTGTGGGGACATGTGTATCTGCACCGGGGGCATATCTGACACTGTGGGGGCATGTGTATCTGCACTGGGGCATATCTGGCACTGTGGGGACATGTGTATCTGGCACTGTGGGGCATATATGTATCTGTCACTGTGGGGACATATATGTATCTGGCACTGTGGGGCATATATGTATCTGGCACTGTGGGGCATATATGTATCTGGCACAGTGGGGCATATATGTAACTTGCACTGTGGGGCATATATGTATCTTGCACTGTGGGGACATGTGTATCTGGCACTAGGGCATATATGTAGCTGGCACTGTGGGGGCATGTGTATCTGTCCTGGGGGCATATGAGGCACTGTGGGGGCATGTGTATCTGCACTGGGGCATATCTGGCACTGTGTGGGGACATGTGTATCTGGCACTGTGGAGGCACTGTGGGGTTATGTGTATCTTCACTGGGCCATATCTGGCACTGTGCGGGCATGTGTGTCAGCACTGGGGGCATATCTGGCACTGTTGTTGGCATTGTGGGGGCATGTGTATCAGCACTGGGGGCATATCTGGCACTGTGCGGGCATGTGTATCAGCACTGGGAGCATATCTCGCACTGTGGGGGGCACTGTGGGGGCATGTGTATCTGCCCTGGGGGCATATGAGGCACTGTGGGGGCATGTGTATCTGCACTGGGGCATATCTGGCACTGTGTGGGGACATGTGTATCTGGCACTGTGGAGGCACTGTGGGGGCATGTGTATCTGCACTGGGCCATATCTGGCACTGTGGGGGCATATCTGGCACTGTGAGGGCATGTGTATCTGCACTGGGGGCATATCTGGCACTGTGGGAGGCACTGTGGGGACGTGTGTATCTGCACCGGGGGCATATCTGACATTGTGGGGGCATGTGTATCTGCACTGGGGCATATCTGGCACTGTGGGACATGTGTATCTGGCACTGTGCGGGCATATATGTATCTGGCTCTGTGGGGACATATATGTATCTGGCACTGTGGGGCATATATGTATCTGGCACTGTGGGGGCATGTGTTACTGCCCTGGGGGCATATGAGGCACTGTGGAGGCATGTGTATCTGCACTGGGGCATATCTGGCACTGTGTGGGGACATGTGTATCTGGCACTGTGGGGGCACTGTGGGGGCATGTGTATCTGCACTGGGCCATATCTGGCACTGTGGGGGCATATCTGGCACTGTGAGGGCATGTGTATCTGCACTGGGGGCATATCTGGCACTGTGGGAGGCACTGTGGGGTCATGTGTATCTGCACCAGGGGCATATCTGACACTGTGGGGGCATGTGTATCTGCACTGGGGCATATCTGGCACTGTGGGACATGTGTATCTGGCACTGTGGGGCATATATGTATCTGGCACTGTGGGGACATATAAGTGTCTGGCACTGTGGGGGCATATATGTATCTGGCACTCTGGGGGCATATATATATTTGGCACTGTGGGGGCATACATGTATTTGGCACTGTGGGGGCATACATGTATTTGGCACTGTGGTAGCATACATGTATTTGGCACTGTGGGGCATATATGTATTTGGCATTGTGGGGCATATATGTATCTTGCACTGTGGGGGCATGTGTATCTGGCACTGGGGCATATATGTATCTGGCACTGTGGGGGCATGTGTATCTGGTACTGGGGGCATATATTTATCTGGCACTGTGGTGGCACCCATTTTTTTGCATTTTTATATGTATGTGGCACTGTACAACATGACTAAACGGGGTTATGACACAAGGTCACACTCCTACAAACGTCATACCGAAAGGTGTGTGCACAAAAATTGGGCATGGCTTTGTGACAACTAGGCCACCCCCCCATTTTTGCGACGAAGGCGCGCGCATGATAGTGGCTCTTGCCCTTGCCTATGGATCTTTTCTGGCTCTTTGCCTCTGACTGGTTGGCCACCCCTGCTGTAGCTGATTATAGTATGATGTTCGAGTCCAGAACAGAACAAAATGTAACAATTAGAGTCCAGAAATCACACAGGTAATAATGGCAGGCAGTGGCAGGTTTCAGGCACAAGGAGTCCAAACTTGCATGAAGCGTACCATAACACAGATGCAGCAGTCCAGGCAGGAAACGAAGTTTAGAAAGCACAAAAAGCTGAAGCAGGACAGGACCAAAAACAGGATCCTTATCACAAGAACCAGGAAACATTAATGACCAGCCATGCATGGTGGTCCCAAGCGGCTAGCAAACAGGTGTCATCCATGATTGCTGTTTGGCAATAATTCACCAGGCAACTGATCTCAGTATTGATTTATGGAATCATATTTAAGAATATTAATATTTAATATATCATATATGGTATTTAATATATGGATATATTTCAATTAATATGCATTTATCATATATATCTGCAAGTATATTATGTCAGGCTTACTAAGTGGCTGATAAATATATGCAGTCCTTATATATATATATATATATATGACTTATGAAATTATGAAGTTAAGATTCCTTAAAGAGAGTTCAAGCTTGAATATTACCGCTCTTTTTATATGATTCTTTATTTACAGGCAGATCAAATCGTACAGAATAAGATATACACAGTAGTGATATATATACTAGAGATGAGCGGGTTCGGTTCCTCGGAATCCGAACCCGCCCGAACTTCATGTTTTTTTTCACGGGTCCGAGCGACTCGGATCTTCCCGCCTTGCTCGGTTAACCCGAGCGCGCCCGAACGTCATCATGACGCTGTCGGATTCTCGCGAGGCTCGGATTCTATCGCAAGACTCGGATTCTATATAAGGAGCCGCGCGTCGCCGCCATTTTCACTCGTGCATTGAGATTGATAGGGAGAGGACGTGTCTGGCGTCCTCTCCATTAGAATAGAGATAGATTAGATAGAGAGAGAGAGATTGTGCAGAGTCGCAGACAGAGTTAGTTTACCACAGTCAGTGACCAGTGCAGTTGCTAGTTAACTTTTATTTAATATAATATATCCGTTCACTTCTCTCTGCTATATCCGTTCTCTGCCTGAAAAAAAAAACGATACACAGCACAGTCAGTCACACAGTGTGACTCAGTCTGTGTGCACTCAGCTCAGCCCAGTGTGCTGCACAGTCATCAATGTATAAATTAAAAGCTTATAATTAATTGTGGGGGAGACTGGGGAGCACTGCAGGTTGTTAGCAGGAGCCAGGAGTACAATTATATTAATTAACAGTGCACACTTTTGCTGCAGGAGTGGTGACCAGTGCCTGACCACCAGTATAGTATTGTTGTATACTACTAATATCTCTTTAAATATCAACCAGTCTATATTAGCAGCAGACACAGTACAGTGCGGTAGTTCACGGCTGTGGCTACCTCTGTGTCGGCACACGGCAGGCAGTCCGTCCGACCAGAATTGTATTATTTATTATTATATACCTACCACCTAACCGTGGTTTTTTTTTCATTCTTTATACCGTCATAGTGTCATCCTAATTGTTACGAGTATACTACTATCTCTTTATCAACCAGTGTACAGTGCGGTAGTTCACGGCTGTGGCTACCTCTGTGTCGGCACACGGCAGGCAGTCCGTCCGACCAGAATTGTATTATTTATTATTATATACCTACCACCTAACCGTGGTTTTTTTTTCATTCTTTATACCGTCATAGTGTCATCCTAATTGTTACGAGTATACTACTATCTCTTTATCAACCAGTGTACAGTGCGGTAGTTCACGGCTGTGGCTACCTCTGTGTCGGCACACGGCAGGCAGTCCGTCCGACCAGAATTGTATTATTTATTATTATATACCTACCACCTAACCGTGGTTTTTTTTTCATTCTTTATACCGTCATAGTGTCATCCTAATTGTTACGAGTATACTACTATCTCTTTATCAACCAGTGTACAGTGCGGTAGTTCACGGCTGTGGCTACCTCTGTGTCGGCACACGGCAGGCAGTCCGTCCGACCAGAATTGTATTATTTATTATTATATACCTACCACCTAACCGTGGTTTTTTTTTCATTCTTTATACCGTCATAGTGTCATCCTAATTGTTACGAGTATACTACTATCTCTTTATCAACCAGTGTACAGTGCGGTAGTTCACGGCTGTGGCTACCTCTGTGTCGGCACACGGCAGGCAGTCCGTCCGACCAGAATTGTATTATTTATTATTATATACCTACCACCTAACCGTGGTTTTTTTTTCATTCTTTATACCGTCATAGTGTCATCCTAATTGTTACGAGTATACTACTATCTCTTTATCAACCAGTGTACAGTGCGGTAGTTCACGGCTGTGGCTACCTCTGTGTCGGCACACGGCAGGCAGTCCGTCCGACCAGAATTGTATTATTTATTATTATATACCTACCACCTAACCGTGGTTTTTTTTTCATTCTTTATACCGTCATAGTGTCATCCTAATTGTTACGAGTATACTACTATCTCTTTATCAACCAGTGTACAGTGCGGTAGTTCACGGCTGTGGCTACCTCTGTGTCGGCACACGGCAGGCAGTCCGTCCGACCAGAATTGTATTATTTATTATTATATACCTACCACCTAACCGTGGTTTTTTTTTCATTCTTTATACCGTCATAGTGTCATCCTAATTGTTACGAGTATACTACTATCTCTTTATCAACCAGTGTACAGTGCGGTAGTTCACGGCTGTGGCTACCTCTGTGTCGGCACACGGCAGGCAGTCCGTCCGACCAGAATTGTATTATTTATTATTATATACCTACCACCTAACCGTGGTTTTTTTTTCATTCTTTATACCGTCATAGTGTCATCCTAATTGTTACGAGTATACTACTATCTCTTTATCAACCAGTGTACAGTGCGGTAGTTCACGGCTGTGGCTACCTCTGTGTCGGCACACGGCAGGCAGTCCGTCCGACCAGAATTGTATTATTTATTATTATATACCTACCACCTAACCGTGGTTTTTTTTTCATTCTTTATACCGTCATAGTGTCATCCTAATTGTTACGAGTATACTACTATCTCTTTATCAACCAGTGTACAGTGCGGTAGTTCACGGCTGTGGCTACCTCTGTGTCGGCACACGGCAGGCAGTCCGTCCGACCAGAATTGTATTATTTATTATTATATACCTACCACCTAACCGTGGTTTTTTTTTTCATTCTTTATACCGTCATAGTGTCATCCTAATTGTTACGAGTATACTACTATCTCTTTATCAACCAGTGTACAGTGCGGTAGTTCACGGCTGTGGCTACCTCTGTGTCGGCACACGGCAGGCAGTCCGTCCGACCAGAATTGTATTATTTATTATTATATACCTACCACCTAACCGTGGTTTTTTTTTTCATTCTTTATACCGTCATAGTGTCATCCTAATTGTTACGAGTATACTACTATCTCTTTATCAACCAGTGTACAGTGCGGTAGTTCACGGCTGTGGCTACCTCTGTGTCGGCACACGGCAGGCAGTCCGTCCGACCAGAATTGTATTATTTATTATTATATACCTACCACCTAACCGTGGTTTTTTTTTTCATTCTTTATACCGTCATAGTGTCATCCTAATTGTTACGAGTATACTACTATCTCTTTATCAACCAGTGTACAGTGCGGTAGTTCACGGCTGTGGCTACCTCTGTGTCGGCAGTCGGCAGGCAGTCCGTCCATCCATAATTGTATTATTATTATAATATATACCACCTAACCGTGGTTTTTTTATACCACCTAACCGTGGCAGTCCGTCCATAATTGTATACTAGTATCCAATCCATCCATCTCCATTGTTTACCTGAGGTGCGTTTTAGTTCTGCCTATAAAATATGGAGAACAAAAAAGTTGAGGTTCCAAAATTAGGGAAAGATCAAGATCCACTTCCACCTCGTGCTGAAGCTGCTGCCACTAGTCATGGCCGAGACGATGAAATGCCAGCAACGTCGTCTGCCAAGGCCGATGCCCAATGTCATAGTACAGAGCATGTCAAATCCAAAACACCAAATATCAGAAAAAAAAGGACTCCAAAACCTAAAATAAAATTGTCGGAGGAGAAGCGTAAACTTGCCAATATGCCATTTACCACACGGAGTGGCAAGGAACGGCTGAGGCCCTGGCCTATGTTCATGGCTAGTGGTTCAGCTTCACATGAGGATGGAAGCACTCAGCCTCTCGCTAGAAAACTGAAAAGACTCAAGCTGGCAAAAGCACCGCAAAGAACTGTGCGTTCTTTGAAATCCCAAATCCACAAGGAGAGTCCAATTGTGTCGTTTGCGATGCCTGACCTTCCCAACACTGGACGTGAAGAGCATGCGCCTTCCACTATTTGCATGCCCCCTGCAAGTGCTGGAAGGAGCACCCGCAGTCCAGTTCCTGATAGTCAGATTGAAGATGTCAGTGTTGAAGTACACCAGGATGAGGAGGATATGGGTGTTGCTGGCGCTGGGGAGGAAATTGACCAGGAGGATTCTGATGGTGAGGTGGTTTGTTTAAGTCAGGCACCCGGGGAGACACCTGTTGTCCGTGGGAGGAATATGGCCGTTGACATGCCAGGTGAAAATACCAAAAAAATCAGCTCTTCGGTGTGGAGGTATTTCACCAGAAATGCGGACAACAGGTGTCAAGCCGTGTGTTCCCTTTGTCAAGCTGTAATAAGTAGGGGTAAGGACGTTAACCACCTCGGAACATCCTCCCTTATACGTCACCTGCAGCGCATTCATAATAAGTCAGTGACAAGTTCAAAAACTTTGGGTGACAGCGGAAGCAGTCCACTGACCAGTAAATCCCTTCCTCTTGTAACCAAGCTCACGCAAACCACCCCACCAACTCCCTCAGTGTCAATTTCCTCCTTCCCCAGGAATGCCAATAGTCCTGCAGGCCATGTCACTGGCAAGTCTGACGAGTCCTCTCCTGCCTGGGATTCCTCCGATGCATCCTTGCGTGTAACGCCTACTGCTGCTGGCGCTGCTGTTGTTGCCGCTGGGAGTCGATGGTCATCCCAGAGGGGAAGTCGTAAGCCCACTTGTACTACTTCCAGTAAGCAATTGACTGTTCAACAGTCCTTTGCGAGGAAGATGAAATATCACAGCAGTCATCCTACTGCAAAGCGGATAACTGAGGCCTTGGCATCCTGGGTGGTGAGAAACGTGGTTCCGGTATCCATCATTACTGCAGAGCCAACTAGAGACTTGTTGGAGGTACTGTGTCCCCGGTACCAAATACCATCTAGGTTCCATTTCTCTAGGCAGGCGATACCGAAAATGTACACAGACCTCAGAAAAAGAGTCACCAGTGTCCTAAAAAATGCAGCTGTACCCAATGTCCACTTAACCACGGACATGTGGACAAGTGGAGCAGGGCAGGGTCAGGACTATATGACTGTGACAGCCCACTGGGTAGATGTATGGACTCCCGCCGCAAGAACAGCAGCGGCGGCACCAGTAGCAGCATCTCGCAAACGCCAACTCTTTCCTAGGCAGGCTACGCTTTGTATCACCGCTTTCCAGAATACGCACACAGCTGAAAACCTCTTACGGCAACTGAGGAAGATCATCGCGGAATGGCTTACCCCAATTGGACTCTCCTGTGGATTTGTGGCATCGGACAACGCCAGCAATATTGTGTGTGCATTAAATCTGGGCCAATTCCAGCACGTCCCATGTTTTGCACATACCTTGAATTTGGTGGTGCAGAATTTTTTAAAAAACGACAGGGGCGTGCAAGAGATGCTGTCGGTGGCCAGAAGAATTGCGGGACACTTTCGGCGTACAGGCACCACGTACAGAAAACTGGAGCACCACCAAAAACTACTGAACCTGCCCTGCCATCATCTGAAGCAAGAAGTGGTAACGAGGTGGAATTCAACCCTCTATATGCTTCAGAGGTTGGAGGAGCAGCAAAAGGCCATTCAAGCCTATACAATTGAGCACGATATAGTAGGTGGAATGCACCTGTCTCAAGTGCAGTGGAGAATGATTTCAACGTTGTGCAAGGTTCTGATGCCCTTTGAACTTGCCACACGTGAAGTCAGTTCAGACACTGCCAGCCTGAGTCAGGTCATTCCCCTCATCAGGCTTTTGCAGAAGAAGCTGGAGGCATTGAAGGAGGAGCTAACACGGAGCGATTCCGCTAGGCATGTGGGACTTGTGGATGCAGCCCTTAATTCGCTTAACAAGGATTCACGGGTGGTCAATCTGTTGAAATCAGAGCACTACATTTTGGCCACCGTGCTCGATCCTAGATTTAAAGCCTACCTTGGATCTCTCTTTCCGGCAGACACAGGTCTGCTGGGGTTGAAAGACCTGCTGGTGACAAAATTGTCAAGTCAAGCGGAACGCGACCTGTCAACATCTCCTCCTTCACATTCTCCCGCAACTGGGGGTGCGAGGAAAAGGCTCAGAATTCCGAGCCCACCCGCTGGCGGTGATGCAGGGCAGTCTGGAGCGACTGCTGATGCTGACATCTGGTCCGGACTGAAGGACCTGACAACGATTACGGACATGTCGTCTACTGTCACTGCATATGATTCTCTCAACATTGATAGAATGGTGGAGGATTATATGAGTGACCGCATCCAAGTAGGCACGTCACACAGTCCGTACTTATACTGGCAGGAAAAAGAGGCAATTTGGAGGCCCTTGCACAAACTGGCTTTATTCTACCTAAGTTGCCCTCCCACAAGTGTGTACTCCGAAAGAGTGTTTAGTGCCGCCGCTCACCTTGTCAGCAATCGGCGTACGAGGTTACATCCAGAAAATGTGGAGAAGATGATGTTCATTAAAATGAATTATAATCAATTCCTCCGCGGAGACATTGACCAGCAGCAATTGCCTCCACAAAGTACACAGGGAGCTGAGATGGTGGATTCCAGTGGGGACGAATTGATAATCTGTGAGGAGGGGGATGTACACGGTGATATATCGGAGGGTGAAGATGAGGTGGACATCTTGCCTCTGTAGAGCCAGTTTGTGCAAGGAGAGATTAATTGCTTCTTTTTTGGGGGGGGTCCAAACCAACCCGTCATATCAGTCACAGTCGTGTGGCAGACCCTGTCACTGAAATGATGGGTTGGTTAAAGTGTGCATGTCCTGTTTTGTTTATACAACATAAGGGTGGGTGGGAGGGCCCAAGGATAATTCCATCTTGCACCTCTTTTTTCTTTTCTTTTTCTTTGCATCATGTGCTGATTGGGGTGGGTTTTTTGGAAGGGACACCCTGCGTGACACTGCAGTGCCACTCCTAGATGGGCCCGGTGTTTGTGTCGGCCACTAGGGTCGCTAATCTTACTCACACAGCTACCTCATTGCGCCTCTTTTTTTCTTTGCGTCATGTGCTGTTTGGGGAGGGTTTTTTGGAAGGGACATCCTGCGTGACACTGCAGTGCCACTCCTAGATGTGCCCGGTGTTTGTGTCGGCCACTAGGGTCGCTAATCTTACTCACACAGTCAGCTACCTCATTGCGCCTCTTTTTTTCTTTGCGTCATGTGCTGTTTGGGGAGGGTTTTTTGGAAGGGCCATCCTGCGTGACACTGCAGTGCCACTCCTAGATGGGCCCGGTGTTTGTGTCGGCCACTAGGGTCGCTAATCTTACTCACACAGCTACCTCATTGCGCCTCTTTTTTTCTTTGCGTCATGTGCTGTTTGGGGAGGGTTTTTTGGAAGGGACATCCTGCGTGACACTGCAGTGCCACTCCTAGATGGGCCCGGTGTTTGTGTCGGCCACTAGGGTCGCTTATCTTACTCACACAGCGACCTCGGTGCAAATTTTAGGACTAAAAATAATATTGTGAGGTGTGAGGTATTCAGAATAGACTGAAAATGAGTGTAAATTATGGTTTTTGAGGTTAATAATACTTTGGGATCAAAATGACCCCCAAATTCTATGATTTAAGCTGTTTTTTAGTGTTTTTTGAAAAAAACACCCGAATCCAAAACACACCCGAATCCGACAAAAAAAATTCGGTGAGGTTTTGCCAAAACGCGTTCGAACCCAAAACACGGCCGCGGAACCGAACCCAAAACCAAAACACAAAACCCGAAAAATTTCAGGCGCTCATCTCTAATATATACTAATTATAATTATATTAAGCTATGCTATGTTTCCTTCGTTACATAACATAAAACAACATGACATAAGTTTCACAAACAGTTTCAATTATTATCATATTTATACTTGCAAGTTAAAGATTGCCATCCCAAGAATCATTCCTTCTGCATGTTCTCCATGACTTCTCCTCCTGACTGACTTCCTTCCTTCTCCTTCTTCTTCTCCCTCTCCCTCTTCCTTCTAACTCCTAACTACAAGTCTGGTCCTTTTATCTCATATTTTACCAATTCAAACTATCATATTCTCATAGTTTCCAATGGAATAGGTAATTATAGGTTTGTCAGATTCCAAGGTGTAATAAAACAAACATTGAACTGGGCTGTCGTGTCCTGTTCACGGAGGCATGGTGTCATAAAAGTGTGGTGTCCACACTGCCTTAAGCAAGTATAGTATTGTAAAATCTGGAATGTCTTTTCATCCAAAGTTCTGTTGTATTGACAAGTTTTCCTGGGGTCGGTTACACAATGTTTTATCAATGGATGTGATCTCTTTTCATAGTAGTTAATTTATGCTCCCTAGCTTTTAACCTTCACTGGACAATAGACAAACCAGTAGATTCTGATCTACTGTAAGCACACCTGTGAATTCCAATGACCAACAGAGCTCTGTCACATACCTATTATCATTTATGGCCTAATACCTTTTCTCTACAATGACTCTTGATCTTACTGTAACCTCTCTGGCCTTATTTATGACTAGAGCAGAATAAACCTGTTCCCTACACTATTTTTTACCATCTTGCAGTAAAACACAAATATACAGTATATCTATATAAACACATACACAAACCTAATTTCTTAAATCAGCTAAACATTACCTCATACATTCAAACTTATTTCATATCTATTCCTTACTATATATACCCACTATACTGTCCACTATGGTAACATCGCCTATTTATAATGAATTATATTTTGATTCAGACAACATCTATTGCCCTAATATTATACTAAGTGCAGACAATTACCTATAAGGCAACAGTCGCCCCCTTGTGGCCATGAGAAATTATTTTGATTGGCCACACATTAAACTAGCGTAATTGCTTCCAAATACATTTCAAAATATTTCTTCAAAACATAACTTTTGTTGTAACCCTAATATATACCATAAGTGTAATAATAATAACCATTGTGATTTTAAAAATCTCTAAAAATTCTTAGCTTACCTAACCTTATTCTACTTTTTAACTAAAGCAGACAAGACTGAGGTTTTTATTCAGTATTCATGAGGAAAACTAATTTCTACAGACATTTGGAATACCATAGCCCAATTGTAGACCTTTTTTTCTGTATCTGGATCAGTACGTTTGGACATTTTTGCTGTTCTTGGCTGTAGCAATTTACTGGGATAAGACTGTCATCTGCGTGGTTTGCTTGCAATTGGAGACGCCTTGCGTTTGCATTATGAAGGCAGTTGAAGTAGAATTCTTCATAGCAGCTGCTCCTTTGCTTGCCATTTCGCTGTTTGACGCAGAGGGCTGTGTATTTTGCGTACTATGATCTTGAGTTTGCAACTCAGTACTTGTGATGACCCTCGGTAATAGTAATAGTCTTTATACAGTCTTTAGCCTTGTGCGTCCTTTAAATGTTTTTCCAATGCCGCAGTTGTGACAAGTGTCCATATTGCTTTTGCACAAACAGGTTGTGATTTTGAATAGAACAGGCATATATGAAACAGTCTTTTTTTTCTTTCTTTCTTTCTTTCTTTTTCTTTCTTTCTTTCTTTCTTTCTTTCTTTCTTTCTTTCCTTGCTTGTTAATAGTAGGTCTTAATTGTCTTCGGGCAATAGTACCACAAATGGCTGTGAGTAGTACACCTACTCTGTTCTGTATTTCCTCACTGAATAAATTACCATGCAGTCTTAAGTCTCCTTATTCTACATTGAACCTATTTATACATCTCAATCTTACATAACCTTATACCAGTTTAACCCATATAAAGGCGTTTTCTATCCTACCTATATTTTGACTAATAATTATTTAAAATGCTTTTGATGTGTATATAGTAACATCCTATCAATACAATAAATGAATATAATTTTGCTTCAAACAGATATTAAATATCATTTAGGAATGGCTTTGACTAAATCTAATTCCATCCAGTATTAGATATTTAATTACTTTTGAAGCTTTTACGAAGGAAGCATAGGTAGTATCTACTGTGTAATATAAAAAAAACGTAAAATATTTACAAGGTATATAATACAATGATATAATATATATATATATATATATATATATATATATCAGACAAATGTTTACATATATATTTGATTAAGGTATATGAAGGGATGAGACAGTTCTGTATAATCACAGTGATGAGATGTGCTGTACACTGTTGTGGGGGTGTACATGTAGTTTGAAAGACAAGTAATGATTACTTGTGATGAAAGGGTTAATGAAAACCTTCCCCTTTCTTGTGAAACTGGAAAACTCCTTGAGGATTTGTCCATATATCAGTCTTTAGGGATGCTATGTAGATTTTGCTGGATAGCAGCGATGAAAGGGTTAATGAAGACCTTTTCCCTTGTAAATTGGAGTCTTTTTTGGAGTCTTGCACCATTCTGTATACAGGTTGCCAGGATTACTATGAATCAAACAAAAAGACATACAATGAATATCACAGATATTTATACAGTGATTTAACATACCGTGCTATGCATTCTGTCCTATCTGCTGCATGTTATCAGGTACAGAATTTACAAATGTGTCTTTAAAGATTGAATAACAAACAAACAATTGTTTCTGGCCTGTGCCAATCTTTCCTGTCACATTGTGTGTCAATGACAGCACAATTGTCGCTGCAGATATGATGCAGGTTTAATTTGGAAACTGTGGCTGTTTGAACATCAAAGCAAACAATGGCTACATTGGATCTAACAAGTAAAGGAGTGATACTACCGTATTCACTTGTGACCATACTCCCTTGTGACGCAGTCTGGTCCCAGACTGTCTTCAACCATAGCGTTTGCTGCTTGGCATGGCTCCTTAGTCTGGAAGAATCTTGGAGCTTCTGAAAAAACCTACTTTTGTGGGGAGAGAAACTTGTTAGACTTTGCCAAATATGTATTGCAGGTCCCAGGGCTTTCTGTCTTTCCACACCTGTAATAAAATGGTTATGGCACCAGGGCATAAAAACATTCTCATCCTGGTGATACTTTTTGTCATTGTTAATTGGTGTGTGGTTTGCAGAATGACACTCTGCATGTGGTCTCTCTGAGAGCATGCAAACATTTGCACCATCACTAGATGTCTCTGAGTGTTGTGTGGGGGTTACAAAAGTTTGGGAACTTTGTTTGTAAACATGCATTCCTGAATTAATTTCATGGATTTCCCCTTTAAACATGTTTCCAGGTGAATACATTTCAAGGTTTGCAACTCTGGTTGCCATGGGAGTTTTCACCATGGGGAACTTCTCCACCCCTGTGTGCACTGTACTGCTGCTATCAGTGTTTAAATCTGCTGACAATTCACCTTTGCCTAAGGGCATAACAAATTCTTCATTTACATTGGGAACTCTGAGAGTGTATTCAGCAGAATACTCATAATCTGAGTTACAATAATCTTCCCCTTTAGTAGAAACAGTATAGGGGACATCTCCTATTGCTGCTACCTCCTTTACATTAATGTGCTGTCTGATGATAGACACATCCTGCACATTGCTACTTTCTTCATTTACCAAAGAGGCTGTTCTGCTGGTGGTCTGTGTGACCATAGCAGACTCTGTGTGCTGCACATGGACAATGCTGTCCTGAGTCTCACCTACATCTACAATATTCTCCCTTGTACTTCCTTTTATCTCCTCCTGAGAGGTCATGACAGTTTGCTTACAATCTGCCAGGCTTTTTGCTTCTGCCCCAAACTTTTTCTGTTTATTTTTCTGTTTAAGGGACTTAAATAATGAATGCATTTTTGCATTAATGGTCAGGCACGCCTTACGAAGACGAGAACCTGATTCTTCTTTACATTTCTGTTTGGCTTCTAAAGCCGCAGTTCTGCGCATTTTTCTTAATGCTACAGAAAACTTTTGCATTTTTAACATTGCAATCATTTACAATGCTAAATTTTTATATTCCTTGTTTTTGTACTGACGGTATCCTCTCCTTAAGATTGACCGGTGTCTTAAGGTTAAACTCTAATACCTGGTACATTTATACATTTATTTGGAAATACTCATTTCCACTGTGCACATTTTCTATTCTAGGCCTTTAAATTCTTTATTCTCATTTGTAACCTATTCCACTGTGATCTTGTACTTTGCCAGCAGGCTTATAGCCATTGGTGCTGCTTCCTAATAGATATTATGTTAGTTAAAATAACGTATATTGCACAAACACATTTATCCTAGGTTATACAGAATACAAAATTGACATTACACAATGGTAATAAATTTTCATAGATACATCCCCACCGTGATTCTGCAGATTTGGTAGCCAGCTTATAGCATTTGCTACTCCTCATAAATATTATAAATCAGATAATCAGATTCAGTAATAACAAGTCCCTTCGTGGTCGCCAATATTGATTTATGGAATCATATTTAAGAATATTAATATTTAATATATCATATATGGTATTTAATATATGGATATATTTCAATTAATATGCATTTATCATATATATCTGCAAGTATATTATGTCAGGCTTACTAAGTGGCTGATAAATATATGCAGTCCTTATATATATATATATGACTTATGAAATTATGAAGTTAAGATTCCTTAAAGAGAGTTCAAGCTTGAATATTACCGCTCTTTTTATATGATTCTTTATTTACAGGCAGATCAAATCGTACAGAATAAGATATACACAGTAGTGATATATATACTAATTATAATTATATTAAGCTATGCTATGTTTCCTTCGTTACATAACATAAAACAACATGACATAAGTTTCACAAACAGTTTCAATTATTATCATATTTATACTTGCAAGTTAAAGATTGCCATCCCAAGAATCATTCCTTCTGCATGTTCTCCATGACTTCTCCTCCTGACTGACTTCCTTCCTTCTCCTTCTTCTTCTCCCTCTCCCTCTTCCTTCTAACTCCTAACTACAAGTCTGGTCCTTTTATCTCATATTTTACCAATTCAAACTATCATATTCTCATAGTTTCCAATGGAATAGGTAATTATAGGTTTGTCAGATTCCAAGGTGTAATAAAACAAACATTGAACTGGGCTGTCGTGTCCTGTTCACGGAGGCATGGTGTCATAAAAGTGTGGTGTCCACACTGCCTTAAGCAAGTATAGTATTGTAAAATCTGGAATGTCTTTTCATCCAAAGTTCTGTTGTATTGACAAGTTTTCCTGGGGTCGGTTACACAATGTTTTATCAATGGATGTGATCTCTTTTCATAGTAGTTAATTTATGCTCCCTAGCTTTTAACCTTCACTGGACAATAGACAAACCAGTAGATTCTGATCTACTGTAAGCACACCTGTGAATTCCAATGACCAACAGAGCTCTGTCACATACCTATTATCATTTATGGCCTAATACCTTTTCTCTACAATGACTCTTGATCTTACTGTAACCTCTCTGGCCTTATTTATGACTAGAGCAGAATAAACCTGTTCCCTACACTATTTTTTACCATCTTGCAGTAAAACACAAATATACAGTATATCTATATAAACACATACACAAACCTAATTTCTTAAATCAGCTAAACATTACCTCATACATTCAAACTTATTTCATATCTATTCCTTACTATATATACCCACTATACTGTCCACTATGGTAACATCGCCTATTTATAATGAATTATATTTTGATTCAGACAACATCTATTGCCCTAATATTATACTAAGTGCAGACAATTACCTATAAGGCAACAGTAGCAATGTCCGGATAGCAGCACCTCTGGCAGGAACCAGAACTGCAGTTCATTAAACAACAGGGCCTGGTGACCCCTGGTGGTGAGAAAGCATAAAACAAGGGCACACTACAAACAGACAGTACTAAAGGTTGGACTGGGGATTACAAACTGTGGAAAATTGTAACTGATCTTCAGTTGTTTGCATAGAGCCCATTAGAACTTAGAGGCCCTGTACCATACTTGCCTGCCCTCCCGGAATGGCCGGGAGGCTCCCGAAAATTGGGTGACCCTCCCGGCCCCCTGGAAGAGCAGGCAAGTCTCCCGGTTACAGGGGTCCCCTCCTGCCCGGCTGCCCACTTAGCGAGTGAAGTGGGCGGTCCGTGCAGGCGATGACGCGATTCTTGTTGAATCGCGTCATGCAAGCCACGCCCCCCACTGTATAATGCCGGTAATTGCGGCATTGCACAGTGGGGGGCGTGGCTTGCATGACTCAATCCAGCAGCCACGCCCCCTCCTCTGGTCCGCCCCAGTGCCGCCTCCGCCCCCCCCCCCCCCCCCCTCCTCACATCAGCTCACTGCCCGGCGTGCCCGCCTCCCTGCTGAGCCGACTGGCTGCTCCCTCCCGGAGAGAGCAGCCCAAAAGTCGGCAACTATGTCCTGTACTCTATGTAAACTATTTTTAAAGACATCCATGAAGCTTGAAGATGTATTGGATAAAAGTATTCAGCAAGACATGAACTGATAGTAGACATGAAGCATAAAATGGGCCTAATTTAGAAAATCAATTAACCAATATCTTCTGTATATAGTATAGCGCCCTTGGACAGTGGCAAATATGTGACAAAAAAATGGACATATGAGTCCATGGTATCTCTGGGATAGTTTGAGGAACTAGAGTTCCAAAGCCAGAGTGGGTCTTACAAAGGCAGTCATACCCTCTTGAAATGAGAGGTCATCTGACTGACTCTCTAGCCACATGCCCTAGAAGAATACTTTTAGAGGGAATTCCAGTTGGAAGCTGTAGCGAGATCTCCAGAGGCAGGAGAACAGACATGATTAGAAGCAGGGGGCCAGACAGAGCAAATTGTCGAAGACTGATGCTTTCTGACAGAAGACAACTGTTGTTAGGATTTTTGAAGATGGGAATCCTTTGAGTTTGGGAGCTATAAGTAATGTGGCAAATTAAACTAGCAGTAACAGGACAGCTTCAGTGTCAATCAATAATACCTCTTTTCCACTACCTCAAAAAACATGGGTTTTTGCATGGGGGTGCGCATTTACCTGGATTTTTTGCTAGTGGAAACGGCTCCCTCTGAAAAAACCCGGATCAAGTGATCCGGGAATCCTACCCGGGTATCTACCTGGGTAGGACACGGGAATGACCCGGGTAAGGTGTAGTGTAAACGGGTTACCCGTGTCAGCCAACATGGGACCCGTTTACAGCATGTGAAGATCCCATACCTCCCTGACCGCAGGGTCTTGAGGGTGGTCGCGAGGTTGGGAGGACAGTGCAAGCTGTCAGCGCTGCTGTCTCTCCTGCTATGCAGACAGCAGCGCTGGCCGGGAAAGCATGTGCCGGAGGCTGGGGGCAGCCCAGCAACTTCCAGAGTGCTGGGCTTGCCCCCAGCGTGATGGTGGGCAGCATGGAATTTGGGCGTGGCCTAACAGGACCGAGGCCATGCCATGGGGGTCCCGATCTGCCGGTTTTCCCGACGCTTGAGATGATGTCATCTCCAAGTGCCGGGCAGAAGACACTGTACCTGGGTGCCGTGTAAACGGCGCCTACACGGGATATTCCCGGGTCGGCACCGTAGTGGAAAAGGGGTCCGTCTTGGGTCTGACCTGGCTTGGAACCGTGTTCCAAATCCCGAGTCAGACCCGAGACTTCTAGTGGAAAAGGGGTATAATTTAACAAAAGGGGGAGTGCGTTAAAATACATTGTGGGAGATATGTAGCCGTATATGTCTATATGTTTGGGACTACAATACCACGGCCTGGTGATTTGCTAGGTATAAGTCTGGTTTTTAGGTCATGTCACCAAACCTATGGTCATGGCAGTGTGATCTGACCGGAACATGGGGGAGATCTCCAATACCGTTAATAATTGTGAATAGGTGTATTATTTAATGTATGACTTCATAATACTCAATGGGTTGTATATGGAAACTAATGATGAGAGAATAAAGGTTTAGCTTCTCTGAAAGGGTCCATGGTACTGAGCGTGGGAGGTGACTTTCCAATTCCCTATAAAAGTCTCCTCTGCTGACAACTCTTCCCGACGACTTTTGAGGTAGGCTGGAGACATATGTGATGTTCTTGGCATCTTTCCAATGTAGTTTTACAAGGTGGTTATATTATCAACAGATGTATTTCAACTTTACTTTTATTAATGATGAAAAGAGCTTAGATTTTGTCATTCCAATAGTTTCCAAGTAACTTTAAGTAATATGTTTCATGCAATGATTGAAGTAAAATGATGCTTCATTTGTAAATAAATGGAGTGAAAATAAAATCACATACTCAATATTTTTGCACTGTGCCAAGTTTAAGCTGCAAGGTTACTATGCCCTCAAATTCCTCAGCCGAATGGAAATGAGCATTTAACTTGCACCAGATGCCTTGTGTAAATATCAGGTTCATGCATGTTAAATGATGCTTTAATGTCCCTTTTGTTTAACTACAGTAGATTAGAGTTTTATGCTTTTTCTGATGTTTGGATCTTGATACTTTCTGAAAGGAAGGTGGTCTAGATTGATAGTACCTAGAAACTAAAGCTTAGCAAACAGTTCCTCAGATAACTATTTAGGTTACACCACAGCATCTAATAAAAGTGGATACTTAGAAACTTTATGATGTCTGATCTTAATGTGTAAATACATTGTTCATACCTGGTCCACCATACTTTTCCAACAATGAAAAGCATTCCTACACAAAAGCAATAGAGACTTGGTGAAGGTTAAACCACTGGAGCACCAGGCAGTACGGTATACATCCTGATGGAGTAATGAGAAATAAATATAGTGTAGTGTTTATCTTCAATATTTGTGAAATAGGTAACATGGCCATACTTAAAAAATATACAATTACAGTGTGGCTTATCTGGATAAACATTAAAAAATTAACAGGCGGATCAGGTGGAGTGCAAGTGCACCTCCTGCCTTACTGGAACACTATGGGAAGGCAGGTGTAACTATCCAAGTATGAAGTGCACAGTAGACATGAATTATAATACAAGGAATCCTATGCGTTTTGCCCAAATTGACTTCTTCAGGAGGTGCAGTCCTCAAGGTTATCACAGTAATGCAGTAATTGGTCCTCCTTTTTATAGTGTCTAGATGTGTTAGTAATTAACATGTCACATGATCTAACATAAAGTAAATGAGAGAAGATGTAAGTATGTAGCACTTCTAAACATTATATCCTTAATTAAATATTCAAATTAAAAAAATAATAATTGATTGGGCAAATCAAGATGGTTTTTTTTTTTCTAATGTAAATATATTGATCTGTCCTCATACACGGTTGCTCAAGTACTGTCAAATAGCTCCTTTCAGCAAATCAGGTTCGGGCGATTCAGCCTCGCAAAGCAGCTATTTGCTCAATATGTGCATTCCATAATCATAAATTACATAAAACTACTGGAAGTGTAAAAACTGCATTGCTAGTGTACACAGCACTGAGATAACATTTGTAGATCTGTGTATGACTGAGTCTGAATCTGTGCAAAAAGGGCTCTGATGCGAAATGCCGCAGCTTTCCTCGCGCCAAGTTCCGCTGTGCCTAATCTGTGACTTTGTACATATGTGAAACCACTTCCTGTGCAGTTAAAGTTGCATCCAAGGATCTCTAGTACACTGTGGGCCTAATTCAGACCTGATCGTAGCAGCAAATTTGTTAGCAGTTGGGCAAAATCATGTGCACTGCAGGTGTGGCAGATATAACATGTGCAGAGAGAGTTAGATTTGGGTGGGTTATATTATTTCTGTGCAGGGTAAATACTGGCTGCTTTATTTTAACACTGAAATTTAGATTTCAGTTTGAACACACCCCACCCAAATCTAACTCTCCTGCACATGTTATATCTGCCCCACCTGCAGTGCACATGGTTTTGCCCAACTGCTAACAAATTTTCTACTGCGATCAACTCTGAATTACCCCCTGTGTGCGGCTTCTCACTGATTATGCCATGCGTATAATACTTACAAAATTGAGTGAAGTACACAGTACACTACTCCTCACGGGGCGGCTCAGTTGCATTGGGCATCTCTCGCCATATGGCGTTTACATTGTAGGTATATGAGTACACATATAGTATACCTACTATTGATATGAAAAATAAAATGAAATCGGATGATTGAGAAGCTATCAACTGCTTGTGTCCTACAGCATATGTATTTTTATATTTAAAGATTTTTTTATATTATTTACTCAGTGTTTTAAAATAATCAACTTCAAAAGAAGAGACTTCAAGAAAATAGTATATACACAGCAGCCCCAACATAGAAGCCGTGCAAAATAATACCCCCCTAATTCATACTTGCCTGCTCTTCCAGGAACATCTGGGAGACGTTAAGATCTTGGGTATGTCTCCTGGAAGCCTAGAAAAGTAGATAAGTCACCTGGAGGCCAATGCGCCCATCCGCTGCATTCCTCTTCTTGAGTGAAGTGCTTGGTCTGGGTGGCTTGATGAAGCAATTCACGCTGGATAGCATCATCATGGCCCCACCCCTGGAGGCTGCACTAAAAAAATCAGCAATTATGCACCCAATGGCTAGGTAGAGCGTGACACAGGCGTATGCTGCCACTGCACCAGCAGGCAGATCTGTTTCAGGCTGTCGGCAGGGCTGAATTTAAGGGTCAGGCCGCCCCTAGGCACATTATTGGCTGCCGCCCCCCCTACCCTTCATCACGTCCTTGCCTCCTTCATTTCGGGTGACAGTCCAGATGCCCTGAGACAACCAAAGCAGCTGAATCCTCACCCTACTACCAACGCCTGGACCACAATTTGCTGCCCATTGTCTTACCCCCATCATTTGTTAAATTATATATATATATATATATATATATATATATATATATATATATATATATATATAGTTGCAATGACGAAAAAAAAAATCATCTGGCCCCTATTGGCCAGGTGTGCCCAGTGGGAAATCCGCTACTGGCTGTCGGTGCTGGTCAGGCAGTTGTGGCCAGTAATGTACAGAGTTTTCGCAGCAGATTCACTACAACATCTTCATTACCTGTCAGTGGAGAGTGGAATGTATATTTCCAGTCACGTTTCTTGGGGATCTAAGGTAAACTGTCTCAAGAGTGGCCTGTGTTTTATGCCGCTTTCAAGACAATAGATTACTGTGCCTCGTAGAGATTGTACACAAGATATATCACATCGCCCATGTAGTATAAGCTTGTGCAGAGCTGTCACCGTAAATGTATTATGAATAGGGAAATTCGAAATAAAATAACCACAATTTGAAATGAATGATATCTTTCATTTTTAGTACATGAATTAGTCATACAACAATCTCTCTCATATGCATAAATTCACATCTCCGGCATCTGGGATGTAGACTGGTGTAGAACACAGAGAAAAGTTATATACAGTTTCATACAAAAGTATTCAACACCCCAAAATGTCAACAGATTTGTGTGTATTACAAATGGCATGTACATAGATTGTTCCAAATGGTGTGTTTTTTTTGTCAAGCAGTGGACTATTAAATTTAAATTGTCAAACTCCTAATTCACGTTTTTTGAGGTTTTTTTTTAAAAAATGAAATCTGAAAAAATGCTGCTTGCATAAGTATTTAACCCCCACACTAGAACTTGGCAGAACCTTTTTCTGCAAACACAGCTTTATGTCTGTTGGGGTAAGTTTGTACCAGATTTGCCCTGTCTGGGAAAGATTTTTACACACTGGGGGTCATTCCGAGTTGATTGCTCGCTAGCAGTTTTTAGCAGCCGTACAAACGCTATGCCGCCGCCCACTGGGAGTGTATTTTAGCTTAGCAGAAGTGTGAACGCTTGTGCAGCTGAGCTCTGCAAAACCAGTTTGCGCAGTTTCAGTGTAGCTCTGAACCTACTCAGGGCTTGCGATCACTTCAGCCTATTCGTGTCCGGATTTGACGTCATACACCTGCCCAGCGAACGTCCAGCCACGCCTGCATTTTTTCAGACACGCCTGCATTTTTGCAAACACTCCCTGAAAACGGTCAGTTGACACCTAGAAACGCCACCTTCCTGTCAATCTTCTTGCGGCCGTCATTGCGAAGGAAAACTTTGCTAGAACCTGTGCACAACCACAAAGAGCTTTGTACCCGTACATCGCGCGTGCGCATTGCGGGTCATACGCATGCGCAGAAATGCTGTTTTTTCCCCTGATCGCTGCGCTGCGAAAATCGGCAGCGAGCGATCAACTCGGAATGATCCCCATTATTCCTTGCACAGTTGGTCCAGGTTGATGTCCCTTGGTTGGATAATGCTTGTGGACTGAAATTTTAAAGTAGTGCCGCAGATTCTCAGTTTGGTTGATATCTGAACTTTGACTTGTCCATTGTTGAACATTCACCTTTGTTTTTAAACCTTTTTTTTTTACTTTTTTTTTAACAATGTGACAATAAAATCAATATATGAACATTCACCTTTTTGTTGTTCAGCGTTAGTGTTGCTTTTAGCTTGTGCTTGCGATCATTGGGGGTCATTCAGACCTGATCGCTCACTAGCGTTTTATGCAGGACTGCGATCAGGTCAGAACTGCGCATGGACCGCAATGAGCAGGTACGACGCACAGGTACAATGCGGATCGTTGCTGTGCGATGGGTTTTACGAAGAATCCATTCGCACAGCCGATCGCAAGGAGATTGATATGAAGAAGGCATTTTTGGGTGGCACTGACCGTTTTCAGGGAGTGGTTGGAAAAACGCAGGCGTTTCCCAGCGTTTGCATGGCGGGTGTCTGACGTCAATTCCGGCCTCGGACAGGCTGAAGTGATCGCAGCGGCTAAGTCATGGGCAACTCAGAAACTGCACAAATTTTTTTTGTACCACTCGGCTGCACATGCGATCACACACTTGCACAGCTAAAATACACTCCCCGGTTGGCGGCAACTATGCGAACGCAGGACGCAAAAACCAGCTAGCGAGCGATCAGGTCTTAATGACCCCCATTGTCTTGCTGAAAGGTGAACATTCTCCCGAGTTTTGTTTTCTAGCAGACTGAATCAGGTTGTCTGGCAGTATCTCCCTTTTTTTTGCAACATCCATTGGTCCTTCAATTTTTTCAAGATGTCCAGTCATCCTTGCAATATGATGCTGGCACTCCCATACTTCACTGCTGGGATCAGTGGCGTAACTAGAAATTTTTCTCCCCTAAGGCCAAAAAGTTTCCGGCGCCCCCCCATTGCCATTTAAAAAGTAATTAATTTGTGCGCGCCTCGTGGCCACGTTGGAAGGGGCAAGGCCTCACTGGAAGGGGTGTGGCATGCAGGAAAACCTTATACCTCAGTTTTGCATCCTGCACGCACAGACATTGGCCAACATAGAGAAAAAAATATTCTTATTCATGCCCCTTACATTGTCATTTTTCCTCCTTATAGTAATGCCCCTTACACATTATGCCACACACCGTAATGCCCATTACACATTATACCACACATCGTAATACCCCTCACACATTATGCCACACACCGTAATGCTCCTTACAAAATATCCTATACACCGTAATGCTTCTTACTAGAGATGAGCGGGTTCGGTTCCTCGGAATCCGAACCCCCCCGAACTTCACCCATTTTACACGGGTCCGAGGCAGACTCAGATCATCCCGCCTTGCTCGGTTAACCCGACCGTGCCCGAACGTCATCATCCCGCTGTCGGATTCTCGCGAGATTTGTATTCTATATAAGGAGCCGCGCGTCGCCGCCATTTTTCACTCGTGCATTGGAGATGATAGTGAGAGGACGTGGCTGGCGTTCTCTCAGTTTCTGTGTTCAGTGTGCTGCAAATATCTGTGCTCAATGTGCTGCAAATATCTGTGCTCAGTGTGCTGCAAATATCTGTGTTATGTGTGCTGCAAATATCTACGTTCTCTGCCTGAAAAACGCTCCATATCTGTGCTCAATGTGCTGCAAATATCTGTGCTCAGTGTGCTTTATTGTGGGGACTGGGGACCACCAGTATTATATAGTAGGAGGACAGTGCAGAGTTTTGCTGACCAGTGACCACCAGTATTATACGTTCTCTGCCTGAAAAACGCTCCAAATCTGTGCTGCATTGTAGTATATAGTAGGAGGACAGTGCATAATTTTGCTGACCAGTGACCACCAGTATATAATATATAGCAGTACGGTACAGTAGGCCACTGCTCTACCTACCTCTGTGTCGTCAAGTATACTATCCATCCATACCTGTGGTGCATTTTAGTTGTTGTGCGCAGTAGTAGGAGGACAGTGCATAATTTTGCTGACCACCAGTATATAATATACAGCAGTACGGTACAGTAGGCCACTGCTCTACCTACCTCTGTGTCGTCAAGTATAATATCCATCCATACCTGTGGTGCATTTCAGTTTTGCACAGTTTGCTGACCACCAGTATATAATATATAGCAGTACGGTACAGTAGGCCACTGCTCTACCTACCTTTGTGTCGTCAAGTATACTATCCATCCATACCTGTGGTGCATTTCAGTTTTGCACAGTTTGCTGACCACCAGTATATAATATATAGCAGTACGGCACAGTAGGCCACTGCTCTACCTATCTCTGTGTCGTCAAGTATACTATCCATCCATACCTGTGGTGCATTTCAGTTTTGCACTGCTGACCACCAGTATATAATATACAGCAGTACGGTACAGAAGGCCACTGCTCTACCTACCTCTGTGTCGTCAAGTATACTATCCATCCATACCTGTGGTGCATTTCAGATTTGCATAGTTTGCTGACCACCAGTATGTACTATATAGCAGTACGGTACAGTAGGCCACTGCCAGGGCCGGACTGGCTATCTGGCACTTCTGGCACATGCCAGAAGGGCCGATGGCCTGGTGGGCCGGTCTGGCAGCTGCAACCCCTCCCTCTTGACACTCCCACCTCCTCGCTGCGGCCGCTGTGCTCCGCGGAAAAGTCCTCTCCGCTTTCGTCCCACCTTCCCAGAATGCCGGTGGGGGTGCGACGTCATTGCGCACAGCATTCTGGGAGCAGCCGCGGTGATGGGAAAAGGCTGGGGAGCAGCAGCAGCAGCCGCCCCAGCATGGCGTGTACTACACGCAAGGACCATGTCTGCTGCCTGCCTGAGCCCCTGAGGAGGAGTCCCACCATGCAGATCCCGGCCCCAGCAGCAGCACACACATGGCCAGCTGCAGCATCAGCACTGCAGGGAGAGTGCTGTCCCCTGGCCAAGGTGAGTGCGAGTGTATACATGCACTGGCTGATTCCTCCCTCTCTCTATCTCTCTGTCCTCACCCCCCCAACCCTCCCTCTCTCTCTCTCTCTCTCTTTTGTCCTCACCTCTCTTGTTCTCACCCCCCCCTCTCTCTTGTTCTCGCCCCCCTCTCTCTTGTCCTCACCTCTCTCTTTTGTTCTCACCCCCCCCCCCCTCTTGTCCTCACCTCTCTCTTTTGTTCTCACCCCCCCTCTTGTCCTCACCTCTCTCTTTTGTTCTCACCCCCCCTCTTGTCCTCACCTCTCTCTTTTGATCTCACCCCCCCTCTCTTGTTCTCACTCTAGCTCTTTTGTCCTAACCCCCTCTCTGTCTCTTCACCTCTCTTTTCCTCACCCCTCTCTCCCATCCACATCCCTCTCTCCCATCCACATCCCTCTCTCTTTTTTGTCCCCACCCCCTCTCTTTCTTTTGTCCCTACCCCTCTATTTTTTGTCCACACCCCCTCTCTCTTTCTTTTGTCCTCACCCCCTCTTTTTTGTCCCCACCCCCTCTCTTTTTGTACACCCCCCCACTCTCTTTGTTTTGTCCTCACCCCCTCTTTTTTGTCCACACCCCCTCTCTCTTTCTTTTGTCCTCACCCCCTCTGTTTTTTCCTCACCCCCTCTCTTTCTTTTGTCCTCACCTCTCTTTTGTCCTCACTCCCCCTCCCTCTAGTCCTTACCTCTCTCTGTCTTTCTTGTCCTCGCCTCTCTCTTTTGTTCTCACCCCCCCCTCTTGTCCTCACCTCTCTCTATCTCTTTTTTGTCCTCACCCTCTCTCTTTTCCTCCCTCCTCTCTCCCATCCACATCTCTCTCTTTCTTTTGTCCTCACCCCCTCTCCTTCTTTTGTCCTCACTCCCCCTCTCTCTAGTCCTCACTTCTCTCTATCTTTTATCCTCACCTCTCTCTCAGCTTTATTACCTCTTTTGCCCTCACTTCTCTATCTCTTGTTTTCACCCCCTTTTTGCCTCACCCCTCTCTCTTTCTATCGTCATAGCACAGAGCATTCTGGGAGCGGCTATGGGGGAGAGAAATCCTAGGAGCAGCAGCACGGTGTCCGCCCACAATCACCCAGTTTACAGCCTGCCTGAGCCCCTGGCCCTGAGGAGGAGACACGCCACCCATGCAGTCCTGGAACCCGGCCACAGCAGCACCACAGCACATGGTCAGCTGCAGCATCAGCACTGCAGGGAGAGCGCTGCCTCCCACCAAGCTGAGTATGGGTATACCCATGCCATGGCTGTCTCTCATTCTCTCTCTATTGTTCTCACCCTCTCTCTCTCTGTCCTCACCTCTCTCACTCTCTTGTCCCCACCTCTAACCCCATCCCTCTCTCTTGTCCTCACCTCTCTCTCCCGTCCTTTGTCTCCTGCCCTCACCTCTCACTTTTATCCTCACCTGTCTTTCTCTTGCCCTCACCCCTCACTCTCTCTCAAGTCCCGACCTCTCTCTCTGTCTGCACCTTTCTCACACTGGGCCAGATGTACTAAGCTTGAAAAGTGATAAATATCACTGTGATAAAGCACCAGCCAATCGGCTCCTAACTGTCATTTTTCAAACACAGCCTGTGACATGGCAGTTAGGAGCCGATTGGCTGGTGCTTTATCACAGTGATATTTATCACTTTTCAGGCTTAGTACATCTCCCCGACTGTCTTTTGTCATCACCTTTCTCTCTCTATCTCGTCCTCACCTCTCTTGTCCTCACCTCCCTCCCTCTCTTTCTTGTCCTTGCCTCTCTCTCTTTCTTGTCCACACCTCTCACGCACTCTCTCTCGTTCTCACCTCTGTCTCTCCTGTCCTCACCTCTTTTACTCTCTTCTGTCCTCACCTCTCTCACTCTCTCTCTCTCTCTCGTCCCCACCTCTCTTTTGCACTCCCCTCTCCCTCTCTCTCATGCCCTCACCTCTCTCTCAGGCCTTGACATCTCTCCTACTTGTCCTCACCTCTCTCTCTCTCGTCCTCACCTCTCGCGCTCTCTCTCTCTTGTCCCCACCTATCTATCTCTTGTCACCACCTATCTCTCTCTTGTCCTCACCTCTCTCTCTCTTGTCCTCACCTCTCTCTCTCTTGTCCTCACCTCTCTCTCTCGTTCTCTGTTTGGCTTTAAAATATAGATTGCCTTGCTCTAGATGGGCGTACAGTGAGGAGCTAAACTGGACAGACCTGTGCGCTCAGTCCTTCTCTGCACCTCCGCCAGCTCCCACAGCCTTCTCCTCCGCACCATCTTTGAGGCCCACAGCCTCCTCCGCCCCGCGCCGATCACAGCCTCCTCATCCACCACAGCATCCTCTGCTAAATAGGTAATCTTACCCTGCTGCCTTTCTCTCTCTCTAGTCCCTACTGTATGCCCTTGCTGTCCCTCTCTATCACTCTCCCTGTCCCTATGTCCTTACTGTCACTCTCCCTGTCCCTCCGTCACTCTCCCTGTCCCTCCGTCACTCTCCCTGTACCTATGTCCTTGCTGTCACTTTCCCTGTCACTCTCCCTGTCCCTCTGTCACTCTCCCTGTCCCTATGTCCCTGCTGTCACTTTCCCTGTCCCTCTGTCACTCTCCCTGTCCCTATGTCCCTGCTGTCACTTTCCCTGTCCCTCTGTCACTCTCCCTGTCCCTATGTCCCTGCTGTCACTTTCCCTGTCCCTCTGTCACTCTCCCTGTCCCTATGTCCCTGTTGTCACTTTCCCTGTCCCTGCTGTCACTCTCCCTGAATTTTGTCTCATTCCATGTGGCATAATGTGAATTTCGGCTCATTCAGTGTGCTACAATGTGAATTTCAGCTCATTCTGTGTGCTATAATGTGAATTTTGGCTCATTCTGTGTGCTATAATGTGAATTTCGGCTCATACCAGGTGCTGTAATGTGAATTTCGGTTCATACCGGGTGCTATAATGTGAATTTCGGCTCATTCTGTGTGCTACAATGTGAATTTCGGCTCATTCTGTGTGCTATAATGTGAATTTCGGCTCATTTTGGGTGCTGTAATGTGAATTTTGGTTCATACCGGGTGCTATAATGTGAATTTCGGCTCATACCTTGTGGTATAATGTGAATATTGGCTCATACTGTGAAAGAGGCACCAGTACTAGATAGTATAAGGGGTCCTAATATTGTGGTGCATAATTTGAATAGGGGGTATATGGTGTGGTAAACTACACTGAAGGACACGCCCCCTTTTGAGTGACCACACCCCCTTTTCCGGAGCTTAATTACAACCTTCACTTTTCCATACCCCCACTTAAAAATTTCCACTTCAACCACTTGTTGTGTGTATTTTAATAGAAAATGATGTACCCTTGTATGTTGTTATAATATTAATTATATTTGTAAGAGCATAGACTAAGAAGTAGGAGGAGTCAGGAATACTAAGGGGAGGAGTCGCCGAGGTGGGCCTGTGTGCTTCAAAAATGCCAGGGCCTATTTTTAGTCCCAGTCCGGCCCTGGCCACTGCTCTACCTACCTCTGTGTCGTCAAGTATACTATCCATCCATACCTGTGGTGCATTTCAGTTTTGCACAGTTTGCTGTCCACCAGTATATAATATATAGCAGTACGGTACAGTAGGCCACTGCTCTACCTACCTCTGTGTCGTCAAGTATACTATCCATCCATACCTGTGGTGCATTTCAGTTTTGCACAGTTTGCTGACCACCAGTATATACTATATAGCAGTACGGTACAGAAGGCCACTGCTCTACCTACCTCTGTGTCGTCAAGTATACTATCCATCCATACCTGTTGTGCATTTCAGTTTTGCACAGTTGCTGTCCACCAGTATATAATATATAGCAGTACGGTACAGTAGGCCACTGCTCTACCTACCTCTGTGTCGTCAAGTATACTATCCATCCATACCTGTTGTGCATTTCAGTTTTGCACAGTTGCTGTCCACCAGTATATAATATATAGCAGTACGGTACAGTAGGCCACTGCTCTACCTACCTCTGTGTCGTCAAGTATACTATCCATCCATACCTGTGGTGCATTTTAGTTTTGCACAGTTTGCTGTCCACCAGTATATAATATATAGCAGTACGGTACAGTAGGCCACTGCTCTACCTACCTCTGTTTCGTCAAGTATACTATTCATCCATACCTGTGGTGCATTTTAGTTGTGCGCAGTATATATAGTAGTAGGCCATTGCTATTGATATATTACTGGCATATAATTCCACACATTAAAAAATGGAGAACAAAAATGTGGAGGGTAAAATAGGGAAAGATCAAGATCCACTTCCACCTCGTGCTGAAGCTGCTGCCACTAGTCATGGCCGAGACGATGAAATGCCATCAACGTCGTCTGCCAAGGCCGATGCCCAATGTCATAGTAGAGAACATGTAAAATCCAAAAAAATAAAGCTCAGTAAAATGACCCAAAAATCTAAATCAAAATCGTCTGAGGAGAAGCGTAAACTTGCCAATGTGCCATTTACGACACGGAGTGGCAAGGAACGGCTGAGGCCCTGGCCTATGTTCAAGGCTAGTGGTTCAGCTTCACCTGAGGATGGTCATCCTCCTGCTAGAACACTTAAAAGAGTTACGATGGAAAAAGCACAGCAAAGAACTGTGCGTTCTTCTAAATCACAAATCCCCAAGGAGAGTCCAATTGTGTCGGTTGCGATGCCTGACCTTCCCAACACTGGACGGGAAGAGGTTGCGCCTTCCACCATTTGCACGCCCCCTGCAAGTGCTGCAAGGAGCACCCGCAGTCCAGTTCCTGATAGTCAAATTGAAGATGTCACTGTTGAAGTACACTAGGATGAGGATATGGGTGTTGCGGGCACTGGGGAGGAAATTGACAAGGAGGATTCTAATGGTGAGGTGGTTTGTTTAAGTCAGGCACCCGGGGAGACACCTGTTGTCCGTGGGACGAATATGGCCATTGACATGCCTGGTCAAAATACAAAAAAAAATCACCTCTTTGGTGTGGAATTATTTCAACAGAAATGCGGACAACTGGTGTCAAGCCGTGTGTTGCCTTTGTCAAGCTGTAATAAGTAGGGGTAAGGACATTAACCACCTAGGAACATCCTCCCTTATACGTCACCTGGACCGCATTCATCAGAAGTCAGTGACAAGTTCAAAAACTTTGGATGACAGCGGAAGCAGTCCACTGACCACTAAATCCCTTCCTCTTGTAACCAAGCTCCTGCAAACCACACCACCAACTCCCTCAGTGTCAATTTCCTCCTTACACAGGAAAGCCAATAGTCCTGCAGGCCATGTCACTGTCAAGTCTGACGAGTCCTCTCCTGCCTGGGATTCCTCCGATGCATCCTTGAGTGTAACGCCTACTGCTGCTGGCGCTGCTGTTGTTGCTGCTGGGAGTCGATCGTCATCCCAGAGGGGAAGTCAGAAGACCACTTGTACTACTTCCAGTAAGCAATTGACTGTCCAACAGTCCTTTGCGAGGAAGATGAAATATCACAGCAGTCATCATGCTGCAAAACGGATAACTCAGGCCTTGGCAGCCTGGATGGTGAGAAACGTGTTTCCGGTATCCACCGTTAATTCACAGGGAACTAGAGACTTGATTGAGGTACTGTGTCCCCGGTACCAAATACCATCTAGGTTCCATTTCTCTAGGCAGGCGATACCGGAAATGTACACAGACGTCAGAAAAAGAGTCACCAGTGTCCTAAAACATGCAGTTGTACCCAATGTCCACTTAACCACGAACATGTGGACAAGTGGAGCAGGGCAGACTCAGGACTATATGACTGTGACAGCCCACTGGGTAGATGTATTCCCTCCCGCAGCAAGAACAGCAGCGGCGGCACCAGTAGCAGCATCTCGCAAATGCCAACTCGTTCCTAGGCAGGCTACGATTTGTATCACCGCTTTCCATAAGAGGCACACAGCTGACAACCTCTTACGGAAACTGAGGAACATCATCGCAGAATGGCTTACCCCAATTGGACTCTCCTGGGGATTTGTGACATCGGACAACGCCACCAATATTGTGCGTGCATTACATCTGGGCAAATACCAGCACGTCCCATGTTTTGCACATACATTGAATTTGGTGGTGCAGAATTATTTAAAAAACGACAGGGGCGTGCAAGAGATGCTGTCGGTGGCCCGAAGAATTGCGGGCCACTTTCGGCATTCAGCCACCGCGTGCCGAAGACTGGAGCACCAGCAAACAGTCCTGAACCTGCACTGCCATCATCTGAAGCAAGAGGTGGTAACGAGGTGGAATTCAACCCTCTATATGCTTCAGAGGATGGAGGAGCAGCAAAAGGCCATTCAAGCCTATACATCTGCCTACGATATAGGCAAAGGAGGGGGAATGCACATGACTCAAGCGCAGTGGAGAATGATTTCAATGTTGTCAAGGTTCTGCAACCCTTTGAACTTGCCACACGTGAAGTCAGTTCAGACACTGCCAGCCTGAGTCAGGTCATTCCCCTCATCAGGCTTTTGCAGAAGAAGCTGGAGACATTGAAGGAGGAGCTAAAACAGAGCGATTCCGCTAGGCATGTGGGACTTGTGGATGGAGCCCTTAATTCGCTTAACCAGGATTCACGGGTGGTCAATCTGTTGAAATCAGAGCACTACATTTTGGCCACCGTGCTCGATCCTAGATTTAAAACCTATGTTGTATCTCTCTTTCCGGCAGACACAAGTCTGCAGAGGTTCAAAGACCTGCTGGTGAGAAAATTGTCAAGCGGAACGTGACCCGTCAACAGCTCCTCCTTCACATTCTCCCGCAACTGGGGGTGCGAGGAAAAGGCTAAGAATTCCGAGCCCACCCGCTGGGGGTGATGCAGGGCACTCTGGAGTGAGTGCTGACATCTGGTCCGGACTGAAGGACCTGCCAACGATTACTGACATGTCGTCTACTGTCACTGCATATGATTCTGTCACCATTGAAAGAATGGTGGAGGATTATATGAGTGACCGCATCCAAGTAGACAGTCCGTACGTATACTGGCAGGAAAAAGAGGCAATTTGGAGGCCCTTGCACAAACTGGCTTTATTTTACCTAAGTTGCCCCCCCTCCAGTGTGTACTCCGAAAGAGTGTTTAGTGCAGCCGCTCACCTTGTCAGCAATCGGGTGGGAGGGCCCAAGGACAATTCCATCTTGCACCTCTTTTTTCTTTCATTTTTCTTTGCATCATGTGCTGTTTGGGGACTATTTTTTTGAAGTGCCATCCTGCCTGACACTGCAGTGCCACTCCTAGATGGGCCAGGTGTTTGTGTCGGCCACTTGTGTCGCTTAGCTTAGCCATCCAGCGACCTTGGTGCACCTCTTTTTTTCTTTGCATCATGTGCTGTTTGGGGACTATTTTTTAAATCTGCCATCCTGTCTGACACTGCAGTGCCACTCCTAGATGGGCCAGGTGTTTGTGTCGGCCACTTGGGTCGCTTAGCTTAGCCATCCAGCGACCTTGGTGCACCTCTTTTTTTCTTTGCATCATGTGCTGTTTGGGGACTATTTTTTTGAAGTGCCATCCTGCCTGACACTGCAGTGCCACTCCTAGATGGGCCAGGTGTTTGTGTCGGCCACTTGTGTCGCTTAGCTTAGCCATCCAGCGACCTTGGTGCACCTCTTTTTTTCTTTGCATCATGTGCTGTTTGGGGACTATTTTTTAAATCTGCCATCCTGTCTGACACTGCAGTGCCACTCCTAGATGGGCCAGGTGTTTGTGTCGGCCACTTGGGTCGCTTAGCTTAGTCACACAGCTACCTCATTGCGCCTCTTTTTTTCTTTGCATCATGTGCTGTTTGGGGACTATTTTTTTGAAGTGCCATCCTGTCTGACACTGCAGTGCCACTCCTAGATGGGCCAGGTGTTTGTGTCGGCCACTTGGGTCGCTTAGCTTAGTCATCCAGCGACCTTGGTGCAAATTTTAGGACTAAAAATAATATTGTGAGGTGTGAGGTGTTCAGAATAGACTGAAAATGAGTGGAAATTTTGGTTATTGAGGTTAATAATACTATGGGATCAAAATGACCCCCAAATTCTACGATTTAAGCTGTTTTTTAGGGTTTTTTGTAAAAAAAACACCCGAATCCAAAACACACCCGAATCTGACAAAAAAATTTCAGGGAGGTTTTGCCAAAACGCGTCAGAATCCAAAACACGGCCGCGGAACCGAATCCAAAACACAAAACCCGAAAAATTTCCGGTGCACATCACTAACACAAATGGGTATGGAGCTCCGCGACTGGCGACTCCGGATTACACACAGACTGACTGAGAAAGTCAGTCTGTATTTAGCAGTCAGTATGAGACTCTGAGTCACCAAGAGTGGCCAGTTGGCCACGGTAATTTCTTCCTGGGGCTAGGCGCCTCAAGTCACAGCAGCTCAGCCTGACAGCCTCCGTCTCTCCTCACGGTCTGCACGCCCTCACCTCATTCTAATTGGGTAGCCATTTGTGCTGACGCCCGCTATAGGTGAAATAATTATTACTGTAGGTACAAAGGTATATCCAGAGTAAGGGAGAATGTCTCTGACAAAGGAGATTGATTGCAGTGAGCTGTAGTGTAGCCAAGTAAAATGGCATCAGCTGTATATAGCAGGGGAGGAATGCCTCTCCAGCCTCCAGTACTGTTAGAGGTAAGGGTAAAGCCACTCACCCCAGCTTGTGTCTCCCTAGACTGCAGACAGTGACCAGCATGGTGCCCAGAGAGTACAGGCTGAGATAGGGCTTGCATCAAGAAAGCCGCTGTGGCTATGACTGTAAGGAGTTGCACAGGGCTGCAGGGATCCACAAAGTGGCAGTCGTGGGCATTTGAGACCTTCAGCGTGGGTGCCCAGTGTTCAAGCTTGTGGGAGGTATAGCCAGGTGAGCTCTGCAATAACAGCAGGGTCTCCCAAGTTAGCATCGGGAGCCAGGAGCAGCCACGTTTGGCGCACCGATTAGCACCATCCGGGACTCACATAAACCCGCGCTCGGCCGTCCAGCTAGAAGGCCCGTAGGACACGCAGCCGGGAGGTCACAGCAGCGGCATCCAACGCCCGCCAAAGGACTGTTCTGTAGTTCAGGCTTGTCACTCAACCTCCGGCGCCCCCATGCCACGGCGGGGTCTGCGGGGGCAGTAGTTACACCACTGGCTGGGATGGTGTTTGCTGAGGAATGCAAAGTGCTAGGTTTGCCACAAACATAGCATTGTGATTTGTGGCAAAACTACAGACTTGCTTTGGTGTGTTTTTTCTTCAGTAAAGTTTTTTTTTTGTAGCCACTCTTCCACACAGACAAGTTTTATGCACAGCTCCTGACAGGGGTGTAGCGAGGGTGCCTCCGGTGGAGCGCGAGCTCCGGGCGCTGGAAAAGTTAGAGGGCGCATTGCCTGCCCACCCCCTCCTTCTGTCCGCTATACCGAGAGCCACTGTACAGGTAGCCGCAGAGCAGGAGAAAAAGCATAGGGGGTGCACTGTCCCTGTTTTAAACATGTGGGGTGCCCTAAGGAAACTTTTGCCCTGGGCTCCACAAGGTCTAGAACCGGCCCTGTCACCAATTTAGGATTTTTCTATATTTTTTATTTTCAAATGTAACATGCCTCCAATTCAGTACAGGGGAGGGGGCGCCGAAACATACCCTTGCTCCGGGCACCATGGCACCTAGCTACACCTCTGGCTCCTGATATGGATGACTATTGCAACTTCACTCCAGTCTCAGAAAATGAACTCTCTAGCTCCTTCAAAGTGACAGATGATCTCTCTGTGGCTTCCTTCACAAGTCTCCTTCTTGCTCTGATAAGAGTTGAAGGTCGGCCTTGTCTAGGCAGTAGGTGGTATGATGCAGCTTCCGTTTCCTCACAATGGATACAACAATGCTCAGTGGGATATCCAAGCACTTCAATATTATTTTTTAGACATTTCTAATCTTGAGCATGTCTATAATTATTTCTTACAATGCCCTTTGTCCTTTATTTTCACAGTTTTCGTTCAGATTTACAGTATGGCCAATGTCGTTTAGAGTAAACATAAAAGCTGACCTTTTATTAAAGATTCACAGGTTGAGGATAATTGAAAGCCATTTGTTAGGGAATATCTTTCAAGTGTATAAACTTGGCACTTTCACAGCACATGGGATTGAACACTTAAGCAAGCAACATTTTTCATTTTTTTATTAAAAAAATCTGCACACAGGTAATGAATTATGAGTTTGAAAATGTAATTTGAGAACCTACTGGTTCACAATGAAAATGTTGTCTGGAACAATAATAATGTTCTTGGGATCACTTTTTAGCTCCAAAAGTTGATTTAAACGTACAGTGCATCCGGAAAGTATTCACAGCGCTTCACTTTTTTCACATTTTGTTATGTTACAACCTTATTCCAAAATGGAATAAATAATGACAACGTGAAAAAAGTTTTTTTGAGATTTTTGCAAATTTATTACAAATAAAGAATTAAGAATTCACATGTGCATAAGTATTCACAGCCTTCGCTCAATACTTTGTTGATGCACCTTTTGGCGGCAATTACAGCCTCAAGTCTTTTTGAATATGATGCCACAAGCTTGGCACACCTATCTTTGGGCAGTTTTGCCCATTCCTCTTTGCAGCACCTCTCAGGCTCCATCAGGTTAGATGGGAAGCATCTGTGCACAGCCATTTTCAGATCACTCCAGAGATGTTCAATTGGATTGAAATCTGGACTCTGGTTGGGCCACTCAAGGACATTCACAGAGTTGTTCTGAAGCCACTCCTTTGATATCTTGGCTGTGTGCCTAGGGTTGTTGTCCTGCTGAAAGATGATCTGTCACCCCAGTCTGAGGTCAAGAGCGCTCTGGAGCAGGTTTTCATCCAGGATATCTCTGTACATTGTTCATTCATCTTTCCCTCTACCATGACTATTCTCCCTATTCCTGCCGCTGAAAAACATCCCCACAGCATGATGCTGCCACCACCATGCTTCACTGTAGGGATGGTATTGCCTGGTGATGAGCGGTGCCTGGTTTCCTCCAAACATGACGCCTGGCATTTACGCCAAAGAGTTCAGTCTTGTCTCATCAGACCAGAGAATTTTGTTTCTCATGGTCTGAGAGTCCTTCAGGTGCATTTTGGCAAACTCCAGGTGGGCTGACATGTGCTTTTTACGAAGGAGTGGATTCCGTCTGTCTACTCTCCCATACAGGCCTGAATGGTGGATTGCTGCAGAGATGGTTGTCCTTCTGGAAAGTTCTCCTCTCTCCACAGTGGAATGCTGTAGCTCTGACAGAGTGACCATCAGGTTCTTGGTCACCTCCTTGACTAGTGACCTTCTCCCACGATCGCTCAGTCCTGGGTGTTCCGAACTTCTTCCATTTACAGATGATGTAGGCCAACTGTGCTCATTGGGACCTTCGAAGCAGCAGATATTTTTCTGTACTCTTCCCCAGATTTGTGCATCGAGACAATCCTGTCTCGGAGGTCTACAGTCAATTCCTTTGACTTCATGTTTGGTTTGTGCTCAAACATGCACTGTCAAGTATGGGACCTTATATAGACAGGTGTGTGCCTCTCCAAATCATGTCCAATCAACTGAATTTACCACAGGTGGACTCCAATTACAGTGCCTTGCTAAAGTATCCATCCCCCATCCCAATCCTGTAATTTAATTTTTTTTAATCTAAATTTTATGTGGTGGATAGGCACAAAACAGTCTAAGTTGGTGAAGTGAAATGAGAAAAATTTAAATAAAAAAAAATTCTTAGAAATAAAAATGTAAAAATTGGCATGTGCATATGTATTCACCCCTTTTGCTATGAAGCCCTCAAAAGTTCTGGTGCAACCAATTACCTTCAGAAGTCACATAATTAGTGAAATAAAGTCCACCTATGTGCAGTCTAAGTGTCACATGATCTGTCAGTATAAACATTAAACACACCATTTCTGAAAGGTCCCAGAGGCTGCAGCATCACTAAGTAAGAGGCATCTTACCATGAAGACCAAGGAGCTCTCCAAACAAGTCAGGGAAAAAGTTGTTGAGAAGTACAAGTAATACTTATATACTTATAAAAAAATATCCAAATTTCTCATACGTCCTAGAGGATGCTGGGGTCCACTTCAGTACCATGGGGTATAGACGGTTCCGCAGGAGCCACGGGCACTTTAAGACTATTCTAGAGTGTGAACTGGCTCCTCCCTCTATGCCCCTCCTCCAGACCTCAGTTTAGGAAATGTGCCCAGGCAGACTGGTCGCACTCCAGTGGAGCTCTACTGAGTTTCACTGAAAGACTTTATGTTAGGTTTTTTATTTTCAGGGAGACTGCTGGCAACAGTCTCCCTGCTTCGTGGGACTTAGGGGTAAGAAGTAGGAACCAACTTCCTGAATAGTTTCATGGCTCTACTTCTTGCTGACAGGACACCATTAGCTCCTGAAGGGTACTGAACACTAGCTGCGGCTATGCGCTCACTCCCACAGCACGCCGTCACCCCCCTAACAGAGCCAGAAGTCAGAAGAAATGCTGATCCTCCTCTCAACTTATGATTTTAGTATCAGAGTGAAAAAAGGGGGGGAGTGTATATTGTGGTATTATAACCTATTATTGACAATATATATAGAGCGGAAAGTCTCTGTGTACAAAGTACACGACACAGGGATTTTTTATTTAAGCGCTGATTTGTGGACTGGCAATTCCTTTCTGTGTCCCTCTGACAGATTTTACTGTGGGTCTGTCCCCTATAAGCCCTGGGGTGTCTGTGGTGTGATTGTGCACGTGTGTGACATGTCTGAGGCAGGGAGCTCTTCCTCTGTGGGAGCCATGTTAGGGACACAGAGTTGTAATGTGACACCAAGAGCCTGACTGGGTGAAAGATTTACGTGATAGTGTGAATCATATCAGTAAGAGATTGGATAAGTCTGAGTCTCATGCAGAAAACTGAAAATAATCTGTTGAAGATGTGATTTTTAATAGTTCTGCCTTTCATTCACAGGGGACCCCTCTGGGTCACATAAACATTTGCACAAGTAGTATGAACTGATACCGATATGGACGCTGATTCCTGTGTCGACAATAGTGATTCCAGGGGAATAGGTCCTAAGTTAGCGAAAAACATTAAAAACATGTTTTTAGCTATAAAGGAGGTATTAGAAGTTACGGGCCCCCCTCCTTTACCACAGGAGCAGGCTTACTTTAGTAAATAAGTAATGTAACTTTCCCTCCACCTCATGAGCTGAACAGTATCTTGGAGGGAGTCTGGTTTAACCCGAAAATACATTTTCAGATTCCCAAAAGAAGTCAGGCAGCTTAGCTTTTTCCATGCAGAGGACAGGAAAAGGTGGGAGTCACCCCCCATTTTAGACAGTGCCCTGTCACGGTTAAAGAAAAAAGGTGTTTCTCCCTGCGCCTGGGATGGCTTCACTTAAGGAGCCGGCAGACCGCAAGTTGGAGACTACGTTGTAATCTATTGATGTGGCCAATGGGACACTACTCCGGCCTACCATTGCCTGTGCGTGGGTGAGTGGTGCTATTGAAAAGTGGTCAGAAAACTTGTCATCAGATATTGACACAATAGATAGAGATGAGATACTCCTAACGTTAGCTCATATCAAAGACGCTGCTGCGTACATGCTAGAAACCATGAAAGATATTGGTCTCTTGGGATCAAGAGCCGCTACCATGGCAATCTCAGCACGGAGGGCATTATGGATTTGCCAATGGAATGCTGATGCAGATTCCAAAAGGAATATGGAGGCTCTCCCGTATTAAGGTGAGTCCTTATTTGGAGATGGGCTGCATGCTTTAGTTTCTGCGGCTACCGCAGGTAAGTCGTCATTCTTGCCTATTGCTCCTGCGCTGGCGAAAAAAGACACATCAATCTCAGATGCAGTAATTTCGGCCCAAAAATTACAAAAAAGGGTAAAGGTCCCCCTTTCTTTGTGGGGAAAAGGAAATAAAGTCCACAGTGTCTCCAGGATCACAGGAGCAGAAATCAACCTCTGCTTCTGCCAAATCTTCAGCATGACGCTGGGGCTACCTTGAGGGAGTCCGCTCAGGTGGGGGCACGTCTGAAACTCTTCAGTCAGTTCTGGGTTCAATCTGGCCTAGACCCGTGGGTCATACAAATAGAGTCCCACGGGTACAAACTGGAGTTTCAAGACATTTCCCCAGGCCATATTTTCAAATCGACCTCACCAGCTTCTATCCCAGACAGGGAAGTGGTGGCAGCAGCAATACAAAAATTGTGTCAGGATCAAGTTTTTGTCCTGTTTCCCATGTTACAACAAGGAGAAGGGTTTTATTGCAACCCTATTCGTGGTTCCGAAGCCGACGGCTCGGTCATACCGATTCTAAACCTGTATACTCTGAATCTCTACCTGCAAAGGTTCTAGTTCAAGATGGAATCTCTGAGGGCAGTGGTTTCCAGTCTGGAGGAGGGGGACTTCATGGTGTCAGTAGACATAAAAGATGCCTACTTACACATTCCCATTTATCCTCCACATCAAGCTTATCTGAAATTCGCAATACAGAATTGTCATTACCAATTTCAGGCATTGCCGTTCGGACCTTCCACGGCACCGAGGGTTTTCACCAAGGTGATGGCAGGAGATGATGGTCCTCCTTCGACAACAAGGAGTCAATATAATTCTTGACCAGGAAGATCTCCTGATAAAAGCGAGATCCAGGGAAAAGTTGGTGTAGAACATGGCACTCTCCCTGACAGTACTTCAACATCACGGTTGGATCATAAGTTTTCCAAAGTTACAATTGGAACCGACGACAAGATTGTCCTTTCTGGGGATGATACTGGACACAGAAGTACAGAGGGTATTTCTTCCAGTAGAAAATGCTCTGGAAATCCAGAGAATGGTCAAACAAATTTCTTAAACCAACAAGAGTGTCGATTCATCAATGCATTCGGGTGTTGGGGAAGATGGTAGTGGCTTACGAGGCCATACAGTTTGGCCGATTCCATGCCAGAGTGTTCCAGTGGGACCTTTTGGACAAGAGGTCCGGATCCCATGTACACATGCATCAGAGGGTAATCCTGTCATCCAAAGCCAGAATCTCGCTCCGGTGGTGGCTACACAGTTCTCACCTCCTAGAGGGACGCAGGTACGGGAGTCAAGACTGGATCCTGGTGAACACGGATGCAAGTCTCCAAGGCTTGGGAGCAGTCACACAGGGGGAATGCTTCCAAGGAAGATGGTCAAGTCAAGAAACTTGTCTTCACATAAACGTTCTGGAGTGGAAAGCCACTTACAATGGCCTTCAACAAGCGGGGCATATTCTTCAAGATCACCCCGTATAGATCCAGTTGGACAATGTAACAGCAGTCGCGTACATAACCCATCAGGGCGGAACGAAAAACAGAGCTGCTATGCCAGAGGTGACAGAATCTCCTCTGGACAGAAAGACATGCAAGAGCTCTGTCGGCAATTTTCATTCCGGGAGTGGATAACTGGGAAGCAGACTTCCTCAGCAGACATGATCTACATCCAGGAGAATGGGGCCTCCGCCAAGAAGTCTTCGCAGAGGTGACAGGTCTTTGGGGAGTTCCTCATGTAGACATGATGGCATCTCGTCTCAACAGGAATCTTCGGTGATATTGTTCCAGGTCGAGAGTCACTCAAACAATAGCAGTGGACGCACTGGTGACCCAGTGGGTGTTTTGGTCGGTGTATGTCTTCCCTCTATTTCCACTGATACCAAAAGTTCTCAAAATCATAAGAAGAACAGGAGTTTGAGCGATCCTCATTGTCCCAGACTGGCCAAGGAGGGCTTGGTATCCAGATCTTCAGGAGTTACTCATAGAAGATCCTCGGCCTCTTCCTCTTCGCGAGGACCTGCTGCAGCAGGGACTGTTCGTGTATCAAGAATTACCGCGGCTACGTTTGACGGCATGGCTGTTGAGCACTGAATCCCAGCCAAAAGGGTATTCCCAAAGAAGTCATTCCCACTCTTATTCAGGCCAGGAAAGGAGTAACGTCTAAACATTACACCGTGTGTGGAGAAAATATGTATCTTGGTGTGAATCCAAGAAGGCTCCAACGAAACAGTTTCAGTTAGGACATTTTCTCCATTTTCCACAGGCGGGTGTGGATGTGGGCCTACGGTTGAGTTCAATCAAGGTCCAGATTTTGGCCTTGTCCGTTTTCTTTCAGGAAAAATTGTCTCCCTTCCAGAAGTTCAGACATTTGTGAAAGGGTTTCTGCACATCCAACCTCCTTTTGTGCCTCCTGTGGCACCATGGGATCTTGACGTGGTGTTGCAGTTCCTTCAATCGGATTGGTTTGAACCTCTCCAGGAGATAGAGTTGAAGTTTCTCACTTGAAAAGTGGTCATTCTGTTGGCCTTGGCATCTGCAAGGAGGGTGTCTGAGTTTGGGGCCTTGTCTCACAAGAACCCTTACTTGATTTTCCATGAAGATGGGGCGGAGTTAAGAACTCGTCAGAAATTTCTTCCAAGGGTGGTTCCTTCTTTCCATATAGACCAACCTATTGTGTCAGTGGCTACTGGCACTTTTGCTGCTTCAAAGTATCTGTATGTGGTCAGGGCTTTGAGAATTTATGTCGCGAGAACAGCTCGGATACGGAAAACAGGGGCTCTGTTTGTCCTGTATGCTTCCAACAAGATTGGGTGTCCTGCTTCTAAGCAGACTATTGCACGCTGGATCAGTGGTACGATTCAGCACGTTTATTCCACGGCAGGATTGCCGGTACCGAATTCGGTGAATGCCCATTCTACTAGAAAGGTGGGCTCATCATGGGCGGCTGCCCGGGGATGTCTCGGCATTACAACTTTGCCGAGCAGTTACTTGGTCAGGGGCAAACACGTTTGCTAAGTTTTACAAGTTTGACACCTTGGCTGATGAGGACCTACAGTTTGGTCAATCGGTGCTGCAGGGTCATCCGCACTCTCCCACCTGTACTGGAGCTTTGGTATAACCCCATGGTACTGAAGTGGACCCCAGCATCCTCTAGGACGTATGAGAAAACAGAATTTTAATACCTACCGGTAAATCCTTTTCTCCTTGTCCGTAGAGGATGCTGGGCACCCAACCCAGTGCGTACTTTACCTGCAGTTGTTATTTTGTTGAAAATGTTTTCAGCACGTTTGCTGTAATGTTCATGCTGTTGGCATGTGTTTTGTTGAATACCATGTTGTGCGGCATGGTTGAAGTGTGAGCTGGTGTAAATCTCACCGTTAACTTTAAAGTAAATCCTTTCCTCGAAATGTCCATCTCCCTGGGCACAGTTCCTATACTGAGGTCTGGAGGAGGGGCATAGAGGGAGGAGCCAGTTCACACTCTAGAAAAGTCTTAAAGTGCCCATGGCTCCTGCGGAACCGTCTATACTAGGGATGTGCACTTGCAATTTTTCGGGTTTTGTGTTTTGGTTTTGGGTTCGGTTCCGCGGCCGTGTTTTGGGTTCGACCGCGTTTTGGCAAAACCTCACCGAATTTTTTTTGTCGGATTCGGGTGTGTTTTGGATTCGGGTGTTTTTTTCAAAAAACCCTAAAAAACAGCTTAAATCATAGAATTTGGGGGTCATTTTGATCCCAAAGTATTATTAACCTCAAAAACCATAATTTCCACTCATTTTCAGTCTATTCTGAATACCTCACACCTCACAATATTATTTTTAGTCCTAAAATTTGCACCGAGGTCGCTGGATGACTAAGCTAAGCGACCCTAGTGGCCGACACAAACACCTGGCCCATCTAGGAGTGGCACTGCAGTGTCACGCAGGATGGCCCTTCCAAAAAACACTCCCCAAACAGCACATGACGCAAAGAAGAAAAAAAGAGGCGCAATGAGGTAGCTGTGTGAGTAAGCTAAGCGACCCTAGTGGCCGACACAAACACCTGGCCCATCTAGGAGTGACACTGCAGTGTCACGCAGGATGGCCCTTCTAAAAAACACTCCCCAAACAGCACATGACGCAAAGAAGAAAAAAAGAGGCGCAATGAGGTAGCTGTGTGAGTAAGCTAAGCGACCCTAGTGGCCGACACAAACACCTGGCCCATCTAGGAGTGGCACTGCAGTGTCACGCAGGATGGCCCTTCCAAAAAACACTCCCCAAACAGCACATGACGCAAATAAAAATGAAAGAAAAAAGAGGTGCAAGATGGAATTGTCCTTGGGCCCTCCCACCCACCCTTATGTTGTATAAACAGGACATGCACACTTTAACCAACCCATCATTTCAGTGACAGGGTCTGCCACACGACTGTGACTGAAATGACGGGTTGGTTTGGACCCCCACCGAAAAAGAAGCAATTAATCTCTCCTTGCACAAACTGGCTCTACAGAGGCAAGATGTCCACCTCATCATCATCATCCGATATATCACCGTGTACATCCCGCTCCTCACAGATTATCAATTCGTCCCCACTGGAATCCACCATCTCAGCTCCCTGTGTACTTTGTGGAGGCAATTGCTGCTGGTCAATGTCTCCACGGAGGAATTGATTATAATTCATTTTAATGAACATCATCTTCTCCACATTTTCTGGAAGTAACCTCGTACGCAGATTGCTGACAAGGTGAGCGGCGGCACTAAACACTCTTTCGGAGTACACACTTGTGGGAGGGCAACTTAGGTAGAATAAAGCCAGTTTGTGCAAGGGCCTCCAAATTGCCTCTTTTTCCTGCCAGTATAAGTACGGACTGTCTGACGTGCCTACTTGGATGCGGTCACTCATATAATCCTCCACCATTCTTTCAATGGTGAGAGAATCATATGCAGTGACAGTAGACGACATGTCCGTAATCGTTGTCAGGTCCTTCAGTCCGGACCAGATGTCAGCATCAGCATTCGCTCCAGACTGCCCTGCATCACCGCCAGCGGGTGGGCTCGGAATTCTGAGCCTTTTCCTCGCACCCCCAGTTGCGGGAGAATGTGAAGGAGGAGATGTTGACAGGTCGCGTTCCGCTTGACTTGACAATTTTGTCACCAGCAGGTCTTTGAACCCCAGCAGACTTGTGTCTGCCGGAAAGAGAGATCCAAGGAAGTTTTTAAATCTAGGATCGAGCACGGTGGCCAAAATGTAGTGCTCTGATTTCAACAGATTGACCACCCGTGAATCCTTGTTAAGCGAATTAAGGGCTCCATCCACAAGTCCCACATGCCTAGCGGAATCGCTCCCTTTTAGCTCCTCCTTCAATGCCTCCAGCTTCTTCTGCAAAAGCCTGATGAGGGGAATGACCTGACTCAGGCTGGCAGTGTCTGAACTGACTTCACGTGTGGCAAGTTCAAAAGGTTGCAGAACCTTGCACAACGTTGAAATCATTCTCCACTGCGCTTGAGACAGGTACATTCCACCTCCTATATCGTGCTCAATTGTATAGGCTTGAATGGCCTTTTGCTGCTCCTCCAACCTCTGAAGCATATAGAGGGTTGAATTCCACCTCGTTACCACTTCTTGCTTCAGATGATGGCAGGGCAGGTTCAGGCGTTTTTGGTGGTGCTCCAGTCTTCTGTACGTGGTGCCTGTACGCCGAAAGTGTCCCGCAATTCTTCTGGCCACCGACAGCATCTCTTGCACGCCCCTGTCGTTTTTAAAAAAATTCTGCACCACCAAATTCAAGGTATGTGCAAAACATGGGACGTGCTGGAATTTGCCCATATTTAATGCACACACAATATTGCTGGCGTTGTCCGATGCCACAAATCCACAGGAGAGTCCAATTGGGGTAAGCCATTCCGCGATGATCTTCCTCAGTTGCCGTAAGAGGTTTTCAGCTGTGTGCGTATTCTGGAAAGCGGTGATACAAAGCGTAGCCTGCCTAGGAAAGAGTTGGCGTTTGCGAGATGCTGCTACTGGTGCCGCCGCTGCTGTTCTTGCGGCGGGAGTCCATACATCTACCCAGTGGGCTGTCACAGTCATATAGTCCTGACCCTGCCCTGCTCCACTTGTCCACATGTCCGTGGTTAAGTGGACATTGGGTACAACTGCATTTTTTAGGACACTGGTGAGTCTTTTTCTGACGTCCGTGTACATTCTCGGTATCGCCTGCCTAGAGAAGTGGAACCTAGATGGTATTTGGTAACGGGGGCACACTGCCTCAAGAAATTGTCTAGTTCCCTGTGAACTAACGGCGGATACCGGACGCACGTCTAACACCAACATAGTTGTCAAGGCCTCAGTTATCCGCTTTGCAACAGGATGACTGCTGTGATATTTCATCTTCCTCGCAAAGGACTGTTGGACAGTCAATTGCTTGGTGGAAGTAGTAAAAGTGGTCTTCCGACTTCCCCTCTGGGATGACCATCGACTCCCAGCAGCAACAACAGCAGCGCCAGCAGCAGTAGGCGTTACACGCAAGGATGCATCGGAGGAATCCCAGGCAGGAGAGGACTCGTCAGAATTGCCAGTGACATGGCATGCAGGACTATTGGCATTCCTGGGGAAGGAGGAAATTGACACTGAGGGAGTTGGTGGGGTGGTTTGCGTGAGCTTGGTTACAAGAGGAAGGGATTTACTGGTCAGTGGACTGCTTCCGCTGTCGCCCAAAGTTTTTGAACTTGTCACTGACTTATTATGAATGCGCTGCAGGTGACGTATAAGGGAGGATGTTCCGAGGTGGTTAACGTCCTTACCCCTACTTATTACAGCTTGACAAAGGCAACACACGGCTTGACAAATGTTGTCCGCATTTCTGGTGAAATACTTCCACACCGAAGAGCTGATTTTTTTGGTATTTTCACCAGGCATGTCAACGGCCCTATTCCTCCCACGGACAACAGGTGTCTCCCCGGGTGCCTGACTTAAACAAACCACCTCACCATCAGAATCCTCCTTGTCAATTTCCTCCCCAGCGCCAGCAACACCCATATCCTCCTCATCCTGGTGTACTTCAACACTGACATCTTCAATCTGACTATCAGGAACTGGACTGCGGGTGCTCCTTCCAGCACTTGCAGGGGGCGTGCAAATGGTGGAAGGCGCATGCTCTTCACGTCCAGTGTTGGGAAGGTCAGGCATCGCAACCGACACAATTGGACTCTCCTTGTGGATTTGGGATTTCGAAGAACGCACAGTTCTTTGCGGTGCTTTTGCCAGCTTGAGTCTTTTCAGTTTTCTAGCGAGAGGCTGAGTGCTTCCATCCTCATGTGAAGCTGAACCACTAGCCATGAACATAGGCCAGGGCCTCAGCCGTTCCTTGCCACTCCGTGTGGTAAATGGCATATTGGCAAGTTTACGCTTCTCCTCCGACAATTTTATTTTAGATTTTGGAGTCCTTTTTTTACTGATATTTGGTGTTTTGGATTTTACATGCTCTGTACTATGACATTGGGCATCGGCCTTGGCAGACGACGTTGCTGGCATTTCATCGTCTCGGCCATGACTAGTGGCAGCAGCTTCAGCACGAGGTGGAAGTGGATCTTGATCTTTCCCTAATTTTGGAACCTCAACATTTTTGTTCTCCATATTTTAATAGGCACAACTAAAAGGCACCTCAGGTAAACAATGGAGATGGATGGATACTAGTATACTTATGGATGGACGAGCGACTGCCGACACAGAGGTAGCTACAGCCGTGGACTACCGTACTGTGTCTGCTGCTAATATAGACTGGATGATAATGAGATGAAATTAATATATATATATATATATATATATAATATCACTAGTACTGCAGCCGGACAGGTATATATATTTATTATGTAATGACTGATGACGGACCTGCTGGACACTGTCAGCTCAGCAGCCCCGCAGACTGCTATAGTAAGCTACTATAGTAGTATGTATAAAGAAGAAGTAAGAAAAAAAAAAAACATGGGTAGGTGGTATACAATTATGGATGGACCAGCGACTGCCGACACAGAGGTAGCTACAGCCGTGGACTACCGTACTGTGTCTGCTGCTAATATAGACTGGATGATAATGAGATGAAATCAATATATATATATATATAATATCACTAGTACTGCAGCCGGACAGGTATATATATTTATTATGTAATGACTGATGACGGACCTGCTGGACACTGTCAGCTCAGCAGCACCGCAGACTGCTACAGTAAGCTACTATAGTAGTATGTATAAAGAAGAAAGAAAAAAAAAAAACCACGGGTAGGTGGTATACAATTATGGATGGACGAGCGCCTGCCGACACAGAGGTAGCTACAGCCGTGGACTACCGTACTGTGTCTGCTGCTAATATAGACTGGATGATAATGAGATGAAATCAATATATATATATATAATATCACTAGTACTGCAGCCGGACAGGTATATATATTTATTATGTAATGACTGATGACGGACCTGCTGGACACTGTCAGCTCAGCAGCACCACAGACTGCTACAGTAAGCTACTATAGTAGTATGTATAAAGAAGAAGAAAAAAAAAAAAAACACGGGTAGGTGGTATACAATTATGGATGGACCAGCGACTGCCGACACAGAGGTAGCTACAGCGGTGGACTACCGTACTGTGTCTGCTGCTAATATAGACTGGATGATAATGAGATGAAATCAATATATATATATATAATATCACTAGTACTGCAGCCGGACAGGTATATATATTTATTATGTAATGACTGATGACGGACCTGCTGGACACTGTCAGCTCAGCAGCACCGCAGACTGCTACAGTAAGCTACTATAGTAGTATGTATAAAGAAGAAGAAAAAAAAAAAAACACGGGTAGGTGGTATACAATTATGGATGGACCAGCGACTGCCGACACAGAGGTAGCTACAGCCGTGGACTACCGTACTGTGTCTGCTGCTAATATAGACTGGATGATAATGAGATGAAATCAATATATATATATATAATATCACTAGTACTGCAGCCGGACAGGTATATATATTTATTATGTAATGACTGATGACGGACCTGCTGGACACTGTCAGCTCAGCAGCACTGCAGACTGCTACAGTAAGCTACTATAGTAGTATGTATAAAGAAGAAAGAAAAAAAAAAAAACACGGGTAGGTGGTATTCAATTATGGATGGACCAGCGACTGCCGACACAGAGGTAGCTACAGCCGTGGACTACCGTACTGTGTCTGCTGCTAATATAGACTGGATGATAATGAGATGAAATCAATATATATATATATATAATATCACTAGTACTGCAGCCGGACAGGTATATATATTTATTATGTAATGACTGATGACGGACCTGCTGGACACAGTCAGCTCAGCAGCACCGCAGACTGCTACAGTAAGCTACTATAGTAGTATGTATAAAGAAAAAAAAAAAAAACCACGGGTAGGTGGTATACAATATTATATATATATTATATACAATTATATATATATATATATATATATACATATATTAAACTGGTGGTGACTGGTGGTCAGGTCACTGGTCACACTATCAGCAACTTGCAAGTAGTACTCCTAAGCAGACAATCACAATATATATTATACTGGTGGTCAGTGTGGTCACAATGGCAGTGTGGCACTCTGGCAGCAAAAGTGTGCACTGTACGTTATATGTACTCCTGAGTCCTGCTCTCAGACTCTAACTGCTCCCCACTGTCAGTGTCTCCCCCACAAGTCAGATAATATACAGTCACACTATCTATCACTTCAGCAAGTAACTAGTACTCCTCCTAATGCTCTCCAAAATTACTACTGTGTCTCTCTCTACTGTCTCACTCTCTTCTCTATAAACGGAGAGGACGCCAGCCACGTCCTCTCCCTATGAATCTCAATGCACGTGTGAAAATGGCGGCGACGCGCGGCTCCTTATATAGAATCCGAGTCTCGCGATAGAATCCGAGCCTCGCGAGAATCCGACAGCGGGATGATGACGTTCGGGCGCGCTCGGGTTAACCGAGCAAGGCGGGAAGATCCGAGTCGCTCGGCCCCGTGTAAAAAAACATGAAGTTCGGGCGGGTTCGGATTCCGAGGAACCGAACCCGCTCATCCCTAGTCTATACCCCATGGTACTGAAGTGGACCCCATCATCCTCTATGGACTAGGAGAAAAGGATTTACCAGTAGGTATTAAAATCCTGTTATTTGATGATCCCCCCCGGAGCACCATCAAACCCATCATATTCAAATGGAAAGAACATGGTACAACAACAAACCTACCAAGAGAGGGCCGGCCTCCAAAACTTACAGACCAGGCAAGGAGGGCATTAACCAGAGTGGCAGCACAGACACCAAAGGTAACCCTGAAGGAGCTGCAGAGTTCCACAGCAGAAACTGGTGTATCTGCGCATGTGACCACAATAAGCCGTACACTCCATAGAGCTGGGCTTTATGGAAGAGTGGCCAGAAAAAAAACAAATGTATGGAGGAAGGTGCTCTGGTCAGATGAGACTAAAATTAAACTTTTCGGCCACCAAGGAAAATGCTATGTCTGACGCAAACCCAACACATCCCGTAACCCCAAGAACACCATCCCCACAGTGAAATATGGTGGTGGCAGCATCATGCTGTGGAGATGTTTTTCAGCAGCAGGGACTGGGAAACTATTTTGAGTCGAGGGAAAGATGGATGGTGCTAAATACGGTTCCTGTATGAATGGTCGACCATGTTATGGTCGACAGTCATTAGGTCGACCACTATTGGTCGACATTGCCATGGTCGACATGGACACATGGTCGACACATGAAAATGGTCGACACATGAAAGGTCGACACATGAAAAGGTCGACATGAGTTTTTTTTTTACTTTTTTGGGTGTCGTTTTTTGCGTAAAGTGACTGGGAACCCCAATTAGTGCACCGCTTCACTCGCCATGCTTCGGGCATGGTGCCTTCGCTCCGCTACCGCTTCGCTCGGCACACTTTACCGTTCCAATCGTAGTCCATGTGGATCGTAAAGTATGGAAAAGTTCCCCAAAAGAAAAAAAAGTAAAAAAAATCATGTTGACCTTTTCATGTGTCGACCATTTTCATGTGTCGACCATGTGTCCATGTCAATGTCGACCAATAGTGGTCGACCTAATGACTGTCGACCATAACATGGTCGACCATGTGAACGGATACCGCTAAATACAGGGATATTCTTGAGCAAAACCTGTTTCAGTCTGCCTGTGATTTGAGTCTGGAACGAAGGTTCACCTTCCAGCAGGACAATGACCTGAATCATACTGCTAAAGCAACACTCATGTTATTTAAGGGGAAACATTTAAATGTGTTGGAATGGCCTAGTCTTAACCCAGATCTCAATCCAATTGAGAATCTGTGGTCAGACTTGAAGATTGCTGTTCACAAGCAGAAACCATCCAACATGAGCTGGAGCAGTTTTGCCTTGAGGAATGGGCAAAAATCCCAACATTCTGCACTGTCCCCTCCTACTATATACTGCGCACAACTAAAATCTAGCACAGGTATGGATGCATAGTATACTTGACGACACAGAGGTAGGTAGAGCAGTGGACTACTGTACCGTACTGCTATATATATACTGGTGGTCACAGCAACATTCTGCACTGTCCTCTCCTACTATATACTGCACACAACTAAAATGCAGCACAGGTATGGATGCATAGTATACTTGACGACACAGAGGTAGGTAGAGCAGTGGACTACTGTACCGTACTGCTATATATATATATATATACTGGTGGTCACAGCAACATTCTGCACTGTCCCCTCATACTATATACTGCGCACAACTAAAATGCAGCACAGGTATGGATGCATAGTATACTAGATGACACAGAGGTAGGTAGAGCAGTGGACTACTGTACCGTACTGCTATATATATACTGGTGGTCACAGCAACATTCTGCACTGTCCCCTCCTACTATATACTGCGCAGAACTAAAATGCAGCACAGGTATGGATGCATAGTATACTTGACGACACAGAGGTAGGTAGAACAGTGGACTACTGTACCGTACTGCTATATATATACTGGTGGTTACAGCAACATTCTGCACTGTACTCCTACTATATAATACAATGCAGCACAGATATGGAGCGTTTTTCAGGCCGAGAACGTAGATATTTTCAGCACACTGAGCACAGATATTTGCAAGCACACTGAGCACAGATATTTGCAAGCACACTGAGCACGGATATTTGCAGCACACTGAGCAGATATTTGCAGCACACTGAACTCAGAAACTGAGAGAACGCTGCACATCCTCTCGCTATCATCTCTAATGCACGAGTGAAAATGGCGGCGACGCGCGGCTCCTTATATAGAATACGAATCTTGCGAGAATCCGACAGCGGGATGATGACGTTCGGGCGCGCTCGGGTTAACCGAGCAAGGCGGGAGGATCCGAGGCTGCCTCGGAACCGTGTAAAATGGGTGAAGTTCGGGGGGTTCGGATCCCGAGGAACCGAATCCACTCATCACTAATATTCATTAGCACTCACTGTACAATATTAGGAGGTTATAATGCACAACACAAACAATAATATTAAATATTAACTAAAAAAACTAAATAAAAATTAAGTTTCTCATTAGTGGAAATATTTTCTAATTAACTTTTATTCACTCATTTTCAAAGCAATATGCTTTGACTACATAGCCTAAATGAAGCAGTCACTGGTAGCTACATGGGATACAGTATGCTGTGAAGTGATACTTGTTTGCAAGAAGACTGAAGAAGCATCATTAGGAGCTGCTTAAAATGTTTCTATGGGACCTGGCAATGCGGGAAGCAAGTACATTTTACAGACGGAATAAAGGACAGCATCTACAGGACAGAGACAAAGGAGGATTGTATCAACTTTTGAGAGAGATAAAATAGAGAAGCTGCTCAGTAGCGGATCTTGCCACGGGCAAGCAGGACTTTTGCCCGGGGCGCCGCCTTCCGGAGGGCGCCGCACCATGGCAAGATCCGCTACTGCTGTGCCCCCCGCTGCCCGCTGTGTTCCCCGGCTGTGTCCCCCTGTGAAGGGAACTAGACGCTACGCATCTAGTTTCCCTTCGTGGAGAGGACCTTTGCTGTGCGGTTCACGAGGACGTCATCGCGCACCGCTCAGCATTTCAGCGGCGCTACTCTACTGTACAGGGGGCGTAACTGACCACGCCCCCTGTATGAAGCCACGCCCCTATTTCCCGCCCGGGGCGCAAAAAGGGCTAGAACCGGCCCTGAAGCTGCTGAAACCTATTCTACCTGGTTTTCAAAGACTTCTCCATTTTATCTCTCTCCAAGGCTTGGTACATCTCCCTCTACTCTCATCAATCTCCATTCAGGTAGCCACATGCATCTCTGACCATTTTATTGTGAGAAAGCAAATGTGTCCAATTATTTTTTTGTATAAACCTCTATTTCAAATTTTTACAAAGGAAAATCCTTGTTAGAACCTATACTCTTGTCCTTTGGCAAATAGTGCACTGGTAAATGTTTTGTGTGTGACAAGCTCTCAACATTCCACTAGGTGGAGCTGTTTAGTTTCTTTAGGAGAGGTTATCTTGTTTACACAGACTCTAGTCTCTAAAATATATATGTATACTGTACATACACAGTTCAGTGTTGCCGTCTTCAATTCATTACAGCAAATCAATGTATCACATATTAATGTTTCCAGTCGTATCATTTAATCATGTGCAAGATCACATACTTATTCATGTGAAAATGAAATCCAGAAGTTGCATCTTCTTAACACATTATATATATGTGTTTTGTAATATGTTTTATTTATATGTGTATGGAGTAAATTGGTTTCTTTTAATCCATAAAAATTTTTTAAGTGCAGTAATAAATGATGAACTCCGTTAATGCGTTATTTAATCGAAAGTAGGAAATTGTATAGATTGTACCGGGTTTTCTCACTTATATCAGTCACAGGTTATTTAATACTGTATAATGTGTAGCTGAAGTCTGTGTAAGTAAATACAAATTGTTACTTTGTAAATGGTTTAATTCTGAGTGTTCTTCCCAGTTCTGTGCACTTTGAAACTGTAAGAATACAGTATGTAAATAAGAATACTATGGTCAATTATTTAATGTCATATACTACAAAATGTGATTGTGGGCACCATGGGGGTAATTCTGAGTTGATTGCAGCAGGAACTTTGTTAGCAGTTGGGCAAAACCATGTGCACTGCAGGGGAGGCAGATATAACATGTGCAGAGAGAGTTAGATTTGGGTGGGTTATTTTGTTTCTGTGAAGGGTAAATACTGGCTGCTTTATTTTTACACTGCAATTTAGATTGCAGATTGAACATACCACACCCAAATCTAACTCTCTCTGCACATGTTAGATCTGCCTCCCCTGCAGTGCACATGGTTTTGCCCAACTGCTAACAAAGTTCCTGCTGCGATCAACTCGGAATTACCCCCCATATGTGTAAGACCTAAATAAGCATAGAAGCAAGGTCAGTGCTTGCCCAGGGAGCAAGGTCGGGGAAGCATCACAGTTGTTGCCCTGCAGCACTGGTCTCCAGCCTGTGGGGTACAGCCTGGGGACATGCCCAGAGCCCAGCCTCCAGCTCCCAGCCTCCTCTTCTGTGATGCCATGACATCATGTGCACAGAGGGTGGCGAGAAGTGCCCTGGGTAGATGTGCCACCTATACAGACTTGGGCCAATATCAGTGGTGTATCTATAATGGGAGCAGGGTGTGTGATGCACACAGGGGGGGTCAAAGGGGACACCAGTTCCAGACCCCATGATTCAGTGGGGCGGGGCCCCAGGCTGGCATCTGTCATCAACCATCAACAGGCTCCCGCTCCTTGACCTTCTGCTGACTGCGGCTCCCACTGGTGTCTCTGAGGACCTGTCTAAGCTGCTGTCCTGCGGTGGCTCCCTGTCATCGGCGCCGAGATCCTTCTGCAGACGCCGGTGGGCTCCCGTTCCCTGACCTACTGCAGTGCTGATGGCTCCTGACTGGGGACTTTAGCATTGGTGCGGTTGTGATACCCCACCCAGGGGGGCCCCAGAGATGTCAGTGTACCAGGCCTCAAAATTTCTGTTGCCGCTCCTGGGTGCACACAGGCCCATGAGTCCAGGTGGACCCACACTGCACATCCTGCACCCATGTTCTTCAATACTTACCTGTCTGGAGTCCCACTTTGGCAGCAGCACAAATCGCTGGGAAAATGACCCTGCCTAGAGAGCAGAGGGTCCGGATGAGACTGCGCATGGGATGTATCAATGTAAATTGTTGCAAAACCTCAGAAACTGCAGCGTTTGAATCCTTACCGCAATACACATGAATTCCCACATGTAATAAGAAGGTCCGCAGCAGATATCAGAGATATCAGAGATACCTGCTCTGGACCAGCGTATAGCCATTACCATAGGATTTTTATGGAGCAGCAATGTGCCCGTATGCAGCACTCTCTGGAAAGCGTAACTTTCCAGAGCTTGCATCCGACGAAACAACGCCATCAATAGAAACCTATGAGCTTTCTTCTCGCAAGAAATGCCAGGGAGGGATCCTTCTGTGCCCACCCGTGGCTTACACATGCGCAGGCCAATGGCAAAAGGACTCCCGGGTTATAATCCAAGAAGTATTGGAATAGCTGTCCAGTGGTTCCGGTATGAATGGTCGACAATGTTAAGGTCGACACTCATTAGGTCGGCCACTACTGGTCGACATTGACATGGTCGACCTGGACTAATGGTCGACACATGAAAATGGTCGACACATGAAAAGGTCGACATTAATTTTTTTACTTTTTTTGGGTGTATTTTTCTGCGTAAAGTGACGGGCAATCCCAATTAGTGCACCGCGTCCCATCGTATGGCTTGCTTCGCTCGCAATGCTTCGGGCAAGGTGCCTCGCTCTGCTACCGTGGTGCTCGGCACAGGTTACCATTCCCAATCGTAGTTCACGTGGATCGTAAAGTATGAAAAAGTTCAAAAAAAGGAAAAAAAAATTGAAAACTCATGTCAACCTTTTCACGTGTCGACCTTTCACGTGTCGACCATTTTCACATGTCGACCATTAGTCCATGTCGACCATGTCAATGTCGACCAATAGTGGTCGACCTAATGAGTGTTGACCTTAACCTTGTCGACCATCTGACCGGATACCCTGTCCAGTATGGAATGAAGTATCCTTTCATATCAGTGATACATTTGCTAGTATGCAGAATAGGGGCAGTATGTAAGTGATGCATCCTGCCCTGGTCACTATTTTAGAGGTTCTTCTTGACTGGAGATTAACTGGCTGTTCTAGATAGGGCTTAATTATAAAGGTTCTTACCATTGCCAACTAACCACCATCCTAGAATGGGCTAAACCTCATGTAGGGGTTGGGTATTTTACAACGACAGCATTCATCAATCACCGTGTCATTACAGTATTCAGCATATCGACACTGATGAAATGTAGAAAGGTATCCTTAAAGCTATCCCCTAACTCTAACCCCTAGTCCTAACCCTAATGCTGATGTTGACATTTCCACTATGTTAATGTTGACATTTTAACCACGCTGTCATCATACCTGTCGACATTCTGGTGTCAACAGGGCAGCCATCGGGGGGGACTGTGGGGACTGGTGTCCTGGGCCCTTACAGAGAGGGGGGCCCACCCCTGGCTCCAACGTGACTGCATATCCTCGGGCAGTGGACCTCTCAATAGCTGTTGTTTTCTATTTGTTTTTTTTCATTTGCATTATTTATAAAAATAATGAAACACTTACTGAAAGTTGTAGTCCTTAGCCTTTAAAAAGAGACATTTGCAAAATAGAGAATATACTGTATAAAAGTGACAGGGACCGGCCAACGAGGAGGCATTTTCTACTTTTAACAGTGGTATCACTAACATACCTCCCAACTGTCCCGATCTTCGCTGGACTGTCCATTTTTTTTGGACTGTCCCGCTATCCCACCCGTGGGTCATAGTGTCCCGCGGTGTGTGTGTGTGTGTGTGTGTCGGTGGGTGGGAGGTTGGGGTGGAGGAAGGGAGGGTAGTTGGGAGGCTCCTGTTGTCACTGGAGTCAGAGGGACTGGGGGAAGCCATGGTGTCCCTCCTTGCCACATCCAAATGTTGGGAGGTATGCACTAATGCTAGGTAGGATGGATATAACTGAAGTTGCCAATGACAAGAAGAGGAGTAGGCGGTGTAAAATGTGTGATTTCTGCGCCTGATTCAGGTTAGTGAGCAAAGCAAAGAAGCACACGACTGCATACTAGAGATGAGCGGGTTCGGTTCCTCGGAATCCGAACCCGCCCGAACTTCAGCTTTTTTTACACGGATCCGAGCGACTCGGATCTTCCCGCCTTGCTCGGTTAACCCGAGCGCGCCCGAACGTCATCATGACGCTGTCGGATTCTCGCGAGGCTCGGATTCTATCGCGAGACTCGGATTCTATATAAGGAGCCGCGCGTCGCCGCCATTTTCACACGTGCATTGAGATTGATAGGGAGAGGACGTGGCTGGCGTCCTCTCCGTTTAGACACTTGATTTACTAATTTTGGGGAGCATTAGGAGTACTCAGTAGTGTACAGTGCAGAGTTTTGCTGATAGTGACCAGTGACCACCACTTTTATTTATAATCCGTTCTCTGCCTGAAAAAAGCGATACACAGCACACAGTGACTCAGTCACATACATACCATATCTGTGTGCACTGCTCAGGCTCAGGCCAGTGTGCTGCATCTGCATCATCTATATATATTATATATCTGTCTGACTGCTCAGCTCACACAGCTTATAATTGTGGGGGAGACTGGGGAGCACTACTGCAGTGCCAGTTATAGGTTATAGCAGGAGCCAGGAGTACATAATATTATATTAAAATTAAACAGTGCACACTTTTGCTGCAGGAGTGCCACTGCCAGTATGACTAGTGACCAGTGACCTGACCACCAGTATATAATATTAGTAGTATACTATCTCTTTATCAACCAGTCTATATTAGCAGCAGACACAGTACAGTGCGGTAGTTCACGGCTGTGGCTACCTCTGTGTCGGCACTCGGCAGCCCGTCCATAATTGTATATACCAGTGACCTAACCGTGGTTTTTTTTTCTTTCTTTATACATACATACTAGTTACGAGTATACTATCTCTTTATCAACCAGTCTATATATTAGCAGCAGACACAGTACAGTGCGGTAGTTCACGGCTGTGGCTACCTCTGTGTCGGCACTCGGCAGCCCGTCCATAATTGTATATACCAGTGACCTAACCGTGTTTTTTTTTTCTTTCTTTATACATACATACTAGTTACGAGTATACTATCTCTTTATCAACCAGTCTATATATTAGCAGCAGACACAGTACAGTGCGGTAGTTCACGGCTGTGGCTACCTCTGTGTCGGCACTCGGCAGCCCGTCCATAATTGTATATACCAGTGACCTAACCGTGGTTTTTTTTTCTTTCTTTATACATACATACTAGTTACGAGTATACTATCTCTTTATCAACCAGTCTATATATTAGCAGCAGACACAGTACAGTGCGGTAGTTCACGGCTGTGGCTACCTCTGTGTCGGCACTCGGCAGCCCGTCCATAATTGTATATACCAGTGACCTAACCGTGGTTTTTTTTTCTTTCTTTATACATACATACTAGTTACGAGTATACTATCTCTTTATCAACCAGTCTATATATTAGCAGCAGACACAGTACAGTGCGGTAGTTCACGGCTGTGGCTACCTCTGTGTCGGCACTCGGCAGCCCGTCCATAATTGTATATACCAGTGACCTAACCGTGGTTTTTTTTTCTTTCTTTATACATACATACTAGTTACGAGTATACTATCTCTTTATCAACCAGTCTATATATTAGCAGCAGACACAGTACAGTGCGGTAGTTCACGGCTGTGGCTACCTCTGTGTCGGCACTCGGCAGCCCGTCCATAATTGTATATACCAGTGACCTAACCGTGGTTTTTTTTTCTTTCTTTATACATACATACTAGTTACGAGTATACTATCTCTTTATCAACCAGTCTATATATTAGCAGCAGACACAGTACAGTGCGGTAGTTCACGGCTGTGGCTACCTCTGTGTCGGCACTCGGCAGCCCGTCCATAATTGTATATACCAGTGACCTAACCGTGGTTTTTTTTTCTTTCTTTATACATACATACTAGTTACGAGTATACTATCTCTTTATCAACCAGTCTATATATTAGCAGCAGACACAGTACAGTGCGGTAGTTCACGGCTGTGGCTACCTCTGTGTCGGCACTCGGCAGCCCGTCCATAATTGTATATACCAGTGACCTAACCGTGGTTTTTTTTTCTTTCTTTATACATACATACTAGTTACGAGTATACTATCTCCTTATCAACCAGTCTATATATTAGCAGCAGACACAGTACAGTGCGGTAGTTCACGGCTGTGGCTACCTCTGTGTCGGCACTCGGCAGCCCGTCCATAATTGTATATACCACCTAACCGTGGTTTTTTTTTCTTTCTTTATACATACATACTAGTTACGAGTATACTATCTCTTTATCAACCAGTCTATATATTAGCAGCAGACACAGTACAGTGCGGTAGTTCACGGCTGTGGCTACCTCTGTGTCGGCACTCGGCAGCCCGTCCATAATTGTATACTAGTATCCAATCCATCCATCTCCATTGTTTACCTGAGGTGCCTTTTAGTTGTGCCTATTAAAATATGGAGAACAAAAATGTTGAGGTTCCAAAATTAGGGAAAGATCAAGATCCACTTCCACCTCGTGCTGAAGCTGCTGCCACTAGTCATGGCCGAGACGATGAAATGCCAGCAACGTCGTCTGCCAAGGCCGATGCCCAATGGCATAGTACAGAGCATGTCAAAACCAAAACACCAAATATCAGTAAAAAAAGGACTCCAAAACCTAAAATAAAATTGTCGGAGGAGAAGCGTAAACTTGCCAATATGCCATTTACCACACGGAGTGGCAAGGAACGGCTGAGGCCCTGGCCTATGTTCATGGCTAGTGGTTCAGCTTCACATGAGGATGGAAGCACTCAGCCTCTCGCTAGAAAACTGAAAAGACTCAAGCTGGCAAAAGCACCGCAAAGAACTGTGCGTTCTTCGAAATCCCAAATCCACAAGGAGAGTCCAATTGTGTCGGTTGCGATGCCTGACCTTCCCAACACTGGACGTGAAGAGCATGCGCCTTCCACCATTTGCACGCCCCCTGCAAGTGCTGGAAGGAGCACCCGCAGTCCAGTTCCTGATAGTCAGATTGAAGATGTCAGTGTTGAAGTACACCAGGATGAGGAGGATATGGGTGTTGCTGGCGCTGGGGAGGAAATTGACCAGGAGGATTCTGATGGTGAGGTGGTTTGTTTAAGTCAGGCACCCGGGGAGACACCTGTTGTCCGTGGGAGGAATATGGCCGTTGACATGCCAGGTGAAAATACCAAAAAAATCAGCTCTTCGGTGTGGAGGTATTTCACCAGAAATGCGGACAACAGGTGTCAAGCCGTGTGTTCCCTTTGTCAAGCTGTAATAAGTAGGGGTAAGGACGTTAACCACCTCGGAACATCCTCCCTTATACGTCACCTGCAGCGCATTCATAATAAGTCAGTGACAAGTTCAAAAACTTTGGGTGACAGCGGAAGCAGTCCACTGACCAGTAAATCCCTTCCTCTTGTAACCAAGCTCACGCAAACCACCCCACCAACTCCCTCAGTGTCAATTTCCTCCTTCCCCAGGAATGCCAATAGTCCTGCAGGCCATGTCACTGGCAAGTCTGACGAGTCCTCTCCTGCCTGGGATTCCTCCGATGCATCCTTGCGTGTAACGCCTACTGCTGCTGGCGCTGCTGTTGTTGCCGCTGGGAGTCGATGGTCATCCCAGAGGGGAAGTCGTAAGCCCACTTGTACTACTTCCAGTAAGCAATTGACTGTTCAACAGTCCTTTGCGAGGAAGATGAAATATCACAGCAGTCATCCTACTGCAAAGCGGATAACTGAGTCCTTGACAACTATGTTGGTGTTAGACGTGCGTCCGGTATCCGCCGTTAGTTCACAGGGAACTAGACAATTTATTGAGGCAGTGTGCCCCCGTTACCAAATACCATCTAGGTTCCACTTCTCTAGGCAGGCGATACCGAGAATGTACACGGACGTCAGAAAAAGACTCACCAGTCTCCTAAAAAATGCAGTTGTACCCAATGTCCACTTAACCACGGACATGTGGACAAGTGGAGCAGGGCAGGGTCAGGACTATCTGACTGTGACAGCCCACTGGGTAGATGTATGGACTCCCGCCGCAAGAACAGCAGCGGCGGCACCAGTAGCAGCATCTCGCAAACGCCAACTCTTTCCTAGGCAGGCTACGCTTTGTATCACCGCTTTCCAGAATACGCACACAGCTGAAAACCTCTTACGGCAACTGAGGAAGATCATCGCGGAATGGCTTACCCCAATTGGACTCTCCTGTGGATTTGTGGCATCGGACAACGCCAGCAATATTGTGTGTGCATTAAATATGGGCAAATTCCAGCACGTCCCATGTTTTGCACATACCTTGAATTTGGTGGTGCAGAATTTTTTAAAAAACGACAGGGGCGTGCAAGAGATGCTGTCGGTGGCCAGAAAAATTGCGGGACACTTTCGGCGTACAGGCACCACGTACAGAAGACTGGAGCACCACCAAAAACTACTGAACCTGCCCTGCCATCATCTGAAGCAAGAAGTGGTAACGAGGTGGAATTCAACCCTCTATATGCTTCAGAGGTTGGAGGAGCAGCAAAAGGCCATTCAAGCCTATACAATTGAGCACGATATAGGAGATGGAATGCACCTGTCTCAAGTGCAGTGGAGAATGATTTCAACGTTGTGCAAGGTTCTGATGCCCTTTGAACTTGCCACACGTGAAGTCAGTTCAGACACTGCCAGCCTGAGTCAGGTCATTCCCCTCATCAGGCTTTTGCAGAAGAAGCTGGAGGCATTGAAGAAGGAGCTAAAAGGGAGCGATTCCGCTAGGCATGTGGGACTTGTGGATGCAGCCCTTAATTCGCTTAACAAGGATTCACGGGTGGTCAATCTGTTGAAATCAGAGCACTACATTTTGGCCACCGTGCTCGATCCTAGATTTAAAGCCTACCTTGGATCTCTCTTTCCGGCAGACACAGGTCTGCTGGGGTTGAAAGACCTGCTGGTGACAAAATTGTCAAGTCAAGCGGAACGCGACCTGTCAACATCTCCTCCTTCACATTCTCCCGCAACTGGGGGTGCGAGGAAAAGGCTCAGAATTCCGAGCCCACCCGCTGGCGGTGATGCAGGGCAGTCTGGAGCGACTGCTGATGCTGACATCTGGTCCGGACTGAAGGACCTGACAACGATTACGGACATGTCGTCTACTGTCACTGCATATGATTCTCTCAACATTGATAGAATGGTGGAGGATTATATGAGTGACCGCATCCAAGTAGGCACGTCACACAGTCCGTACTTATACTGGCAGGAAAAAGAGGCAATTTGGAGGCCCTTGCACAAACTGGCTTTATTCTACCTAAGTTGCCCTCCCACAAGTGTGTACTCCGAAAGAGTGTTTAGTGCCGCCGCTCACCTTGTCAGCAATCGGCGTACGAGGTTACATCCAGAAAATGTGGAGAAGATGATGTTCATTAAAATGAATTATAATCAATTCCTCCACGGAGACATTGACCAGCAGCAATTGCCTCCACAAAGTACACAGGGAGCTGAGATGGTGGATTCCAGTGGGGACGAATTGATAATCTGTGAGGAGGGGGATGTACACGGTGATATATCGGAGGGTGAAGATGAGGTGGACATCTTGCCTCTGTAGAGCCAGTTTGTGCAAGGAGAGATTAATTGCTTCTTTTTTGGGGGGGGTCCAAACCAACCCGTCATATCAGTCACAGTCGTGTGGCAGACCCTGTCACTGAAATGATGGGTTGGTTAAAGTGTGCATGTCCTGTTTTGTTTATACAACATAAGGGTGGGTGGGAGGGCCCAAGGATAATTCCATCTTGCACCTCTTTTTTCTTTTCTTTTTCTTTGCATCATGTGCTGATTGGGGAGGGTTTTTTGGAAGGGACATCCTGCGTGACACTGCAGTGCCACTCCTAGATGTGCCCGGTGTTTGTGTCGGCCACTAGGGTCGCTAATCTTACTCACACAGCTACCTCATTGCGCCTCTTTTTTTCTTTGCGTCATGTGCTGTTTGGGGAGGGTTTTTTGGAAGGGACATCCTGCGTGACACTGCAGTGCCACTCCTAGATGGGCCCGGTGTTTGTGTCGGCCACTAGGGTCGCTAATCTTACTCACACAGTCAGCTACCTCATTGCGCCTCTTTTTTTCTTTGCGTCATGTGCTGTTTGGGGAGGGTTTTTTGGAAGGGCCATCCTGCGTGACACTGCAGTGCCACTCCTAGATGGGCCCGGTGTTTGTGTCGGCCACTAGGGTCGCTAATCTTACTCACACAGCTACCTCATTGCGCCTCTTTTTTTCTTTGCGTCATGTGCTGTTTGGGGAGGTTTTTTGGAAGGGCCATCCTGCGTGACACTGCAGTGCCACTCCTAGATGGGCCCGGTGTTTGTGTCGGCCACTAGGGTCGCTAATCTTACTCACACAGCTACCTCATTGCGCCTCTTTTTTTCTTTGCGTCATGTGCTGTTTGGGGAGGGTTTTTTGGAAGGGACATCCTGCGTGACACTGCAGTGCCACTCCTAGATGGGCCCGGTGTTTGTGTCGGCCACTAGGGTCGCTTATCTTACTCACACAGCGACCTCGGTGCAAATTTTAGGACTAAAAATAATATTGTGAGGTGTGAGGTATTCAGAATAGACTGAAAATGAGTGTAAATTATGGTTTTTGAGGTTAATAATACTTTGGGATCAAAATGACCCCCAAATTCTATGATTTAAGCTGTTTTTTAGTGTTTTTGGAAAAAAACACCCGAATCCAAAACACACCCGAATCCGACAAAAATAATTCGGTGAGGTTTTGCCAAAACGCGTTCGAACCCAAAACACGGCCGCGGAACCGAACCCAAAACCAAAACACAAAACCCGAAAAATTTCAGGCGCTCATCTCTACTGCATACCTCTCAACTTGTGAAGGCATGAATGCGGGACCTGGCTCTCAAAAAAGGGGCGGGGCCTTGGGTGGAGGGGGCCTTGACCTAGGTGGAAAGGGTGGGTCCTTGCTGCATGCCCGCCCGTTATTGTAGTTTAGGGGCGTACCCAGTGCTCCCTGAGCAGCTGGGCAGCCCCCGCCTCACCTCCCTGCATTGATTAGTTGCTGTGCGCATGTGCAGGAGACATATGAGGAGAAATTACTTCACAGAAAGGGTAGTGGACATGTGGAATAGCCTCCCATCAGAGGTGGTAGAGGCTAAGACAGTAGAGCAATTTAAACATGAATGGAATAGACATAAGGATATCCTTACAAAGAAATAAGGATCAAATAAGTTTTGAGACAAAAATATGGTTAAAAAAAAGGGCAGACTAGATGGGACAAGTGGTTCTTATCTGCCGTCACATTCTATGTTTCTATGTTTCTATGCACGCATTTATTCAGTGATCACCGGCTGTTTTGCCGAGCAGAGCAGCAGTGATCACAGGCTCTCCCACGGGACAGTGGTGGTCATTCCGAGTTGATCGCAGCCAGCAGCTTTTAGCTGCTGCTGCGATCAATAGTCCACGCCTATGGGGGAGTGTATATTAGCTTAGCAGGGCTGCGATCGCTTGTGCAGCCCTGCTAAGCTTAAAAAAAAATCAAGCAGAAGAAGACCAGCCCTGGACATACTTACCCTGTGTGATGGCTTCAGCGATGATGGGCCCGGCTTTGACGTCACTCCTCCACCCTCCGTTGTCCTGGACACGCCTGCGTTATACTCACCACTCCCCAAAAACGCTCTCCAACGGTCCGGATCCGCCCCTCCACGCCTCCTTGCTGTCATTCTTCTTAGCTGTCGCCGCTGCGGCCGCTCCTGTCGGAAGCCACAACGTAACCTGGCGACAGCAACGTCGCGCACGCACCCTGCGCCCGCCGCGCATGTGCATTCCGCACCCGTTCGCACAGCAGCAAAAACACGCTGCGTGCAAACGGGTCGGAATGACCCCCAGTGTCCGAATGGCGGGACTGTCCTGCTGAAATCAGGACAGTTGGGAGGTATGCACAACTGGGCAAAACCATGTTGCACTGCAGGTGGGGCAAATGTAACGTGCAGAGAGATTAGATTTGGGTGGGTTATATTGTTTCTATGCTGGCTGCTTTTGCATACAGCCTACAAATGTTAGACAGCTTTTTACACTGCAATTTAGTTTTCAGTTTGAACACATCCTACCCAAACATAATCCCCACTGGTCAATCGGAACATCGTGACCATTGCGACTTTGATATCCGCAGTGGCTTCTTATCTTAGCAGCTGTCAAGTACATACTGGGGGCTGAAGGAAGGGGTAATTCACATTTCCCGGATAGCTGCTCCTCTTTGTAGCTGCTGGGTGTGGGGTCCTGCTCTGCTTACCAATCAGTAGTGATCGGTAGCTCAGCAAACACTGGGGAGAGTGCAGGGAAGCAGATGACTGAGAGGTCCCTCTGTGATTGGCGGCTGCTAGAAGAATATCTTCCGGCAGCCGCCCACTCTGCATTTAGATAATGTATAGCCTGGTGTAGTCGCAAATGATGCAACCATGCCAGGCAAGTGGTTTAAGGTTTTTAGTCGAATCAAATCCCAGCTCGAGTCTGTTGTCAGTTCAGAACTCATTTAAAAATGAAGTCGGATTTTGGATTGCATGTAAACAGGTCCAAATTACCTGATATTAGCAGCTTTTTATCGATTTTTATCGCTTTTTAAAAATCAATGATTAGGAGACTTCCGGTGGATGGACCCTGAGATGGCCGCCTCCCGCTGCACCTAACAGCATGGACAGCACCGGAATCGGGACCCCCAACCCGCACCGGAGGCCAGCGGAGATAGTGGTGGGTAAAAGGAGACCACCTCCCCGGCTCCCCACTGACTCCTTCACCAGACTCTCGGCATCAGCTGTGGTGCATACTGCCCGCGGCCGCCATCTTGGAAGTGGCCGGCATCCTCAGCTGCAGCCCTACTACTTTTAAAAAGCAACGCTAACCGGCTGAGCCCAGCGGCAATAGAGAGGGGGACTTCAGACACTCTCCCCGGCTTCCACCAACCCCCTTTATCAGAACCTCAGCGACTGCTGTGGAGCGCACGTCCTGCGGCCGCCGAACGTCCTCAACCACAGCTCCTGCAATATAACAACACTGCTAGCCAGCAGAACGCAGCGGTAGGAGAGAGGGAAACATGATACACCGTCCCTGACTTCTTTGTTGGAATACCAGCACCCGCTGTAGGGTGCATTACCCGTGGCCACCATTTTAGAAGTGGCTGGTCACCCTCAGTCACAGGCCTTCCTTGTAGAAGCACTAACAGCCAGCAGAACACAACAGTAAGGGGAGGAAGATATTATACAATCGCCCTACCTACTTACTGAAGACGGCGCATTACATACTCACAGCTGCCATATTAATATTCAGCTGAATACCTTCCAACTTGAGCTATCTGCTCTTTTCTGTCTGCTGAGACCATCAGAACTTAACAAGGGTCAAAAGTGACGCTCTATTTGAAGAAGAAAGAGATCTTCTCTCCCTGTTATTCACCTGATTCTTGTGACTACGGCTCAAGTACAAAATATCCTTACCTCCATGGATAAATATGTGGCTAAGCCCAAGAGAAGGGGCCGTGGAACAGCACCAGCAAAAATCAGAGACACCAGAGCTTCGACCTCAACTCCCTCTAGCCCTCCATCATCCCCATCAGGAGATAATATCCTAGAGGGTGTGGATGATCCTTCCAAATACACTACTGCTTTGGTGGCTAAGGAGGTCATCCCGAGTTGATCGTAGCTGTGCTAAATTTAGCACAGCTGCGATCAGGTCGGAATGACCCCCTTTATATTAGAGATGAGCGGGTTCGGTTTCTTTGAATCCGAACCCGCACGAACTTCACTTTTTTTTCCACGGGTCCGAGCGACTCGGATCTTCCCGCCTTGCTCGGTTAACCCGAGCGCGCCCGAACGTCATCATGACGCTGTCGGATTCTCGCGAGGCTCGGATTCTATCGCGAGACTCGGATTCTATATAAGGAGCCGCGCGTCGCCGCCATTTTCACTCGTGCATTGAGATTGATAGGGAGAGGACGTGTCTGGCGTCCTCTCCATTAGAATAGAGATAGATAGATTAGATAGAGAGAGATTGTGCAGAGTCGCAGACAGAGTTAGTTTACCACAGTCAGTGACCAGTGCAGTTGCTAGTTAACTTTTATTTAATATAATATATCCGTTCACTTCTCTCTGCTATATCCGTTCTCTGCCTGAAAAAAAAAACGATACACAGCACAGTCAGTCACACAGTGTGACTCAGTCTGTGTGCACTCAGCTCAGCCCAGTGTGCTGCACAGTCATCAATGTATAAATTAAAAGCTTATAATTAATTGTGGGGGAGACTGGGGAGCACTGCAGGTTGTTAGCAGGAGCCAGGAGTACAATTATATTAATTAACAGTGCACACTTTTGCTGCAGGAGTGGTGACCAGTGCCTGACCACCAGTATAGTATTGTTGTATACTACTAATATCTCTTTAAATATCAACCAGTCTATATTAGCAGCAGACACAGTACAGTGCGGTAGTTCACGGCTGTGGCTACCTCTGTGTCGGCACACGGCAGGCAGTCCGTCCGACCAGAATTGTATTATTTATTATTATATACCTACCACCTAACCGTGGTTTTTTTTTCATTCTTTATACCGTCATAGTGTCATCCTAATTGTTACGAGTATACTACTATCTCTTTATCAACCAGTGTACAGTGCGGTAGTTCACGGCTGTGGCTACCTCTGTGTCGGCACACGGCAGGCAGTCCGTCCGACCAGAATTGTATTATTTATTATTATATACCTACCACCTAACCGTGGTTTTTTTTTCATTCTTTATACCGTCATAGTGTCATCCTAATTGTTACGAGTATACTACTATCTCTTTATCAACCAGTGTACAGTGCGGTAGTTCACGGCTGTGGCTACCTCTGTGTCGGCACACGGCAGGCAGTCCGTCCGACCAGAATTGTATTATTTATTATTATATACCTACCACCTAACCGTGGTTTTTTTTTCATTCTTTATACCGTCATAGTGTCATCCTAATTGTTACGAGTATACTACTATCTCTTTATCAACCAGTGTACAGTGCGGTAGTTCACGGCTGTGGCTACCTCTGTGTCGGCAGTCGGCAGGCAGTCCGTCCATCCATAATTGTATTATTATTATAATATATACCACCTAACCGTGTTTTTTTTTTCATTCTTTATACCGTCATAGTGTCATCCTAATTGTTACGAGTATACTACTATCTCTTTATCAACCAGTGTACAGTGCGGTAGTTCACGGCTGTGGCTACCTCTGTGTCGGCAGTCGGCAGGCAGTCCGTCCATCCATAATTGTATTATTATTATAATATATACCACCTAACCGTGGTTTTTTTTTCATTCTTTATACCGTCATAGTGTCATACTAGTTGTTACGAGTATACTACTATCTCTTTATCAACCAGTGTACAGTGCGGTAGTTCACGGCTGTGGCTACCTCTGTGTCGGCAGTCGGCAGGCAGTCCGTCCATCCATAATTGTATTATTATTATAATATATACCACCTAACTGTGGTTTTTTTTGCATTCTTTATACCGTCGTCATAGTGTCATACTAGTTGTTACGAGTATACTACTATCTCTTTATCAACCAGTGTACAGTGCGGTAGTTCACGGCTGTGGCTACCTCTGTGTCGGCAGTCGGCAGGCAGTCCGTCCATCCATAATTGTATTATTATTATAATATATACCACCTAACCGTGGTTTTTTTTTCATTCTTTATACCGTCGTCATAGTGTCATACTAGTTGTTACGAGTATACTACTATCTCTTTATCAACCAGTGTACAGTGCGGTAGTTCACGGCTGTGGCTACCTCTGTGTCGGCAGTCGGCAGGCAGTCCGTCCATCCATAATTGTATTATTATTATAATATATACCACCTAACCGTGGTTTTTTTTTCATTCTTTATACCGTCGTCATAGTGTCATACTAGTTGTTACGAGTATACTACTATCTCTTTATCAACCAGTGTACAGTGCGGTAGTTCACGGCTGTGGCTACCTCTGTGTCGGCAGTCGGCAGGCAGTCCGTCCATCCATAATTGTATTATTATTATAATATATACCACCTAACCGTGGTTTTTTTTTCATTCTTTATACCGTCGTCATAGTGTCATACTAGTTGTTACGAGTATACTACTATCTCTTTATCAACCAGTGTACAGTGCGGTAGTTCACGGCTGTGGCTACCTCTGTGTCGGCAGTCGGCAGGCAGTCCGTCCATCCATAATTGTATTATTATTATAATATATACCACCTAACTGTGGTTTTTTTTGCATTCTTTATACCGTCGTCATAGTGTCATACTAGTTGTTACGAGTATACTACTATCTCTTTATCAACCAGTGTACAGTGCGGTAGTTCACGGCTGTGGCTACCTCTGTGTCGGCAGTCGGCAGGCAGTCCGTCCATCCATAATTGTATTATTATTATAATATATACCACCTAACCGTGGTTTTTTTTGCATTCTTTATACCGTCGTCATAGTGTCATACTAGTTGTTACGAGTATACTACTATCTCTTTATCAACCAGTGTACAGTGCGGTAGTTCACGGCTGTGGCTACCTCTGTGTCGGCAGTCGGCAGGCAGTCCGTCCATCCATAATTGTATTATTATTATAATATATACCACCTAACCGTGGTTTTTTTTTCATTCTTTATACCGTCGTCATAGTGTCATACTAGTTGTTACGAGTATACTACTATCTCTTTATCAACCAGTGTACAGTGCGGTAGTTCACGGCTGTGGCTACCTCTGTGTCGGCAGTCGGCAGGCAGTCCGTCCATCCATAATTGTATTATTATTATAATATATACCACCTAACCGTGGTTTTTTTATACCACCTAACCGTGGCAGTCCGTCCATAATTGTATACTAGTATCCAATCCATCCATCTCCATTGTTTACCTGAGGTGCCTTTTAGTTCTGCCTATAAAATATGGAGAACAAAAAAGTTGAGGTTCCAAAATTAGGGAAAGATCAAGATCCACTTCCACCTCGTGCTGAAGCTGCTGCCACTAGTCATGGCCGAGACGATGAAATGCCAGCAACGTCGTCTGCCAAGGCCGATGCCCAATGTCATAGTACAGAGCATGTCAAATCCAAAACACCAAATATCAGAAAAAAAAGGACTCCAAAACCTAAAATAAAATTGTCGGAGGAGAAGCGTAAACTTGCCAATATGCCATTTACCACACGGAGTGGCAAGGAACGGCTGAGGCCCTGGCCTATGTTCATGGCTAGTGGTTCAGCTTCACATGAGGATGGAAGCACTCAGCCTCTCGCTAGAAAACTGAAAAGACTCAAGCTGGCAAAAGCACCGCAAAGAACTGTGCGTTCTTTGAAATCCCAAATCCACAAGGAGAGTCCAATTGTGTCGTTTGCGATGCCTGACCTTCCCAACACTGGACGTGAAGAGCATGCGCCTTCCACTATTTGCATGCCCCCTGCAAGTGCTGGAAGGAGCACCCGCAGTCCAGTTCCTGATAGTCAGATTGAAGATGTCAGTGTTGAAGTACACCAGGATGAGGAGGATATGGGTGTTGCTGGCGCTGGGGAGGAAATTGACCAGGAGGATTCTGATGGTGAGGTGGTTTGTTTAAGTCAGGCACCCGGGGAGACACCTGTTGTCCGTGGGAGGAATATGGCCGTTGACATGCCAGGTGAAAATACCAAAAAAATCAGCTCTTCGGTGTGGAGGTATTTCACCAGAAATGCGGACAACAGGTGTCAAGCCGTGTGTTCCCTTTGTCAAGCTGTAATAAGTAGGGGTAAGGACGTTAACCACCTCGGAACATCCTCCCTTATACGTCACCTGCAGCGCATTCATAATAAGTCAGTGACAAGTTCAAAAACTTTGGGTGACAGCGGAAGCAGTCCACTGACCAGTAAATCCCTTCCTCTTGTAACCAAGCTCACGCAAACCACCCCACCAACTCCCTCAGTGTCAATTTCCTCCTTCCCCAGGAATGCCAATAGTCCTGCAGGCCATGTCACTGGCAAGTCTGACGAGTCCTCTCCTGCCTGGGATTCCTCCGATGCATCCTTGCGTGTAACGCCTACTGCTGCTGGCGCTGCTGTTGTTGCCGCTGGGAGTCGATGGTCATCCCAGAGGGGAAGTCGTAAGCCCACTTGTACTACTTCCAGTAAGCAATTGACTGTTCAACAGTCCTTTGCGAGGAAGATGAAATATCACAGCAGTCATCCTACTGCAAAGCGGATAACTGAGGCCTTGGCATCCTGGGTGGTGAGAAACGTGGTTCCGGTATCCATCATTACTGCAGAGCCAACTAGAGACTTGTTGGAGGTACTGTGTCCCCGGTACCAAATACCATCTAGGTTCCATTTCTCTAGGCAGGCGATACCGAAAATGTACACAGACCTCAGAAAAAGAGTCACCAGTGTCCTAAAAAATGCAGCTGTACCCAATGTCCACTTAACCACGGACATGTGGACAAGTGGAGCAGGGCAGGGTCAGGACTATATGACTGTGACAGCCCACTGGGTAGATGTATGGACTCCCGCCGCAAGAACAGCAGCGGCGGCACCAGTAGCAGCATCTCGCAAACGCCAACTCTTTCCTAGGCAGGCTACGCTTTGTATCACCGCTTTCCAGAATACGCACACAGCTGAAAACCTCTTACGGCAACTGAGGAAGATCATCGCGGAATGGCTTACCCCAATTGGACTCTCCTGTGGATTTGTGGCATCGGACAACGCCAGCAATATTGTGTGTGCATTAAATCTGGGCCAATTCCAGCACGTCCCATGTTTTGCACATACCTTGAATTTGGTGGTGCAGAATTTTTTAAAAAACGACAGGGGCGTGCAAGAGATGCTGTCGGTGGCCAGAAGAATTGCGGGACACTTTCGGCGTACAGGCACCACGTACAGAAAACTGGAGCACCACCAAAAATTACTGAACCTGCCCTGCCATCATCTGAAGCAAGAAGTGGTAACGAGGTGGAATTCAACCCTCTATATGCTTCAGAGGTTGGAGGAGCAGCAAAAGGCCATTCAAGCCTATACAATTGAGCACGATATAGTAGGTGGAATGCACCTGTCTCAAGTGCAGTGGAGAATGATTTCAACGTTGTGCAAGGTTCTGATGCCCTTTGAACTTGCCACACGTGAAGTCAGTTCAGACACTGCCAGCCTGAGTCAGGTCATTCCCCTCATCAGGCTTTTGCAGAAGAAGCTGGAGGCATTGAAGAAGGAGCTAACACGGAGCGATTCCGCTAGGCATGTGGGACTTGTGGATGCAGCCCTTAATTCGCTTAACAAGGATTCACGGGTGGTCAATCTGTTGAAATCAGAGCACTACATTTTGGCCACCGTGCTCGATCCTAGATTTAAAGCCTACCTTGGATCTCTCTTTCCGGCAGACACAGGTCTGCTGGGGTTGAAAGACCTGCTGGTGACAAAATTGTCAAGTCAAGCGGAACGCGACCTGTCAACATCTCCTCCTTCACATTCTCCCGCAACTGGGGGTGCGAGGAAAAGGCCCAGAATTCCGAGCCCACCCGCTGGCGGTGATGCAGGGCAGTCTGGAGCGACTGCTGATGCTGACATCTGGTCCGGACTGAAGGACCTGACAACGATTACGGACATGTCGTCTACTGTCACTGCATATGATTCTCTCAACATTGATAGAATGGTGGAGGATTATATGAGTGACCGCATCCAAGTAGGCACGTCACACAGTCCGTACTTATACTGGCAGGAAAAAGAGGCAATTTGGAGGCCCTTGCACAAACTGGCTTTATTCTACCTAAGTTGCCCTCCCACAAGTGTGTACTCCGAAAGAGTGTTTAGTGCCGCCGCTCACCTTGTCAGCAATCGGCGTACGAGGTTACATCCAGAAAATGTGGAGAAGATGATGTTCATTAAAATGAATTATAATCAATTCCTCCGCGGAGACATTGACCAGCAGCAATTGCCTCCACAAAGTACACAGGGAGCTGAGATGGTGGATTCCAGTGGGGACGAATTGATAATCTGTGAGGAGGGGGATGTACACGGTGATATATCGGAGGGTGAAGATGAGGTGGACATCTTGCCTCTGTAGAGCCAGTTTGTGCAAGGAGAGATTAATTGCTTCTTTTTTGGGGGGGGTCCAAACCAACCCGTCATATCAGTCACAGTCGTGTGGCAGACCCTGTCACTGAAATGATGGGTTGGTTAAAGTGTGCATGTCCTGTTTTGTTTATACAACATAAGGGTGGGTGGGAGGGCCCAAGGATAATTCCATCTTGCACCTCTTTTTTCTTTTCTTTTTCTTTGCATCATGTGCTGATTGGGGAGGGTTTTTTGGAAGGGACATCCTGCGTGACACTGCAGTGCCACTCCTAGATGGGCCCGGTGTTTGTGTCGGCCACTAGGGTCGCTAATCTTACTCACACAGCTACCTCATTGCGCCTCTTTTTTTCTTTGCGTCATGTGCTGTTTGGGGAGGGTTTTTTGGAAGGGACATCCTGCGTGACACTGCAGTGCCACTCCTAGATGTGCCCGGTGTTTGTGTCGGCCACTAGGGTCGCTAATCTTACTCACACAGTCAGCTACCTCATTGCGCCTCTTTTTTTCTTTGCGTCATGTGCTGTTTGGGGAGGGTTTTTTGGAAGGGCCATCCTGCGTGACACTGCAGTGCCACTCCTAGATGGGCCCGGTGTTTGTGTCGGCCACTAGGGTCGCTTATCTTACTCACACAGCGACCTCGGTGCAAATTTTAGGACTAAAAATAATATTGTGAGGTGTGATGTGTTCAGAATAGGCTGAAAATGAGTGTAAATTATGTTTTTTGAGGTTAATAATACTTTGGGATCAAAATTACCCCCAAATTCTATGATTTAAGCTGTTTTTTAGGGTTTTTTTAAAAAAACACCCGAATCCAAAACACACCCGAATCCGACAAAAAAAATTCGGTGAGGTTTTGCCAAAACGCGGTCGAACCCAAAACACGGCCGCGGAACCGAACCCAAAACCAAAACACAAAACCCGAAAAATTTCCGGCGCTCATCTCTACTTTATATTGAGTACTCGGTGTATATATTATTGCTATTGTGTATCCTCAGTTTTACAAATAAAAAGCTTCCATTTCCATCTTCAAGGGTATCTAGAATAGTGTATCTGAGGGATTTATGGAATATAATTACCACTCCCTTTTGCTTTGAAGTAAAAGATGCCAACTTATACTCATTAATCCAGGTGTCTCTGAGTACATTAGGATCTCCTGTTTTCCAGTGGGTCTCTTACAGCATCGCCACGTCTGGTTTCAGATGCTTCAAATGCTGCAGTATTTTCTTACGTTTTATCGGGGTGTTAAGACCCTCCACATTCCAAGTAAGGAACTTTATGTATGTCTTACTCTTATACGTAGTAGTCACAATATTATCATAATTAACCAATACCCGTCTTGTTGAACATATGCAACAGTAATAAAAAAAGTTGCTCAGCTTCTCATGTCCCAGCGAGCAGAGAAACCTGATCAAAAGTGGGTATATATAACCTATACCATTTTAACAGCATCTTAAACATTGTCAAAGAATATACTGCAGTTTGTCTACCCGACCTATTAAAACTAATATAATTTTTCTGAACAGAATTAAGATGGGGAAGCACAGGGTGGGGAAACGGGGAGGGGGAAAAGGAAAAGAGGAAAATACTGTAAGTGTACGCTGTGTAGACCAAATAAAATGCAAATGTGTATAACCAGGCAGTAAAACACTATCCTTTGAATACCAAATGTAAAACACCAACAACAATATGTCATTATACATAAGAACAGTAAGGTACTGTAGTTGCAATAGCTAGGATACTTGCGATCTAATTGCAACATCAGTCTCCAGATCTAGAGGTGGTCGAAGCAAAAGTCTTTGCAGCAGTTACTGAGTCAAATAGATGTGGTTTCCCTTCATACTGTACACGAAGCTTTGCTAGGTAGAGTAATGCTAGGTACGATCACTGACACAGACATGTGGGGGGACGCCCAGCACAGGGCTAGTCCGCCCCGCATGTCTGGCCGCCCCCCCCTCACAAGTACAAAAGCATCGCACAGTGGCTATAGTGGCACAGTAACTATTGGTTACTTTCCAGTGACTTATGGTCTAGAACAGTGTTTTTCAACCACTGTGCCGTGGCACACTAGTGTGCCCTGAGCAGTCTCCAGATGTTTGGACCCGGGCCAGTGGCGTAAGTTTGTCCCAGTTGCCCGGAGGCAAGAAAAATATTGGTGCCCCCTTTGGGCGTGGCTTGTGCAGCGTTAGACGTGTGAGACGTCTGAAAGTCTGGTCCAGGTGTGTCGGATGAACAACGTCTGACCGCGCTGTGTGGTGTGCCGTCCTGAGCTAGTACGAGAGGGAGACACCCGTGGATGTTCACAGCCAAACGATTGATCATGCTGATCTTCTAAAGCTAAGATGTATGTGAGCATTATTGTTCAATAAATGAATTTGTAATACTTTTCTCACACCTGCGCACTCCATTCTTCTTATATATATATATATATATATATATATATATATATATATATATATTTGCTCCTGCATAGCAAGCCTGCAGATTCTAACTATATGAAGCTACTACAAAACCGTTGCAACTAGGCAGATTTATGTAGGGGTCCAGCCACACACTACATAGATTTGCTCAGTCAATCACAATGCTGATTATTTCTCTGACAATTAATTTGCAAGTGTCATATCCAGACTTAGAACCCACAACCTATTACACTGGAAGCATGCACCTTACTGATGGAGATATCTGCTCATGCATAGGAAGTATGAGAATTCTAACTTCAGTATATGAAGTTACTTGTAATTGTCTGAGAAAAAACTTCATATAGTTAGAATTTTCATGCTTACTTTATAGGGGCTAAACCTCCTAATAATGTGTTATTCAAAAAGTAAAGCATACAATACCTTTAATACCAAGAAAAAATGACACGGAGACTTGAATTTGGCAGAAAATTGTTAGCTATTTATTGTACCCTAACCATTAGAAAAAACCTGTAAAGTAACATTTTAGTTAACATGCCAATTCAGCCGGCATATGGTGGCAGAAAAAAGAACGGCTATATTCCACTGACGATAACCTCAAAAAACATTAAAACCCAAACGATCCTAATTTACCACAAACCATACATAGGTAATAGGTGCCTGACTCAGACCTCCACGCTGACTGCCCACCCTGATGGGTGATGACGCTGCCCCCTGATGGGTGATCTAGCGGCCTTAAAAGTCAATGGAGGTGAGTGCACCTAAACCACACCAATACTGTAAACAACTGTAACTAACAAGTCAAACTACAACCTGCCGTTCTTTTCCGCCAACAGCGAAAGACTCTTCCCCAGAGTCTTCGCACCGCCACCATACCCTCAACCAGGGGCGTCAGAACGTTTTTAGGTTGGGGGGGGGGGGGGGGCAAGATATAATCTCAATTTGGCACGCCTAAATTGCTGAATCGCTAAAGGCCAGATCAACACTAAATTCCCACAACCAGAAATACATACTATTGTTTTGGCTTCCTCATGTACAGATGTAGCCACACTCATCATCACGACACGGATGGCGTGCCACTGCCTAGTGTGCCCGCATCTATGGCGTGCACTCCATAGGCTTCAATGGTGCAATCGCCGGCTGCGACTAGTTGCAGCACGGCGTATACTGCAGCTTGCGGCGATGCATATATCCATGCATATGCATCGCGGCAACGATGAGTATGGCTATAACCGTAATTAGTGACCAGAATGTCTGATTGTATGATGTCACTTCAGCTCTCCCATGTCACTCTAGTTTTCTACCACGTGCCCAATGTAGCAGGGAGAGTATATCAAGCACTAGCAGTGACCAGTGCAGTGCTGGCGCCGAGGTGATTGATAGTAGTGGCCGTGGAGTTACAGGGAGGGCGAGGGCAGGGATGCTGAGGGAGAGTTACAGGGAGGGCGAGGGCAGGGGTGCTGAGGGAGAGTTACAGGGAGGGCAAGGGCAGGGATGCTGAGGGAGAGTTACAGGGAGGGCGAGGGCAGGGGTGCTGAGGGCCAAAAGGGGCGTGGCTTCATTGAAATGGGCGTGGCTTCGCATAAAGGGGCGTGGTATTGCAGGAAAAGACTACCTTATACCCCAGTTTTGCAACCTGCATGCCCAGACGTTAGCCACCACAGGAAAGAAAAAATAAGATTTTACTTACTGGTAAATCTATTTCTCGTAGTCCGTAGTGGATGCTGGGGACTCCGTAAGGACCATGGGGAATAGACGGGCTCCGCAGGAGACAGGGCACTTTAAGAAAGAATTTGGATACTGGTGTGCTCTAGCTCCTCCCTCTATGTCCCTCCTCCAGACCTCAGTTAGAGAAACTGTGCCCGGAAGAGCTGACAGTACAAGGAAAGGATTTTGGAATCCAGGGCAAGACTCATACCAGCCACACCAATCACACCGTACAACTCGTGATAACTATACCCAGTTAACAGTATGAACAACAACGGAGCATCAGATCAACCCTGATGCAACCAACATAACCCTTATTTAAGCAATAACTATGTACAAGTATTGCAGAAGAAGTCCGCACTTGGGACGGGCGCCCAGCATCCACTACGGACTACGAGAAATAGATTTACCGGTAAGTAAAATCTTATTTTCTCTAACGTCCTAGTGGATGCTGGGGACTCCGTAAGGACCATGGGGATTATACCAAAGCTCCCAAACGGGCGGGAGAGTGCGGATGACTCTGCAGCTCCGAATGAGCAAACACAAGGTCCTCCTCAGCCAGGGTATCAAACCTGCAGAACTTTGCAAAGGTGTTTGAACCTGACCAAGTAGCCGCTCGGCAAAGCTGTAATGCCGAGACCCCTCGGGCAGCCGCCCAAGAAAAGCCCACCTTCCTTGTGGAATGGGCCTTAACTGATGTAGGCAGCGGCAACCCAGCCGCAGAATGAGCCTGCTGAATCGTGTTACAGATCCAGCGAGCAATAATTTGCTTTGAAGCAGGCGCCCCAAGCTTGTTGGAAGCATACAGGATAAACAAAGATTCTGTTTTCCTGACCCTAGCCGTTCTGGCTACATAAACCTTCAAAACCCTGACCACATCTAGTAACTTGGAATCCTCCAAGTCACGAGTAGCCACAGGCACCACAATAGGTTGGTTCATATGAAAGGATGACACCACTTTTGGCAGAAATTGTGGACGGGTCCGCAATTCTGCCCTGTCCATATGGAAAACCAGATAGGGGCTTTTATGTGACTAAGCCGCTAAGTCTGACACACGCCTAGCTGAAGCCAAGGCTAATAGCATGACCACCTTCCACGTGAGAAATTTTAACTCCACGGTTTTGAGTGGCTCAAACCAGTGTGACTTCAGGAAACTCAACACCACATTAAGATCCCAAGGTGCCACTGGAGGCACAAAAGGGGGCTGAATATGCAGTACTCCCTTTACAAACGTCTGGACTTCAGGAAGAGAAGCCAGTTCTTTTTGAAAGAAAATGGATAGAGCCAAATCTGGACCTTAATGGAACCAAATTTCAGGCCCAAAGTCACTCCCGACTGTAAGAAGTGAAGGAAAAGGCCCAGCTGGAATTCCTCCGTAGGGGCATTCCTGGCCTCACACCAAGCAACATATTTTCGCCATATACGGTGATAATGTTTAGCCATCACGTCCTTCCTAGCCTTTACCAGCGTAGGAATAACCTCATCCGGAATGCCTTTTTCTGCTAGGATCCTGCGTTCAACCGCCATGCAGTCAAACGCAGCCGCGGTAAGTCTTGGAACAGACAGGGCCCCTGTTGCAACAAGTCCTGCCTTAGCGGCAGAGGCCATGGGTCCTCTGTGAGCATTTCTTGCAGATCCGGATACCAAGTCCTTCTTGGCCAATCCGGAACAATGAGTATTGTTCTCACTCTTCTTTTTCTTATGATTCTCAGCACCTTTGGTATGAGAGGAAGAGGAGGAAATACATAAATCGACTGGAACACCAACGGTGTCACTAGTGCGTCTACAGCTATCGCCTGAGGGTCTCTTGACCTGGCGCAATATCTCTGTAGCTTTTTGTTGAGGCGGGATGCCATCATGTCCACCTGTGGCAGTTCCCACCGCCTTGCAATCTGCGTGAAGACTTCTTGATGAAGTCCCCACTCTCCCGGGTGGAGGTCGTGCCTGCTGAGGAAGTCTGCTTCCCAGTTGTCCACTCCCGGAATGAACACTGCTGACAGTGCTCTTACGTGATTCTCCACCCAGCAAAGAATTCTGGTGGCTTCCACCATCGCCACCCTGCTCCTTGTGCCGCCTTGGCGGTTTACATGAGCCACTGCGGTGATATTGTCTGACTGAATCAGAACCGGTTGGTCGCGAAGCAGGAACTCCGCTTGACGTAGGGCGTTGTATATGGCCCTTAGTTCCAGGATGTTGATGTGAAGGCAAGTCTCCTGACTTGACAACAGCCCATGGAAATTTCTTCCCTATGTGACTGCCCCCCACCCTCGGAGGCTTGCATCCGTGGTCACCAGGACCCAGTCCTGAATGCCAAATCTGCGACCTTTGAGAAGGTGAGCACTCTGCAGCCACCACAGGAGAGACACCCTGGCCCTGGGGGATAGGGTGATTAACCAATGCATCTGAAGATGTGATCCGGACCACTTGTCCAGTAAATCCCATTGGAAGGTCCTCGCATGGAACCTGCCGAAGGGAATGGCCTCGTATGATGCCACCATCCTTCCCAGGACTCGAGTGCAGTGATGCACTGACACCTGTTTTGGTTTTAATAGATTCCTCACCAGCGTCACGAGCTCCTGAGCTCTCTCTATCGGGAGATAAACCCTTTTCTGGTCTGTGTCTAGGATCATGCCTAGGAGAGGCAGATGAGCTGTAGGAACCAACTGCGACTTTGGAATATATAGAATCCAGCCGTGTTGCCGTTACACTTCCAGAGAAAGTGATACGCTGTTCAGCCACTGCTCTCTTGATCTCGCTTTTATGAGGAGATCGTCCAAGTACGTGATAATAGTGACACCTTGCTTCCGCAGGAGCACCATCATTTCCGCCATTACCTTGGTGAACATCCTCGGGGCCGTGGAGAGACCAAACGGCAACGTCTGAAACTGGTAATGACAATCCCGTACCGCAATTCTGAGGTTCGCCTGATGAGGTGGATAAATGGGGACATGAAGGTATGCATCCTTTATGTCCCGAGTCACCGGTCTAATAAAGGAAGTGCCGGTTCGTGAGCCAATCAGAGCTCACGAATGGCACTTCCTTTATTAGACCGGCCGGAGAGCCAGGAGGGACACGGGAGAGGCGCGCGCCGTGCCCTCAGTGTCCCTCCAACACAGCAGCGGAGGGAAGGAGACCGCAGATTGACATGCGGACGCTCGTCCGCATGTCAATCTGTGCAAAGTCAGTGGCGCCCCCGCAGCCCCTCGCCCCCAAGCCACCGCGAGGACTGCGGGGGCAGTAGTTACGCCACTAACTGCACGGAGCGAAGGATGTAATGTGCGGTCTTTCACCTGACCGCACATCACTCCTCCGCTCCCCCTGGATATGATCGGCGCCTCTCTATGTTTGGGGGGGGCGAGCTGCCCCCTTGCGCCCCCAGTTCCGACGCCTCTGCCCTCAACCTAACTCCTGCAACACCAGAAACAGATCCTCCAGGAAAAACAACATCCCCTCCTTGGACAGTTGCACACCAACAGGCCGAAAAAGGTGTCTGGCACGAAACCGAATCCTAGGGTGGCGAACCACTTTCCCTCCGTGAGCCAACACCCACTTCGCCACCGCCGCATTCACCTTTTGCCTGGCCTCATCAATCGGGCGACCGTCCGCCACTCCTCGCCAACGCAACCTTGGCACCATCATAGAGAACACCAAAACACAATTGGGCCACGCTGCGGCCACACTGGCCAGATCCTCCATCATGGCCCATCGCAGCTCCAAAGATGTCCTCTTCCCCAGATCGTTGCCACCCAAATGGACAACCAGCACCCTAGGGACTCCATGCTCGCTGACCTGACTGACCAATCTACTCTTCAGATCTTGCCACATCATCCCTCGCCAACCAAGCCAACGAACGCCATGAGCCCAAGGAAAAAACTGCGCCCCCTCCGAGGCCAAAAACCTGGCTGCCCAGTAAACATAAGAGTGGCCAACTACCCAGATTGCCAAATCGTCGTCAACCCAACCTGAAGAGAAGGAAAGGAGTAAAAATCGGTTAATAAGAATCCTAACAGGAGCTTATTGAATGCATTAACCTGAAGGATCTGCCAAAAGAAAAAAGGGGTCTTCGTGTCTTGCATAAATCACGGCCTAGCCGATCTAAACAAGCTTCCAGCCAATCGAAGCATAACATAAAAATACAACGGGAAAGATCAAAGTAAAATAAGGAAAATAAAAAGGGAAGGGGGGGGGGGGGGGTTAAAACGGGGAAAACATGTAAGAACTCAGCTGGAGGTGAAAGCGTAAAACCTGCTGAGGGACTTTGATTTGTACTGATCAGCCGAATTGTAGATTGAAATTCAGTCCGTCAAGTCAGGCAAAAAATCGCAAAAGAACTCCAGACCCCCGCTGCCAGCAGCGGCGAGTACCTAATCCCTGAGTAGGATGAACAGGGGAGACAAACAGACACAACTGCACAAGGACGTACTTAACCTTACAACATGAACTTATACAACGTCTAATAAAACTGAACTGTTAATCAAACTAAAAACTCATGAAACTGGGCGAATATATCGCCTGTAACTTGACGACTTCCATCGCCCCACTGCCTGAATCTCCGCAACGGAAACACCCACCGACGCAGCCGACGTCGCCGCCCCGATTCGGAAAGAATGCGTACCGAAAGCAGCGGGTGAAAGGCCCAAGCTCGCCAGACAGCGACTCAGCATCCAACGAAACTGATATTTCGTCAAAGGTAAACCGTCTTAATGCAGCAGCCACGACCCCTGCACACCGGGCCGAACCGCTGCATATTTCGATGCCAACCTCACCGGGCAAATGCTCCCCTCCAGAGACGGTACCAAAGTGACCCATAGCCCTCTACCTACATGGTCCGTCTTAGAGCGACGCAATCTGCACAGCAAGGACCTCTCACCCACCACCACGTCATCCAGAAGCATGCGCGAGTCTGCCCGCTTAGATGGCGCTACCAGCTCCGAAACCCGAAAGGCTCCGTGGTAAGCCATGGAGAACGGCAACTGGAACAAAAGCGATTCAAAAATTGACGACGCGATACTGCCTACCGCATCGATGAATGCCGGTAGCAAGGCTACATCGATGGGCCGTCGCCTATCAGGCGGCGTTGGCGCCACGCGCGCCCACCCTTTCATCGCCTTTACCAGAAGCCCGCTCTTTGTCACGTCAGGGACACCCTTGATTTTATTAAAAAACGAAATTCCTGCTAAGTACCGGGACACCACCGCTCTGGACCTACCCGTGACAAAAAGCTGCCAAATAAAAGTAAGCATCAGCCGATGCCCGCTCTTACCTTCTTGACTACGTCCTCGGACAAACTCTTCCCACTCGCTCCAAGCTTGACCGTAAGCCTTGAGCGTGTTCGGAGCCACTGACCGCATCACTAGACCCTCCAGTCCGGTCCGATCACCTACCAGACATAACCGGGACATTGAAACCCACGCTCATCGGCCTCGGGTGCCAACAAACAAAATCTCTCCCACTGACCGCGGGACAACGCGTCGGCAATTCCGTTCTCAAGTCCTGGCACATGCTGCGCGCGGAACCATACATTCTTATGCAAGCATGTCAGCAGCAATCGCCCAAGCACCCTCAGAACCACCAGCGACTTCGCCCTCTGGTTATTTATCGCATGCACCACGCCCAGATTGTCCCATCTAAACAAAATGCTGCGATGAGCTAGACGATCGCCCCAAACCTCCAGTGCTACCATAATGGGGAAAAGCTCCAGCAGCAAAAGGTCCTTAGTGAAACCTTCGCGATGCCAATTCTCAGGCCACGAGGCCACGCCCCAAGATCCCTCTAGGTAGCAACCGAACCCAGAGGAACCCGCCGCGTCGGTAAATAGCTGTAACCTAGCATTGTTGATCGTTGGGGCCAGCCAGATACGCACCCCATTAAAGTCCTCCAGGAACGAGGCCCAGACGGCCAAATCCCTCTTAATCTCGGAGGACAAACGAATGAAATGATGCGGCCTGGCACACCCCGCCGTCGCCCTCTCCAGTTTTCGGCAGAAAACCCTGCCCATCGGGATCACCCGGCAAGCAAAGTTCAAGAGGCCCAGCAAGGACTGCGCCTGCCTCAGCGTGACTTTGCGCGACATCACGAGCTGGCAAATAACCTCGCGGAGCTTCGCGACCTTGGCCTGAGGAAGGCGACACGAGCCTGCCACCGTGTCGATTTCAATCCCCAAGAACGACAAACAGGAAACCGGCCCCTCCGTTTTATCCTCGGCCACAGGAACGCCAAAATGATAAAACAACGCTCGGATGCTGAACAGCAAGTCGCTGCAGCGCGGCGAATTCGTCGGTCCCACACAGAGGAAATCATCGAGGTAATGAGTGACTCCATGACCCCCTGAAGAAGACTCCACGCACCAATGCAAGAATGTGCTAAACCTTTCAAAAAACGAGCAGGAAACGGAACATCCCATCGGCAAACATTTGTCAATGAAATATTCCGCTCCGATCCGAAAACCCATAAAACGGAATGAGTCCGGATGCAACGGGAGCAACCGAAACGCGGACTCAACATCGATCTTAGCCATCAGAGCTCCCGGGCCGTAACTACGAACCAACTTCAGCGCCTCGTCAAACGATTGGTACACCACCGAGCAGTGTGCCGGCGGTATCGCGTCGTTGACCGACGACCCTGACGGGTAAGAAAGATGTTGAATGAGCCGAAAGGCACCCGGAGTCTTCTTGGGGACTACCCCCACTGAGGAAATTACCAAGTCATCCACTGGGGGCGAGCTAAACGGGCCCTCCATCCTACCCATTCGCACCTCTTTATCAACTTTCTCACGCAAAACGGACGGCAAGGCGCGAGCGGACTGAAGATTCCGGAGAGCCTTGACCGATACATCGCCCGCAACTGGCAAGCGGAAACCAAACTTAAAACCCTGAAACAAAAACTGAGCGTCCGTACTATTCGGATACCAATCCAACCATTTGGACATGGCGTCCAAATTAATTGGCGTTGGGGCCCTGCGGAGCGATCCCGCTCGCGCCGGGCCTTGCTTAGCTTTGCTTTCCCCTCGCGCCTTGTCGATTTCCTTTAAAATAGTTGGAGGCCGGGTGGAAGCCGCCACATTGCAAGCACGAATGTCGAAACCGACACTGCTTGCCGAAGGAACAGGTCGCATTATTAAATGCGAAGCACTTCCCCCTCGCGGCGGCCTGCCCACCTCCGCGGACAGCCAACCTACCTTTCCTACCCGGTCCCCCTTCCGCGCTACTCCCCTGAGCGGATGACCATGCGCGTTGCCCGTCCGCCCCCGGATTCCGGGGCTCCTTTGCGGGTTGAGAAGCCCGGGTGACCTGGAGCCAGACCTCCACGTCCTTGCAACAGAAGTCAATAATCTGTAAGCAGTCCTGCTTCTCTCGGAACTTCTCATCATACATCCGACATTCGATTCCTGACGATGTGCGCTGCATATCGTGTATCAAGTGCAGGTATCGTATGACGTTCATATGTTCGTCAGGCCTATCTTCCAGATAACACGCCGCAAAGACGCAAAAAACGGCCAGCCAGTTGTCGAAAGTACGGAAAGCTTCAGCTCCGATGCCTTTCTTAGCTGTCGCTGCCTTATACTCCTTCTTCGCGTCCTTAGTCAGCACGAACATATCCACGTAATCGCCTCTGCAGATCTTCCTACGGCAGCTATCCCGCAACCCCCTCAAAACTGCCGTATAATCACAGTGGACTACCCCAGGCAAATCGCGGCGCTTCTTGGCCCTGCGAGCGTCCACGCTAAGCCGCTTGCGTCTCTTCCGCCTCTCCTGCTGCCCCGCCGCCCTCTTAGCGTACTTCGACGCACGCTTTTTTGCCCTAGTCGTGCTACTGACGTCGGACGCTTGTGACGACAGGGATGAAGAAGAGGAGGAACTGAGAGAACTGGAGCGCGTGCTGGAGCCCGACGCCGACTGGTCAACCTCACCTGATGCTGTCGACTGTTCGGACTGGGAGTCCTCCGGTGTGGAAACTTCGAAATCCTCCTCATCGCTCACGTCCACCTCAACCTCTCCGCGATCACCTGAAAAAGAAGACAAAGCACGGGACCCGGAAGCCACTCCCGGGGCATGCCTAGCACTCCGGGGCAAAGACGTCCCCACCTCGCGTCCGCGCTCCGTCCATACTGGATGGTGTCCCAACTGCGCCGCGGCCGCCCCCAGGTCACGGCAAGCGCGCGCTATTCGCTGAGCCGCTGACCCCTGCTGCGTACTGGACACCCCCGCTTCAGCGCACGCGCCGGAATGCCTTGCTTCCCCCGGGGATGCGGCCGCGGCCAATGGGCCCAATGCCGCCACCACCGTCGACAGAGCCGACGCCAACTCTCCGGAAGCCTCCTGACTTCCCCAAAAATCGCGGCCGGCACCGGCGGGAGCCCCCGCAGATGCCGGTGCACCTCTCCTGGCCCGTCGGTCGGCAGGTGCTGATAAGGGACCCAACGGCCAAAGCCCCGCCTGGCCTGCTGGTGATCCGCTGGCCCCCCTGACCACGATTGGCGTGGTCCCCCACCAATCCTCTAACCTATCCTGCGTCTGCTGGCCCTCACTACTGCTGTTGTACCTGCCACCTGCCCCCCCGCGCGTGCCCTCCCCCCGCAGGCCGGAGCTCTCCCCGTCTGCAGGGAAGGCACCTCTACGGGGCTCAATGCTGTTGCTCCCTATCCTGGGACGCCCCCCCCCCCCCCCCCCCCGCCCTCCCCGCCGGACTCCGGCTGTAAGGGAGGCAGCAGGGGAGACGCTGAAACTGGCGGCGCTGCTGCGCGCACACGTGCGCGAACGGTGCCACTTGCTGAGAGCCTGGGCATGCGCGCACCCCGTGCGCGCGGCCCGCCACTTCCCGCCACCGTCCTCCCAGCGTCAGGGCCACAAGTAGGGACCGCCGGACGAGGCCCTGCGACAGGCCTCGTCTGACCCGCCGCCGCTCTCCGCCCACCCCGGCCCCCTCGCCCGGCATCACTCCACGGCCGTGACAAGGGGGACGGGTGGGGAGATGGGATGGGAGCCCCCGTAGGCCGCGGGTGCCAGCTCCCGGCAACGGCGCCTCACCCTCAAGAGGTGGAGGTGAAGGCCGATGCCCGGCCACATCCGGACGGCTCCCCCGTGCCCCCGGTCCCCCCTGCCGCCCGCGGCCGAAGGTTAACACCGGATCCGAAGCCAGGGGCAGGGAAGACCGGGTCCGCCCAGCCACCGCCACGCGGGCACCCACGCCGGCGGACGGGGAATGGGCAGATGAGCCCGCAGGCCCATCCGCGGACCCAGCTTCACCGCCAGCAGAGCGGTAACGAGCTGGGGTCCCGGCAGAGCGGAGGGGGCGAGAGGCGGCCATTATCCCAAAGCAGTATGTGGGGGAGATGAGAGAGGAGGGTGAAGCTATAACAGTGAATACTGTGAACAGTGAAACAGTGAAAATTGAATACTCTAATTAGCTAGCTAAAAAACACTAGTGCATGTGCAATTCAGCAACACTCACCAGAAGGCAAACCAGCAGCAAGAGAGACTTAGCTATCCTATACATCCCTATATATACTGATCCCTCCCTTCTCTACCATTGGCTGTACTTTTCATAACAGTTAGGTCCACCCCTCACAGGAGGTTTAACTCTCTCCATTCCTATGCCTGTCATTTCGCTCTCCAAAGAACTTCATCAGTAAGGTATCTGCTACCAGTGTATCTATACTAAAGAGGGTGTGATTTGTAAGGTGTAGTGACTAGTGGGGAAGTCGGCTACGGAAGAGATACCGGCTGCTGTCATTTAACTTAATTGATTAATGTCACTGAACACACGGAACAGGAGGAGAGGTGCCCCCCTTCAAAGCAGGAGCCCGGCGGCAACTGACTCCGTTGCCTCCCAGAGTTCTGCCTCTGGCCCGGGCAGTGTTGGGCTCTTCTGGCTTTCTCAAATGTGGCTCAGGCGTTACCTATGGAGAAGCTGTGACATGACATCCTAGGACATGCAACTGCACCATGCATCACCATTATATTTGAGTGTGCCTTGACAATATTTAAATATTGTTCATTGTGCCGCGAGTTGTAAAAGGTTGAAAATCTCTGGTCTAGAATATGTGACTCAAAAGTGGAAAATATAGCTATTTCTGACCATGCAACCATGTGGTTCACCCTCTCTAATCACCCCTAAGAAGGTCTCTTATAACTGGAGATTTCCCTCTTATTTATTCACATCTCCCGATTTGAAATCTTATCTAGAAAGCAACTTTTTAAACTATGTTGATGACAATATCCAGCATATAGATGACATAGACCTCTTCTGCTCAGCTTTAAAGCCTGTGTTGAGAGGTCACATTATAGCATACATTGCGAATAAATGAAAAACACTTAATCAACGGTTTCAGTAGCTAGGTCTAGAGCTCTCCAAAGCTTACACAACCTTGTTAACATTCCCAACTGATGATAATCGTAGAATATACATTAAAATGAAGCAACAGTATGATACTCTATGCACGGAGAAAGCTCAATATGCTTTAGACTATCAGAAACACAAATATTTTAGATGGGGCAACAAAGCCGGAAAGCTTTTAGCAAATTCATAGCCAACATCCCATATCTAACATCCTCAGACTTAACTCTGATGCTCAAACGTTGTCTGACTCAGTTGATATCGCTAACTCCTTTTTGAATTATTACAAAGATCTGTACACAGCTCCACCAGATGAGCCCACTGGAGGCATGGATCTTCCTCCGGTCGGCAGGATCTCCCGCGTCGATGGAGGAGGAGCATGACTCTTTAATAGACCCAATCACTGAGCAAGAATCAACGACAATAATCAAGCAACCTGTTAATTCATGTAATTTATACACGGAGAATTTCCCACAAATTATTACACGTACTTTAGCTGATTTTCAAGCATGGAAACACTTACCTCTTTCTTACTTGGGAAGGTGTCAATTAATTAAAATGATTACCTTCCCGAGACTATTATACCCTATTCAGATGTTCCCTATATTGTTGTCGGAGGTGAATTTGAAAACTTTAGCCAAGGCTTTTAGTGGGTTCATCTAGGCAAATAAAAAACCTAGGATTTCACTATTTAAACTGAGTCAATCGCCAAAATTGGGGGGGGGGGGGGGGGGGGGGTAAATCTCCCTTGTATTAGGAGTTACATATTGGCAGCAAATTATCGCTACCTACGCAATAGACTGGATGCGAGTGTCTGAATACTTTGCTAGCACCGGCTTGGAACAAGCCTTTAGTCCTGAAATCCCACTTGTTAGTCTTTTACATTTGCGTCCTTCTACTTTCTCACGATCAGTAAAAGATAATGGGGGTAATTCAGACCTGATCGCAGCAGCAAATTTGTTAGCAGCTGGGCAAAACCATGTGCACTGCAGGGGGGGCAGATATAACATGTGCAGAGATTTGGGTGGAGTGTGTTCAAACTGAAATCTAAATTGCAGTGTAAAAATAAATCAGCCAGTATTTACCCTGCACAGAAACAAAATAACCCACCCAAATCTAACTCTCTCTGCACATGTTATATCTGCCACCCCTGCAGTGCACATGTTTTGCCCAACTGCCCAAAAATTTGCGGCTATAATCAGGTCTGATTTACCCCCCATATACTAATAAACTCTACATGCACCGCATGGAGAATAGCACGATCTAGGATGGACATCTCCAGCTATAATACAGTTTTCATTCCACTGACCCATAATATAGGATTCCAAGGGATCACCATCCATTCAATCTTAAATTCTGTCAAATCAAAATGTACGATCAATCCATCAATTGTTAGACCACTGAACACTTCAATTACTTTCTTATTCAAGTCTCAGAGAAGTTTTTCCACAAGTTAATATTCCATTATGTGTATACTTTCAAATACGCAGCTATATTGGCTATTATCTAACTTGACAGAAGAAGATAAAACAAACAAATTAGATGAACTGTTGCACCAAAGTCCTGATTGGAGTCACTCAACATCTTCATTGTATATGTATATTAGGAGACCTATCATTTGGGATATCACCCGAACGGGATTAGCTAAATGGACCTCAGATCTCCCATCTGTTACGGTCCTGGCTATACTTACTGCCCTCAATCGACTAAATAATACCCCTTTCACACTGCCAACGCCGGATCCCACCCGGGAATTGAAAGCCGGTCCTTCCCGGGTGGGATCCGGCATTGGCAGCTGCTGCAGGCTTTCCCGACCCGGCAATAAGCCGGGCGGGTTGCCATAGCAGCGGGGGGCGGAGCTGGTGGCCTGGGCGGAGGTGGAGGCGGCGCTGGGAGATGAGCTCATCTCTGCGCCGCCTCTCCCTATCTAGTAAACGTGTCCTGGGACGCATCGACCCGGGAGCCCATTTACGCAGCCACTGACCCGGTATTCAACCCGGTAATAATACTGCTTTATTCCCGGATTGAATTGCCGGGTCAGACGACTCGCGATTTCGGCAATGCCCCTTTCACACCGCACGCCAACCCGTGTCGACCCGGCAATATGCCGGGTCGATACCGGGTCATTTGTGCGGTATGAAAGGGGTATAAATGTCTTATTTCGGCTTCATACTGTATGCTGAAATGAACTATCAACTATTACACCGCTCATATATCACCCCAAAATTACGATTTCAAATGGGTATATTGTTAAACTCTAAATGTTTTAAATGTCATATGTTGGATGCAGATATATACCACTGTATGTGGAGTTGTCCGGAGGTATACAAATTTTGGACCTTAATACAATCCTTCATCAAGGAGAAACTGGGAATACATATCAATATATCCCCTGAATGGGTTTTCTGGGACATACATCCGCCATCCCAAAATCCTAGAACACCAGCAGGACAGCGTACATTATTAGCTAAGATAGCTGCTGGAGGTAAAAATAAAAAATAAAAAATTCTATCACAATGGATATCTACAGACACTCTTTCCTTCACTTTATTAATGCCTCGATTATCTTACTTATTCCATATGGAATGGTTGGAAATGGCAATGAATAAAGAAAAAAGAGTGGAAAGGTTTTTCGAGATTTGGCTCTCATATGTTAAAAATCTACCTGACTCTATAAAAGAACCTTTCAGAAAGGCTGTAGCACTTGCCACATGGTATAACCTTGAAGTGATTACTCTGGGTCACCCACCTTTCTGAGTCTTAGATGTGAAAACATTTACATAAAAATACCCTTATTCTGTAATTCTGTTCCTACTTGAGATACCTTGAGACCTCAATCTGCAAGTCATTCTTTGTATTTATAAACCTATATTTTTACAACAATAAGCATATTTATGTAACATTGTCAATCAAACATAAGGAATCTTTTTGATGTCTGTTTCTGTTTATTTGGATTGTACAGTTGGCCAATAAAATATTTTGAAAAGAAAAAAAGAAAAAGAAAATCAATAATTATTGAAAAGCTGAACAACCTAATCTGAACCAAAACGCTGGAGGATAGTTTTGCCAACACAAAAAACAACAACACGATATTGAATTAGAACCAGACCCGGGTGGGGTGTGTTCAAACTGAAATCTAAATTGCAGTGTAAAAATAAAGCAGCCAGTATTTTCCCCGCACAGAAACAATATAACCCACCCAAATCTAAAGGGCCCCATACACTAGAACGATAATGCTCGATGTCATCCAATTTCGGGCATTCGGGCTGATACTGTATATCGGGTGAAATTGGGCATTTTGGAGGTCTTTCCGATCCGATCCGTGTTCCCGTGAGCGCATCGGATCGGCTTCCGTAGATCGTTAGTGCTGCACTTGTGATATATCGGTTCCCACAGGCATGGCTGGGATCGCATAGAATGGAATCGTATGGAACCACTCCCGGGAGCTCCCGGGAGAGTTCAAGGGAAATCACCTCCGACTTCAGCCTCAGACATATCATTCTGTGGGTGCTCCTTCCAGTACTTGCAGGGGGCATGCAAATAGTGGAAGGAGCCACCTCTTCCCGTCCAGTGTTGGGAAGGTCAAGCATCGCAACCGCCGACACACTTGGACTCTCCTTGGGGATTTGTGATACCATCTCAGAATGCACAGTTCTTTTCTGTGCTCTTTCCAGCTTAACTCTTTTAATTTTTCTAGCGGGAGGTTGAGGGCTTCCATTATCATGTGAAGCTGAACCACTAGTCATGAACATAGGCCAGAGCCTCAGCCGTTCCTTGCCACTCCGTGTCGTAAATGGCATATTGGCAAGTTTACGTTTCTCCTCAGACAATTTAAATTTCTTTTTTTGGGTCTTTTTACTGAACTTTATCTTTTTGGAGTTTACATGCCCTCTACTATCACAATGGGCATCGGCCTTGGCAGACGACGTTGATGGAATTTCATAGTCTTTTTCATGGCTAGTTGCAGCAGCTTCAGCACTAGGAGGAAGTGGTTCTTAATCTTTCCCTATTTTATCCTCCAAATGTTTGTTCTCCATTATTTTTCTGGAGTTATATAACACAATATGCGGCACAAGAGAGCGTACCCCTACACCTCACAGGGCAAACCCTGTAAAAACTATTTGGATTAAATATTAATAACCCTTTTATTTGGCATAAATAATATACAGCACAGGACAGCGCCAAAGAATTTATATGGCAGCACCACTGGACTGGATTTATACGGAATTATATGGATTTATATGGAATTATACGGCAGGATAACTGGAATTATACAGAAGTATTCCGAGAATTATGTGGCAATGTCACAGGAATTATACGCCAGTATCACGAGAATTATATGGCAATATAACAGGAATTATACGACAGTATTCCGAAAATTATACGGCAATGTCACATGAATTATATGCCAGTATCACGGGAATTATATGGCAGTATTCCGAGAATTATATGGCAATATCACAGGAATTATACGGCAATGTCACAGGAATTATATGACAGTATTCCGAGAATTATATGGCAATATCACAGGAATTATACGGCAATGTCACAGGAATTATACGCCAGTATCACGGGAATTATATGGCAGTATCACAGGAATTATACGCCAGTATTCCAAGAATTATACGGCAATGTCACAGGAATTATACGCCAGTATTCCGAGAATTATATGGCAATATCACAGGAATTATACGGCAATGTCACAGGAATTATACGACAGTATCACGGGAATTATATGGCAGTATCATAGGAATTATACGCCAGTATTCAGAGAATTATACGGCAATGTCAAAGGAATTATACGTCAGTATTCCGAGAATTATATGACAATATCACAGGAATTATACGTCAATGTCACAGGAATTATACACCAGTTTCACGGGAATTATATGGTAGTATCACAGGAATTATACGCCAGTATTCTGAGAATTATACGGCAATATCACAGGAATTATACGGCAATATCATAGGAATTATAAATCAGTATCACAGGAATTATACAACAGTATCACGGGAATTATATGGCAGTATCACAGGAATTATACACCAGTATTATGAGAATTATATGGCAATATTACAGGAATTATACGGCAATGTCACAGAAGTTATACGTCAGTATCACAGGAATTATATGACAGTAACAAAGGAATTATACGCAAGTATTCCAAGAATTATACGGCAATATCACAGGAATTATACGGCAATATCATAGGAATTATACACCAGTATTCCGAGAATTATACGGAAATGTCACAGGAATTATACGCCAGTATTCCGAGAATTATACGGCAATGTCACAGAAATTATACGCCAGTATCACGGCAATTATACGGCAAAATCACGGGAATTATACGCCAGTATCATGGGAACTATACGTCAGTAACACTGGATATATGGCAGCAGAGGACACCACCACTGTGACTGGTCACTGGACTGATGCTGCACAAGACACTATCCCTGGTCTGATACAGGACAACACAGCACCACTGATAGGGACTTATACAGCTACACTGGATATATGGCAGCAGAGGACACCACCACTGTAACTGGTCACTGGACTGATGCTGCACAAGACACTACCTCTGGTCTGATGCAAGACAACACAGCAAAAATGCAAGGGACTTATACAGCAGCCAGCAGCACTGGGGACATATAGCAGCAGAGGACACCAACACTGTGACTGGCTGGACTGATGCAGCATAAGACACTGACTACACTGGACTGGACTGAGCAGCACAACACAGCACAAAACTCGCCACACCACTTTCCCGCCCCCACACAGACACTGAGGACGGAGACACATCCTCGCACTACACTCTCCGAGACTGGAGTGAAAATGGCAGTGATGTGCGGCTCCTTATATGGAATCCAAATCTCGCGAGAATCCGACAGCGGGATGAGGACGTTTTGCCTCGTTCGGCCTCAGAGCGTGAAGTTCGGTACGGTTCTGTTCTCTGAGAACCGAACCCGCTCATCTCTAGTGTATTGTATAAAAACAATAGGCCCTTTGGGTTAACTGTCCTTATTTTAGGCATTTTCCATGTCCTTAATAGTTAGAGTAACATATTTACATAGAGAGATTTTTCTCTCTACACAACCACACCACTGTTTGCAGTTTGTCTCTCTGCTTGTTCATCCACTAACAATGTTTTTTTTTTTTTCTTTTCCTCTTAGTCTACACAGCAGTTGACCGTTGGCAAGTATAGGTAAGTATTGTACCCCTCACATTACCTATAGCTCCCAGAGGGGTTTGATTTAGACTGCCGGTGGGTAGAGGTTAGGGGTAGGCCGCGGGTAGGGTGGGTTATGGTTCGGCACCCCCGGGGGTGGTTAGGCTGCAGGGGAGGTAGGGTGAGGTTTAGGCAGCGGGTATGGAAGTTAGGATTAGGCACCTCTGTGGTTAGAGTCAGGCACAAAGGGGGGAGGTTAGTGTTAGGCTGTGGACAGAAAGAGTTAAGGGGGTGGGGAGAGGTGAAAACACCCCTTTACTCACCCCCAGAGACGGCAGAATGGGTGGGGCAAGGGGGCAGCTCACCCCCCCCCCCAAACATGAGAGGTGCCGGCCAATGTACACAGGAGGAGCGATGTGCAGTCAGTTTAAAAACCACACATCACAACCTCTGTGCAGCGCAGGGACAAGGCAACGGCGCTCCCCCACCCCTAACTCCCAGCAGAGCAGTGCCAAACTGCAGCGTATCGCGGGTGTTTTGGGGGCATGGCCTAATGTCGAGGAGTGCCCGCCTACTGTGCTGCAGTGTAATCAGGACAGGTACAATAGTGTCTCTCTCACACCAGCTCTCTCCCTAACACTCCTCTCTCTCTCTCTCTCCCTAACACTCTCTCCCCCTCTCCCTAACACTCTCTCTCTCTCTCTAACACTCTCCCCTCTCTCTCCCTAACACTCTTGCTCCTCTCTCTCACACTAGCATTCTCTCTCCTCTCTCTCCCTAACACTCTCTCTCCTTTCTCCCTAACACTCTCTCTATCACTCTTGCTCCTCTCTCTCTCCCTACTCTCTCCCTAACACTCCCTCTCCCCCATCTCTCTCTCCCTAATACTCTCTCCTCTCTCCCTAACACTCTTGCTCCTCTCTCTCTCCCTAACATTCTCCCCCTCTCACTCCCTAACACTCTCTCTCTCCCTAACACTCTCTCTGTCCTCTCTCTCTCTCCCTAACACTCTCGCTCCTCTCTCTCCCCCTCACTCTCTACTCCCCCCCCTCTCTCTCTCTCTCTCTCTCCCTTAACACTCTCTCCTCTCTCTCTCTCTCTCTAACACTCTCTCTCCTCTTTCTCTCTGTAACACTCTCCCCCCCTCTCTCTCTCCCTAACACTCTCTCTCCTCTTTCTCTCCCTAACACTCTCCCCCCTCTCTCTCCCTAACATTCTCTCTCCTCTTGCTCCTCTCTCTCCTTGACACTGTTTTTCTCTCTACCTGAAACTGTCCCTTTCTCTTCCTCACTCTCCCTGACACTTAGGGGTATATGCAATTGCGGTCGAATTCCCGAAAATGTCGAAAAACGGGACATTTTCGCCCCCCAAAAAAATTCGACAATGCAATACAGTACTTTTCGCCAAAAAAACAGCAATTCCAAATTCGACTTTTTGAAATTCGACATTTGTCAAATTCAACATTTCTGCAATGGTACAAATGCGGCATTTCGACAAAAGTATATTCAATTGAAGATTGTAAATTCGACAACAGTGCTTTTAGACAGTAAATTCGTCATTTTCAATCCACCACACTTTGCTGGCGGAATCTAATAATTTTTTTTAAAAACATGTTTTTTTTGTGGGTTTTTTTTTGGTAATAGCATATCTATTTATATTAGAAGGGATTAGGTACTTGGTTTGTCTATTTAGGAGGCACAAGTATTATTTATATATTTTTAAAAAAATATATATATATTTTTAATGTAATGGTGTAAAAATCAGGAAAAAAATGCGTGGGGTCCCCAAGTACCGGCTTGCGGGGGAGGCTTGCTGGGACTTGTAGTTCTTCTGCAAAAAACAATATTCTTCCATTTTCAACAAGGCTATCAGCCCCCCATCCACAGCCCTTGGATGGGGGGGACAGCCTTGGGGTGACTAGTTGGGTATTTAATGCCACGGCCGCAGGGCACTGTATAAAAGTGACCCCAGGCTGTGGCATTATCTGTCCAGCTAGTGGAGTTCGGCGCTGGTCCAAAAAATACGGGGGACCCCTACTCTTTTTGTCCCCCGTATTTTTTGCACCAGGACCAGGCGCAGAGCCCGGTGCTGGTTGTTAAAATACGGGGGATCCCCTGTCATTTTTCCCCCCGTATTTTGGCAACCAGGACCGGCTCAAAGAGCCCGAGGCTGGTTATGCTTAGGATGGGGGACCCCACGCATTTTTTTTCCGGGTTTTTCCCCGTTTTTTTTAAATTTTTAAAAATCTAATCAAAATCCGTCAAATCGGCCGTTTTTCGACAGCGGGACTGTCGAATTCATTTTTTATTGAATATGTCGAATTCCGGCACCCACCTGCCGGAATTCGACGGTCGAATTGTGTCGAATTTAAAAACGGGCGAAAAAGTGCCGCAATTCGCCCGGAATTGCATATACCCGTTAGTCTCTCTCTCTCTCTCTTTCCCTGACAGTCTCACTTTCTCTTCCCACCTCCTCCCCACCATGGTGCTGTCTCCATTTTGTCCCTGTAGTTTGGCCTCCTCCTCCCTGGTGGCTCCGCCCCCCATGGGGCGCCAAATGAGGATCTATCTAGCCCCCCCCAGCCCATAAATGTTCTGACGCCCCTGGCCCTGTCGGTCTTTTATGCACCCTGATTCCGGCGTCAGTATTATGATCACTGGGATCCCATGCGTCGGGATATCATACTGATTCCCCTATTAGTACACCTCTTAATGCCCAGAGGGAAGGGCAATCCTGAGGCCATGGTTCCCCAGAGGTTTCCCCCCAAGGGAGTTTTTCCTCTCCTGAGTGCTGAAGGATGACTCTTTGTGAGTCCAGAGGTGTAACTTTTATGCCATAATCAATCTCATGCCCGTCCCTCACTTTACTTCTGGGTTTAGACCCCGGCGGCGCTACTTCACATGTGCATTCGTCAGACTGCATATGTGAGAGCAGACAGTAATGCAGAGGGATCCCAAGGATCTCTCTTCAGGAAAGAATTGCATAATGTATCCCACAGGCTACAAACGCCATTTAGAAATGGCATTAGCTGCCGGGCCAAGCTCAGAAATGCTTTGCATTCTGGAGCTTGGTGAGTTTTGCAGTTTACCAACTGCCGTAGAAACTTTTGGTGGCTGCTTTTGTGATCACAATAGGAGGAATGCAACAGATATCTTCAATATCTATTGCAGTCCCCAATACATAAATTCAGGGGCTTTTTAATATTTGTGGGCAGCCTCCAAAACCGATTGTTTTTGAAAATGTCTCACAAATATTATTTGTTAAATATTCTTAATAATAAACTTTGTATATTTTAGCAAAAACTAAAAAATGTTTTATGTATTCATTGACTGAGTCTCCGTTCTTTATTGCATGCTAATTTCACAGGGTCTGCAAATTATTACTGATATGACTGTTACTCTACTGTCCTGCTGGTGCTCCTAGCCTGCTGTATAGCAGCGAGGCATATATTATATACAGCACTCTTGGGGAGATGTATCAAGCCTTGGAGAGAGATAAAGTGGAGATGTCCAAAGCGCTGAATCATCTTCTGTCACTTATACAGCACAGTACATGAAATATTTAAAGAGTTTATAAGAGTGCGCTGTCAACAGCTGCTGGTGTAGGGGGTGGTAGGTCCCCAATATGATATATACAGTAAAAACAATGGTCACCAGCGCTTACATAGAAACATAGAATTTGACGGCAGATAAGAACCACTTGGCCCATCTAGTCTGCCCATTTTTTTATCCTTTAGGTAATCGCAACCCTTTTTGAACCTTAATTCTTTGTAAGGATATTCATATGCCTATCCCAAGCATGTTTAAATTGCTCTACAGTCTTAGCCTCTACCGCCTCTGATGGGAGGCTATTCCACTTATCCACTACCCTTTCTGTGAAATACATTTTCCTTACATTTCCCCTGAACCTGCCTCCCTCCAGTTTCAGTGTATGTCCTCGAGTTCTAATACTTCTCTTCCTTTGAAAAATGTTTCCCTCCCGAACTTTGTTAAACCTTTGGTATATTTGAAAGTTTCTATCATGTCTCCCCTTTCCCTTCTCTCCTCCAAACTATACATGTTAAGATCTTTTAGCCTTTCCGGGTATGTTTTGTGATGTAGGCCATGCACCATTTTAGTTGCCCTTCTTTGTACACTCTCTAATGTATTTATATCCTTTTGGAGATATGGTCTCCAGAACTGGACACAGTATTCCAGACGAGGCCGCACCAATGACCTATACAGTGGCATTATTACTTCTCTTTTCCTGCTACTGATTCCTCTCCCTATGCAACCAAGCATCTGACTTGCCTTTCTCATTGCTTTGTTGCATTGCTTTCCTGCCTTTAAGTCACTTGAAATAGTGACTCCTAAATCCCTTTCCTCCTCAGTAGTTTCCATTATAGCACCCTTGATACTATATTTAGCCTTTGGGTTTTTGAGACCCAAGTGCATGATTTTGCATTTTTTAGCATTAAACTGTAGTTGCCATGTTCTTGACCATTTTTCAAGCCTAGCTAGGTCATCAATCATTTGTTTTACCCCTCCTGGTGTGTCTACCCTGTTGCATATCTTTGTATCATCTGCAAAAAGGCATACTTTCCCTTCAATACCATTTGCAATGTCACCAACAAAGATATTAAAGAGAACTGGTCCGAGTACAGATCCCTGGGGTACTCCACTGGTAACATTTCCCTCCATAGATTGCACTCCATTTACTACAACTGTCTGTTTCCTATCCTGCAACAAGGTTCTTATCAATTTAACTATTCTATAATCCACCCCCACACTTTCAAGTTTATTTAGCAGTCTGCGATGTGGGACAGTGTCAAATGCCTTACTAAAGTCTGGATATGCTACATCTACAGCTCCCCCTTGATCTATTATTTTCATCACAGAGTCAAAAAAGTCAATAAGATTTGTTTGGCATGATCTCCCACCAGTAAATCCATGCTGTTTTGGATCCTGTAAGTTGTTTGATTTAAGATATTCCACAACTCTTTCTTTTAGTAGTTTTTCCATTACTTTCCCTACTACTGATGTAAGGCTTACTGGTCTGTAGTTACTTGCTTCTTCCTTGCTTCCACTTTTGTACAATGGAACTACATTTGCTCTTTTCCAGTCCTCTGGAATGGCACCTGTATTTAGTGACTGGTTAAATAATTCTGTTAATGGTGCCACTAGCACATCTTTTAGCTCTTTTAGTATCCTTGGGTGTATCCCATCTGGCCCCATTGATTTATCCACTTTTAGTTTTGAAAGTTCAGTTAGGACCTTCTCCTCTGTAAATGTACTTTCATCTACCTTATTTTTATGAATGTCCTTGCAACATTACTGGGGCCCCTTCCCTTCTTCTGTAGTAAATACTGAGCAAAAATAATTATTTAGGTGATCTGCTATTGCCTTGTCTCCCTCCACCAAATTCTCACTCTCTGTCTTAAGTCTTATTATTCCTCCATTTGATTTTCTCCTTTCATTTATATACTTAAAAAAAGTTTTGCCCCCTTTATCTACCGACTGGGCCATTGTCTCCTCAGCTTCTGCCTTTGCACGTCTGATCACTTTCTTAGCATCCTTCCGTCTGTCAAGATACACCTCTTTGTCATTATTATTTTGAGTCTGTTTGTATTTCCTAAAAGCCATCTTTTTTGCTTTCACACTAGTTGATACTTCTTTTGTGAACCACATTGGCTTCCTTTTCCTGGTGCTTTTCCTAACCCTTTTGATAGAAAGGTCTGTTGCCCTTAGTATTGCACTTTTCAGTTTTCCCCATCTCTCCTGCACTCCTTCCAAGTTCCTCCAGTCCGCCAATGAATCACTTAAACATCTCCCCATTTTTGCAAAGTCAGCATCTCTAAAATCCAACACCTTTGTTTTTGTGTGACAGGAGTTGGATCCTGTCTTTATACTAAACCATACTGGTTGATGATCACTGGATCCCAGGTGCTCACCCACATATATGTCTGATATCCTGTCACCATTTGTAAGAATCAAATCTAATATTGAGTCTTTGCGAGTGGGCTCCCTCACCAATTGCTTGAGAGATGCTCCATGTAAGGAATTTAGAAATTTGCCACTTGTAGCTGAACTTGCAAAGGACCCCTCCCAATTTACATCAGGTAAATTAAAGTCTCCCATGATTATAACTTCTCCCATTAAAGCCATTTTAGAGATGTCCAACAATAGGTTCCTGTCCAAATCCTGCCCCTGGCCTGGTGGTCTATAGATTACCCCAATGCGAATAATGTCCTTCTCCCCAGTTTCCGTGGTGACCCAAAGGGCCTCAGTTTTGTCCTCAACATTTTGTATTAAAGTAGCATTTATGCTTTTTTTCACATACATTGCTACCCCTCCTCCAATTCTTCCCATTCTATCCTTCCTAAATAAATTGTATCCTGGTATAGCTATGTCCCAGTCATGATTCTCATTGCACCATGACTCAGTAATTGCGACAATATCCAGGTTATCCCTTGTCATTATCGCAATTAGCTCTGGAATTTTGTCTCCTAAGCTCCTAGCATTTGCACACATAGCTTTAAGAATTTTGTCTGTGCGTCTGTTATTAGTAGCCATGTCCAGACAATACAAAAAATAACAAGTTTAAAGTTGAAATTACCTGTTTGGTGATGTTGTTCAGTGTTTGTTTGTTTGTTTGCTCCCCCCCCCTCCCAATCAGGAATCACACTCTGTCCTTTACACCACGATTACACCTCACTAAATGAAAAGATATAGTACACCTGTCCCCAAATGGCAAATGGTCAAAGGACAAACACCAGACAGCATGCAGTAATAAAACTGGTTGCTTGGTTTGGTTGCTTAAAAGGTATATATCACTAAATTAGTCAATAAAAACCTAGGACAGTAGGTTATATTGAGAAAATATACATGTTACAGTTAATAGAAACATTCACTTTAAAAACACAGATGTCATTAAGACACAATTAAAATCAAAAACATTCCTATGTCGTGACACATTTATATGTCTTATGTTTTATTGACTAATTTAGTGGTATATACCTTTTAAGCGGGTGGTCTTCAGGTTGCCGACTGTCGGGATCCCGACGCACAGTATACCGGTGCCGGAATCCCGACAGCCAGCATACCGACAGTTTTTCTCCCTCGTGGGGGTCCACGACCCCCCTGGAGGGAGAATAAATAGCGTGGCGCGCATAATGCGTCACTGTGCCCGCAGCGAGCCCGCAAGGGGCTCATTTGCGCTCGCCACACTGTCGGTATGCCGGCAGTCGGGCTTCCGGTATGCTGGTCGCCGGGAGCCCGGCCGCCGGCATACCATACCACACCCTTTTAAGCAACCAAGTGCTGGTGACCATTGTTTTTACAGTACATGAAATGATACCTGTAGTTAGAAGCATCATTTGCTTTGGGAAATACCCAACTTTACGCTCTCCACGGCTTGATACATCTCCCGGAAAATATCATGTCTGCTTTTCACTTAAGTAACAAGTTACATTAATAATTGACAATGTCTTTGCCTTGGAAACAGGGTCAGAAATTCCCGCTATAAGATACTGTTAAAAAGGGTTTTCATCTTCCGATAACTTTTTATTGGCTTGTCAGTACCCTCCTGGTACATTTACTTTGATTTATCATACACGTTTATTCCATGCCAGACAGGGGTGGATTGGGAACTTAACGTGGCCCTGGAAATATATGAAAAGTGGCCTCATGTAGGTTGGAGTAAGTCAGCTATAAGCGAGGCCCAACACAAATTGGGGGTTAGCAAATTGTTAGCATTAGTCACAATGGTAGTAAGCAAGGCCAATGCAGCGTGGTAGACAGTCACATTGCCTACAGGAGGATCCTGTCACAGGAGGTGGAGATTACACCAGTGGGTGAGGTATTGCACTGGTAGGAAGTCACAGCACCAGCAGGAGGATCCTGTCACAGTAGGTGGAGATCACACCAGTGGGTGAGGTATTCAGGGTTGGACTGGCCCACAGGGGTACAGGGGAAACCACCGGTAGGCCCCACTGCCCGGGGGCCCACCTCCTCCTCTAGGGATCAGGTTCCAGACTGAGCACATGAGTTATACACTATACATAGGTTACCTTATACTGCACAGGACTATGGTGTATTCACTACAGTACATTGCTGTTTTTAATCTGGTACACTATCATGTATTCACAAGCAGTATTTACTATATATATATTTATCAAGGGGCCCAGACCATACACTAATAGTTTGCCAAGCCTCTGAACATGCTCCTCTACCACTGCATTTCCCCGGTGGGCCCTTCATGTCCCAGTCCGACACTGGAGGTATTGCACTGGTAGGCAGTCACATTGCCTACAGGAGGATCCTGTCACAGTAGGTGGAGATCACACCAGTGGGTGAGGTATTGCACTGGTAGGCAGTCACAGCACCAGTAGGAGGATCCTGTCCCAGGAGGTGGAGATCACACCAGTAAGTGAGGTATTGCCAGTGGTGAAAGTAGAAATATTTTCTTAGTGGTACTGAGTGCCGAAAAATGGGTGTGGTCATGTGTTGTGAGGGAGCGTGGCCACATGCCACTAATGGGAGTGGCTACATGGCCCCATTTCTTTACAGTCTGGAGACAAGGCTAGAAATATATAGTAATGCCTCCAGTATAGTATAATTATATAGTAATAACCACAGTATAATACATATATGTAGTAATTCCCCCAATTTAACAACATTATATAGTAATGCCTCCATTATAACAGAAAATATACTGTAGTAGTGCCCCTGGTATAACAGAAATATATAGTTATGTCCACATTACAATAGAAATATATAGTTATACCCCCATAATAATAGAAATATATCGTAATACCCCTATAACAATAGACATATATAGTAGTATCCACATTACATTAGAAATGAATTACCCCACACGGTGAAGTCAGAGACATGCCCAGCAGCCCAGCCTGTGAAGAACAAAAGCCGCTCAGTGCTGATGTATCATACGAGCTGAGTGAATGGAAACAGCTGCACTGCTGCTCCCTGCAAGGGATGCCGCGGGAAAGTGCAATCAGGCTCCTCTTTTCACGCCAGCCACAGCTACCAGAGGAGGAAGTGTGATGTGACACCATGACGTCACCGTCGTGCCACAGTGACCCTGACAAAGTGGGAGCCGTCATCATGCTGCCAAGCACCATGGTCTTGTTGCTTTGTGGCGCATTATTATTGTGGTAATGGCGGTCACGGGGGCACAGTGTGTGGCAGGTGGTACTGAGTACCAACTGCCGAATTCTTAAGGGTACTCCGTACCCGAGCATACCCGCATACTTGTACCACTGGGTATTGCACTGGTAGGCAGTCACAGTTCCTGCCGGAGGATCCTGTCACAGTAGGTGGAGATCACACCAGTGGGTGAGGTATTGCACTGGTAGGCAGTCACAGTTCCTGCCGGAGGATCCTGTCACAGGAGGTGGAGATCACACCAATGGGTGAGGTATTGTACTGGTAGGCAGTCACAGCACCAGCAGGAGGATCCTGTCACAGTAGGTGGAGATCACACCAGTGGATGAGGTATTACACTGGTAGGCAGTCACAGCACCAGCAGGAGGATCCTGTCACAGGAGGTGGAGATCACACCAGTGGGTGAGGTATTGCACTGGTAGGCAGTCACAGTTCCTGCAGGAGGATCCTGTCACAGTAGGTGGAGATCACACCAGTGGGTGAGGTATTGCACTGGTAGTCAGTAACAGCACCAGCAGAAGGATCCTGTCACAGTAGGTGGAGATCACACCAGTGGGTGAGGTATTGCACTGGTAGGCAGTCACAGCACCAGCAGAAGGATCCTGTCACAGGAGGTGGAGATCACACCAGTGGGTGAGGTATTGCACTGGTAGGCAGTCACAGCACCAGCAGGAAGATCCTGTCACAGTAGGTGGAGATCACACCAGTGGGTGAGGTATTGCACTGGTAGGCAGCACACCAGGGTGACAAGTACACACATTAAATGTTTACTACTACTTAATCCAACAGCAGGGAATTCCAAAGATCAGCACCAACTTGGTAAGAGGTCATTATAAAATAGATCATTCTTACTGGGGTCTCATTTATTGTTAAACACCCACTGGACTCACATTTTTGTAAAAGAAAAAAATTAATTACAATGCCTCTGTCTACCATTCCAGTGAGTGATATTCAATACAAGGAGCATCCCAATGATCATCATACAATGCCAAAGGAGCATCTCAGTGACCACCATACAATGCCCATAGCAGCCAACCAGATTCTAGTTATCATTTTGTCATGCTTGGCATAAGTTGGGGTTCCGACAACCGAGTTTTGGCTGAAGGGACAGCTACCTGTGAGGAGAGTAAACGAGGTGGCTGGCTGAATGTAATTCCTCCTCATGGGGTGGAAGCCAAATTAAGTGTTAACGTTGGCCGGAGGGCGTAAAGAAAAGGAGGACTTCGTAGGAAGATAACTGTAGTTTTAATGGATAATCAGGCTGTACACAAATATTGGAGCAATTGAAGAAACTGGAAGAATTAGAGTCTATGGTTAAATGACTTGAAGAGTGAAGCTGAAGAACTCTGGTAAAGAAGAACTGAAGACTGTGTTTTATGATTAAAAGCCGAGGCTGGAGAACTTGGACTTTGAAGAAATGAAAACTGTGGTTTGTGATTGAAAGACAAGGCTGACGAACTTGGACTTTGAAGAAATGAAGACTGTGGTTTGTGATTGAAAGACGAGGCTGAAGAACTTGGACTTTGAAGAAATGAAGACTGTGGTTTGTGATTGAAAGACGAGGCTGAAGAACTTGGACTTTGAAGAAATGAAGACGTCTGCGGGAACCGCCGTTAGCACCTGGAGCTCGTCTACGACCTGGGACCCCGTGAGCGCTTCCACGAGTGGCAACGGACTTAGACAGCAGGACTGCAGCAGCGTTTAGGTAACCGATGGACGAGAGCAACCAGGATCAGGGAACCAGAAGTAACCTGGGAGCACAGAGCTGGAGAACCTTTCACAAGGAGGTAACTTGAAGCACTGGCACTCTCTCTCTGAGCCAGCCCCCTTTTGTAAGGGGAGAACACGCAGGATTGGCTGGACACAGATTGGGAACTTCATTGGTAATACTTTGGTCTCCAACATGGCTGTCCCCAGCATAGGAGACATACTTAGCTGTTAGCACACAGCTTTAGCCAGCTTCTGTCTCTGACACACTATACTGTGTCACCACTAGAGGACCTTACCGAAGCGATCCCCGCCGCAGCACCCGGCTCTCCAGACCCTCGGCCCCTGGCCCTTGGCAGCCGCACATCCGTCCAGAAGGACCCGCCGCCAGCAGCTCCCTGCCGCCGCAGCCACGCTAACCAGCAGGACGGTAACCCACAGGAGCATCCGCCGGAGGTAAGGCTCCGGAGCCTGACACATTTTATAGAATATATTTGATAAATTATAGGTAGAAGCTCATTGGTTGCTATGGGCAACAAACTCTTTAGAAGGTTTGCTACATCTCTCCACTGGCATTGCCGCAATGTCCAGCTGAGTACATATTGGGTACTTATTGTAGTACCAAAATCTCAGGTTTTCTCTCACCTCTCCATGTTGTAATGCCGGCGACAGGGGGGGTCAAAGGGAACACCTGTACCGGGCCCAAAGGATCTTAGGGGCCCCAAGGATACATCACTTAGTGCCTGGCAGGTATGTGAGTCGTCTTGTTCAAATAGGGCAGTGATCTGCAGGCGGTGTGGGCGCAGTCTCAGAGTGTCAGGAGCCTCTCACACACAGTGACTGTTCGGCGAGAGTGTTCGTCTACTCTTCCGGGTCCAGCTCTGTTGCAGGCAGTTACAGGACATGGCAGCAGCTTCACTGGCTGGGATTCCCATGCCCTACGCCGGCCTCTTCTGGTGGGGTGTGAGCACCACATGGTACCTGCTGTGTGGTGTTCAGTCTGGATACTGGGACGTGCAGCGCAGATGAGTCTCTCCCCGGGGTAAGAGTAGCTTGGTGAGGGGATACAGGGCTTTGAGATGGGATGGTGGAGCTGGGAATGCAGCATGGAGTCATTGGGGAGAGACAGACTGTGGTGTGTGTTTGGGAGGAAGGAGAGATATACTTTTATATATACATGTACAAGTAGCAAAATTCTGTGGCACTTTATATATATATAAGGGGCGGCAATCGGGGTAAAAAGTTGTTACAACTTGAATCCAGGTGGATATTTAGACTGGATTGCTTAGCGCCCAAGGGTCTTAATGAAACCTTGGGTTTAGCCCACTTTCTGTAAGGTAAATCCATTAGACTCTCTTCCAGTCAGCAGTGCGGGCGTAAAGTAGAGGACTAGTTACAGTATTTTTAATAATGATAAGAGATTTGGTTTTTAGCTACTAGATGGCGGCAGTCCTCTTGAGTACGCTGGTCCTTTACTAAGGTATAAAGCATCAAATGTTTATTTATATAGGTATGATATCAGTGATTATTTATTCTTGTTTTATTTTAAAACATTCGGGTGAGGAACTCATCACTTTTTGATGCAATTTTGATAGTGTAGCATTGTTTTGCACTTTGCACACATTCATGCTTCTATCTGATTATTTCACAATTTTTTAACTGTTAGGTTTAAGGATACACATTATGCTGCTTGTTTATATAGAGCCGTTTATGTATAGAAGTGATGGAATATTGCTGTTATGTTTGTTTTTGCACGTCTACAACACGCTGTTGTTGTCTCAACAGTGTGTTCCCATGACGACCGGGCCGGGCGTGTGACGCCACTTCCGGTGCGACGGGAGTCCCGCGACCGGAAGTGCCTTGGAGGGACGGCGGCCGGGAGCGTGGGGCGCACACTGGAGGGCACAGGAGAGGCACAGGTTTGATCTTTTAATTATTTGATTGTTTTGTCTATAAAACTCACAATGTTTGCTGTGTTAAATTGTCTGAGGAAGGGGAACTACACCCCGAAACGTTACCAATAAATTGGCCCAGTGGGGTCTTTTTTTGCACTTTAAACGCTGTTTGCAAGTCTCTGAGTGCCGCCCACACAAAGGATATATACACAGATGCTGCTCTGCAGGGAAGGCACCGGAGCAAGGTGAACGTAAGTCCGGAGTGCCAGGGACCCTATATACGTGGATATATATATATGTATATATATTTAAAATCTGAGGGGGGCCCAGAGGCATCACTGTACCCGGCCCCAAGATATCTGTTGCTGGCCCTGAATGCCGGTAGGGCACGATGTGCCGTTGGAGCTCCTGAACTGACATGGCCCTGTCCGGCTCAGATTCGGCCAAACATAAAAGAAAATAGTAATGTTACAGAACAGTGTTATTAGCTAATAGGGGGAGATATTGGTTAAATATATATCGAGTCTGATTCTGAGATTTACATAAATCACTGATGTTTAATGATCTGCGCAAGAGCAGGCACCGCACTGCATATATATATATATATATATATATATACACATACTGGTGGTGTGTGGACCGGCACTCCAATCTCCGAGAAATAGCTGCTCCGGTGCCTACAGAGTATTGTTTAGTAGAGTAAATGAAAGTTACTGCTGCACTCAGAGTCTTAGCAAAACAAACGTGTATTACAAATCACGCCATACCAACGTTTCGGGGCAGGGACGCCCCTTTGTCATCACCTTGACAAAGGGGCGTGCCTGCCCCGAAACGTTGGTATGCTGTGATTTGTAATACATGTTTGTTTTGCTAAGACTCTGAGTGCCGCAGTAACTTTCATTCACTCTCTCTCTCTCCCTCTATATATATATATATATATATATATATATATATAATACACACACATTTATAGAACACTGCAAGAAAATGGATATGGACACAAATCCTCTTTATACCACGTTCATGCGCTTAACCCGAGAGCTTGCCGCCATTCAGCCACAATTCCCCTCATTGAATAATACATTCCATTATACTGTCACACCCGGGACTCCAACCCACAACCTGCTCTATCCCGGCCAAACACCCCACCCACCGAGCCACTTGATCCCGCCTAAAAACTATGAGATTTCTAACTATATGAAGCTACCTGTACCCCGTTAAAAAACCCAGCACCATAATTGAGCAGATCTATGTAGAGTGCAGTCACACATCCAATCCCTTGCAGCCACACAATGCATAGATCTGCCCAGCCGTAACACTGATCACCCCGACACAAAGTACAAGGT